>NC_133656.1:146658129-147258129 GCF_009905375.1 Apium graveolens | reverse complement strand
AAAACAGAATCAAAGCCGGGTCATAAAAGAAGGAAAACGGGTCGGGAATGGGTCAAACCGGGTTGCCAAGAACGACCCAGACCCACCGGACAATTCACCAGAATCCGGCGGTGGCGTCGGGTGTTCCGGCGAAACGCCGGTCAGCCCCAAAACATCTCCAAAAGACAGGGTTTGCACTCGGTTCTGCTTCGAAATCACTCCTAGGCTTCCCAGAAATCCAACCACAACAACCATATCGTCAAAACATTCCCAGAACTCGAACTCCGGCCACAACCTCCATTAAAGCCGATGAGCTTAAGCTCAAAATCCGGCGAAACTCGATTTTACTATTTACTGAACCAAATTCAACAATTAACATCTTAAAATGAAGCTTAAGACATGTATAATCAGTTCATATCATCAAAATAATCCAAAAATCACCCAATAAGAAACCCCTAATTTTCGAATAAAAATCCTAAAAATCGACTTTAAATTTTACCAGTCGTTTAAACGATTTGATAGTTGAAATAGGTAGAACAGATCAAGGGCTTCACAACGGTTACAAATACTTGTGATTTGGTGTTCAATAACACCTCCAAAATTGACTTTGATTTTCAGAATTTTTTTCAAGAACACCAAGAACACATATTCAAGAAATTTTCAGAAAATTAAAACTCAATTTCTATATGATATTGAACTCAGTTTTTGACGTATAATATACCAAATTGACCAGAAAAACATGCTCTACAACATGGAAGCATCAAATCACATCAACAACATCAAGAACAAAAATTCATAATTTAATTATCAAATAATTCGAATATAAATAAATAAATAAGAAAATTACCATGATTTCTGGGCAGAAACTGATGATCGATTCAGAAAGAAGATTTCGAGAGCTTCGTTTTGATATGCTGCACGCCCGAATCGGAGTTCGATAACGCCTTCGTTCGTATGTTTGATTCTCGGGAACGTATCGGTTTCTCGGGTTTTTCTCTGTATTTACGGTGTTTTAACTGGTTGCAAATGAATAAACAGAATAAACGAAATAAGAAATAGGCTATTTATATTTATGGAATATTGGATCGTTCTGGATCGTTTTGGATCGTTTTATTAATTACTTAGCCACTAAGTAACTATATAAACGATACAATTCAATACCCGAATTAGATAATTATTAAAACCGAGCTTTTTATAAAACACTATATACGAAAATAACGTAAAAATATCTCGTCTCTCGAGAATACGGGTTTTATTGATTACCGAAATAATTTATCGTATCGAAAATATTGCGCCGGGCCGCGCACGGGTCAAACCGTAATCCGGATCGAAAAAGTCAAAACACGGAAAATGTCCGGAATTACCAGATTAGGTTAGGAAGGAGTTTTCGGAAGAGTTTCGGGTTGTAAAAACGCAAAAACGGTTGAAGTCAGATGATTCTCGGCTTTATAAAATAATTTTGGTAATTATTCAGAAAATAATTAATAATTCATAAATTAATATAAAATAATCTAACAGTCCAAAAATTACCAGAAAAATATCACAATTATATATATTTTATTCTGGACATATAAAAATTCAAATACTCAAATAATATCACATCTAAACACCCAAACATCAATTCCACTTATCAGATAATTCACTAAAATTCACCTACAATCACATAAATAATCCCAAATAATTATAATAATAATATTTGAAAATATGGGATATTACAATCTACCCCCCTTATAAGGATTCCGTCCTCGGAATCAGCAGAAGAAAGCACTAAGGGATCTTATCACAAATTTTCCATTTCCAAATAAACTCAATTTTCCATAATCTCAAATAAATCTTGTATTCCTTGTATAATAAAACTTTTACAGGAGCTTTACTGTGCACCACTGTTCCATTCACACCCTTTGACCAATTCTTCAATATAATCACTTTTTACCGATCGCGAGAAAGAAGAACAGAATGAAAGATAGAGAGAAGAAAATAAAGATAGATAAAGAGAGAAATAAAGAAACAGATTGACTTCGGTATATGCCACTAATATTTTAATCGCATTGCAGTCCACTGTCGTCCTTCGTAATTTCATCACATCGCCTTACTTTGACTTGAACAGGATACTCAACTTAACTTGATTGGCATACCTTCGAATATTTGGAAAGATAAAATCATAGAATTTCAAAAAGAAGAGAATTTGATGTCATAACAGGACCAAAATCTGAATTTGAGAAAAAGTATTGTTGAAATAAAAGAATAACTGAGAGATCAATATGATCAAACGAACTTGGTATTGCGTGTCCAAATTAAGACACTACTAAAGGTTGTTAACCTTCATGTATTCACAATACACACAAGTGATGGCGTCCCATCCAACTCCTATCACACAGACAGGGATACCTTGTGTCCCCTATAATTAGGGTTGTTCAACTCAGTCAGAATAAAAGAATATCAAAGGAATCCAAAATCAAATGAATAAAATTGAAAGGATTTCAAAGCTGATATTTCTGAAGGAATAGAATCCAGAGAACAAAATTATGTCACCAAATGAGCAAATGGTGTCACATCATCAAGAAACTATCCACCAAATAAGAAAAGTGAAATTCATTATTATAACTTGACAGAGCTATCAAAACCTGAAAAATAGGCTTTATGACAACCTCTGGCACATTTAAAACACAGTTATGATTGAAAATGAGTGTTAGGGAATATATCCTCTAACAATCACTTCTTTTGAGAGATGTCAAAATGAATTATAGAAATAGAAGGTATTGCCAAAGTCTTAATGCTTATCTTCAATTGAACTCTTCAGTTGACTCGTCATCCGATTCTAGATATTTCTTCACGTTCCAGGAATATCGATAATCTTCATCGTCGTCAAATCGTAGTAGCCTCGAAAGATTCCACCATAGAAGTTTGCAGTTTTCCGGAGTTCCATCCAGCTCAACACAACCATCTCGAACGAATGCGCCTATCTTAACTTACTCGTTGGCACTATATCCGATAGTCCAACAGGAACTCGATATGAGCTCAAACGTCCTCACATAGCTATACACACTCCTACACACTCTCGTTTCTAGTTTACTATAACCTCAGCTCTGATACCAACCTGTAACGCCCCCAAATCCGGGGTCAGGGGATTTGGTCGTCACGATGAAACCTCAATCCAAAATAACCTGTTAAATCAAATAATAAATGCCAGCGGAAGATATTTATCATAAATGACCCCAAACTAATCCAAGATCTTTTAAGGTTACAGTTCTAGAAACAAGATATCCAAATTCCACAAATAAATTTTTCTCACTTTCTTTTAAAACTCTTTTCAATAAATTCCAACTCACAATTAAACCCACTAGTATAACTTCGAAATGAAGTATACTAGGCCCAAATAAAATATACAACTATAATATAATCTAATATAAATAACTTTACACAATAAAACTTACACTAGTCCGCAAACCCTGGACCAACCACCTTCCAAGAGCTTCTTCTTTGTTTCCTCGAATTTCGCAGCTAAGTAGCGCAAGCTAATCCTCACTGGAGGTTAAATTTAAAAACAGGCAAGTATGAGCGGAAGAAATGCTCAGCAAGATCATTATAGCATATACAAGGTCTTTTGATATAAAACCGATATCTGCATTAGAGCAGAACATTTAAAATCATAATTGCTGAATCATAAAATTTTAGTTGAGGAATCTCAGATTTAATTCCTTAATTGTATTCAAAACCAATTTAATATTTTTGAGCGAGATGCTTCAGCAATACTTTAAATCTTGACGAGAATAAAATTCGTAAAACAGTGTTTACGGAAATATCGTAAACCACAATAACATGAGACAATGATTATGGATTGAATCGTAAACTTTACTCAAACCCAACTCTTGATATTAATACTTATTTTGTTGTCATATCAAATTAGATATCAATACGAACTTTGATGCTCACAACACCCATACTGAATTCAACATCAATCATCTATACTAATACCACCTTTGATATTTAACAACAACGTAAGTATCCACAAAATCAGAAACTGAATCAAAGCCACAATTCACTTTTAATCCAACACAGAATCAGTACTTTTAATCCAAAACAGAATCAGTTGATAAATCATTTATTCTATGAATATCAAAAACAATATGATAATTTAGATTAGGATCATCCTCCGACGGACGTACTATCACATGCTGATCAGCCCGTGTGATAGCACAAGGTCATGATTCATAGAAACGTGACCCCAAAAACACGAGTACTCAAACAAAAAGGCATAACTAGCCTGTGGCAAAATGGTGTCATAATATTCATATGGCACTTAGAAATAGCCCTCCGCTGGACCGTCCGTCCCGGTCACTTACGCAATTATGATCCAATCTTAAAACCTTTTATTGAAATGGGGTCATGATACTCGACACCCGAAATAATTTTATTCTCCCAATTCTTGGGTAGGAATATTCGCAACCAAATCACTTTTCTCAAAATCCAAAATATTTGTAAATCCGATAATTGGATAAGTAAAATCACTTAGCTACTCTGAATATAGAATAACGGAAGAATACTTGCATAAACAGAATTATTTAATTCAGCGATATGTAAAACATTTATCTATTACGAACTGAATAGGGAAAACAATACTTGCATAATAGGATTCAAGATAAATATCACTTGAACAATAAGTGATGATAGGGATACTTGCCTTTGAGTTTTAGCAGTTAGTCACACTCGCAATGACACATCTATTCTGACATTCTGCCTCAAAACATCATCGTCTTTATTCAACAAATCATTTGGTATGCTGCTCATGCAGTGCTGCAACCCAAGATTCCATACTATTCAACTCTACTCTTTACCCATTCCATCTGGTCCTGATCGACTTGAGAGATCCGCATCTATAATTAAAATATAGAACTTTAATCGTCTAAACGATAATCACTCGACGAACTACGCGTCAAAATCCTATCATCTACCCATACGATAGCCCACACATAAATATAACAGACAAACACAGGACTCTTAATCCACACACACACATAATTCACATAGCACATAAGCACATAACTCATGTATCACTTAATTCATATCACATATAACTCAGTTCGTCAAAAGGGTCGACTCGATATGTTTAAAACTGAAATCAGGTCAAAAATATGATTTTTCGATCAATAATCGACTCAGAATAACTTGTAAACAAGCGACCTTTCGAAACAAAAAGGATTTGGGTCTCGAAAGTATTTTTAATGAAAGCAGAATATTTTTCTGAGTCTGTACGCGTTCGTTTCGTATTAAACGGACAAACGGTTGATTTATTATGAATTTTTGAACATTTTTTTTTTTTTTGGAATAAAAACGGATCTCCGAATCATTTAATAACTAAATAATAAGGCTCGAACACTCAAAAATAATTTTATAAGAATTATCGAGCCTGGAAAATAATTTAAAATAATATTTTAAAGCTCGAAACTATTTTTCAGAATTTTTAAATCAATTTTAAATAATTAAATCTAATTAAATAATCAATTAAAATTAATTAATAACTAATTAAATTAATTAATCAATTAACATTTAAATTAATTGACTAATTAAATAATTAATTATTCACTAAAATTAATTAATTAAATAATTTGGATTTATTTTTGAATTAAAATAAATTTTCAGAATTAAAATAATGATTTTTAAAATAAAAATGAATTTTTTTTTTTTTTTCAGAAATTAAAATAGGATTTTTGAATTATTTGTAAAAAGAAAATCCAGAAACATGCTTTTGGTTTTGAAATAGCAGAAAACAGAATCAAAGCCGGGTCATAAAAGAAGGAAAACGGGTCGGGAATGGGTCAAACCGGGTTGCCAAGAACGACCCAGACCCACCGGACAATTCACCAGAATCCGGCGGTGGCGTCGGGTGTTCCGGCGAAACGCCGGTCAGCCCCAAAACATCTCCAAAAGACAGGGTTTGCACTCGGTTCTGCTTCGAAATCACTCCTAGGCTTCCCAGAAATCCAACCACAACAACCATATCGTCAAAACATTCCCAGAACTCGAACTCCGGCCACAACCTCCATTAAAGCCGATGAGCTTAAGCTCAAAATCCGGCGAAACTCGATTTTACTATTTACTGAACCAAATTCAACAATTAACATCTTAAAATGAAGCTTAAGACATGTATAATCAGTTCATATCATCAAAATAATCCAAAAATCACCCAATAAGAAACCCCTAATTTTCGAATAAAAATCCTAAAAATCGACTTTAAATTTTACCAGTCGTTTAAACGATTTGATAGTTGAAATAGGTAGAACAGATCAAGGGCTTCACAACGGTTACAAATACTTGTGATTTGGTGTTCAATAACACCTCCAAAATTGACTTTGATTTTCAGAATTTTTTTCAAGAACACCAAGAACACATATTCAAGAAATTTTCAGAAAATTAAAACTCAATTTCTATATGATATTGAACTCAGTTTTTGACGTATAATATACCAAATTGACCAGAAAAACATGCTCTACAACATGGAAGCATCAAATCACATCAACAACATCAAGAACAAAAATTCATAATTTAATTATCAAATAATTCGAATATAAATAAATAAATAAGAAAATTACCATGATTTCTGGGCAGAAACTGATGATCGATTCAGAAAGAAGATTTCGAGAGCTTCGTTTTGATATGCTGCACGCCCGAATCGGAGTTCGATAACGCCTTCGTTCGTATGTTTGATTCTCGGGAACGTATCGGTTTCTCGGGTTTTTCTCTGTATTTACGGTGTTTTAACTGGTTGCAAATGAATAAACAAAATAAACGAAATAAGAAATAGGCTATTTATATTTATGGAATATTGGATCGTTCTGGATCGTTTTGGATCGTTTTATTAATTACTTAGCCACTAAGTAACTATATAAACGATACAATTCAATACCCGAATTAGATAATTATTAAAACCGAGCTTTTTATAAAACACTATATACGAAAATAACGTAAAAATATCTCGTCTCTCGAGAATACGGGTTTTATTGATTACCGAAATAACTTATCGTATCGAAAATATTGCGCCGGGCCGCGCACGGGTCAAACCGTAATCCGGATCGAAAAAGTCAAAACACGGAAAATGTCCGGAATTACCAGATTAGGTTAGGAAGGAGTTTTCGGAAGAGTTTCGGGTTGTAAAAACGCAAAAACGGTTGAAGTCAGATGATTCTCGGCTTTATAAAATAATTTTGGTAATTATTCAGAAAATAATTAATAATTCATAAATTAATATAAAATAATCTAACAGTCCAAAAATTACCAGAAAAATATCACAATTATATATATTTTATTCTGGACATATAAAAATTCAAATACTCAAATAATATCACATCTAAACACCCAAACATCAATTCCACTTATCAGATAATTCACTAAAATTCACCTACAATCACATAAATAATCCCAAATAATTATAATAATAATATTTGAAAATATGGGATATTACAGTCTGGCTCTTTTGAGATCAGAGATTCCTGATCTCCTTCCTTAGCTGTTTCATCCTCATCCTCTGAAACTGGCCTGTGAGCTCTCTGTTTCTTTCTTTTCTTTGAAGATGGAGATACCTTGGGTGTTTCATCAGAATACATCCTTCTAAGCCTTTTGAGAAGCTTAGATCCCCAATTCCAGTATCCTTTTGAGAAGAGACCTTCTCAGCTTCTTTAATAACAGGTTCTGATACAGAAACTTGTTCCTCACTGTCTGACTCATCTCTCAGAACAATCCTCCTTCTCTTCTGTGGTGTCTGAGGTACAGTCTTTGTCCTCTTGGGCTTGGAAGATGAAGGCTTCACAGTATATGCTGATGATGAAGGTTGAGTTATCTGTGAAGGTTTGAGATGTGTTCGGATAGAGGGTTGAGTAGTTTGAGGTGTATTGGTGGTATGTTCTGATGGTTGTTGTGGTGTCTGGGATGTGGTGGTGGGTTGAATATCAGGGTAAACAGATCTGTAAGTTTGAGGATCAGCATTTACCATGATCTGTTTTATAGACTGAGGTATCTGTAAGGGTCTAACCACCTTCTTCTTATGGTCAGCATTTACCAAGTCATTAAATGCCCGTTTTGCAAGTTTAAAGGGTGGAAATAAAGAACTGGCTAGTTGAGGTTCATCACCACAGCAAAAAGTATATATAAGATGACATAATCTAGCAAAGTATACTACATTCCTATCCTCTGTCATCCTATCCCCTATAAAGCCTAGCACAACACTTGCAAAATTAAAATGAGTTTGGTGAATAATAGCATACCCGATGTGTTGACTCATAATTGGAATGGCATCAAAGTTGGAACACTTATTGGCGAATGCCTTAGTGATGCAGTCGAAGAAAAAGCTCCATTCCTTTCTGATATGTGCTCGTTTCAACTGTCCAAGCTTGGCCAAACTCTTCTCATACCCCAAATTGGCCATGAGCTGCTGTAGAACGGGTTCCTCCGCTGTTGAGAAAATGCAGCCTTCTGGTAAATGTAGAGCTTTACGAACTGCTCCAGGAGTTACCACATGCTCAACATCATTTACTTCAAAAATAATGCTTTGAGTGCCAGTAGCACCACCATTATCAAAATGCCCAGTCCGCCAGAACGTCAGAACTTGTTGGCTGTAAATGACTTGTGGCTGGGTCAATGCATACCCAATCTCACTGTGTGCTAGAAGATCTTGCACAAAGTGCAAATCAGATGGAGCTTCATCATGGTTTAAGATTGCAGCATAGGTGTTGGGTACAAACTTGGCTCCATCTATAATCAAATCCTTAGGTGCCATGAGAAAAATTGAGAAATAAGGTTGCCTGTAAGGTGTTTGATAAAATGTCTGAATGAAAAAAAAACGTCGGAGATGAGAGAGAATATAAGTAAAGAAAGAGAGATAAAGTGTGAAAGTAAATAAAAGATTTTATAATCTTCTCTCTCTTTTACTTATACACGGTGGAAAAAGTAACCGTTGGACACTTGTCAGACATGCAGCAGTAAAGAATAATTAATGGGCACGGGAAAACAATAATCATTACTTATCACATACAGTTTTTCAAGGAAAAACCGTTTCATTTATCAAGTAATCCCATTAATTAAGGTAGTTCAGTTTTAATTTTAAAATTTAAAACTGTTCCCACTTAGTAAATCATTTTCACTGCGAGTCCAATATCCTGTAAGAATACAATGAGTGAGAGAATGACAAAAAAAATCAAGTAAACAGGTACTGACACGTCAGAATCAGAACTTGATTTGTATCAGAGATAAAACGGTCATCAGAATATGGATTAATCAGGATTTAAAAATGCATCAAAATACCAAACAACTCAGAGACAAAATCTTGCAACAATATAAAATTTCATTATTATATTGAGTGAATACATTGCATGAAATTTAAATTACATCACACAATTACAAGATTTTCCTAAGCTATAAATCCTAACATCAACAGCTTTTGTCCTAAGCTAAGAAGCCTGACAAAGATGACGGTGAAGAGAAATAAATTATTTCTTCTTCCTACTCTCAATAAAAAGAACAGCGAGACGAATGATTCGCTCCTGCTGTCGGAGAGCTTCCAACCGTTCTTCTTTCAGTCGCTCAACATGGCGATGGTAATCCATATAGAAGAACAAGAGGTCTGTCATGACCTCTTGGGGAACTGATTCCCAAACCTCATCAGGAATGGCAGTAACATGCCATTCCTGTTGCCATTCTGTACATCTCATGGTGAGAGAGAATGTATCATAGTTCAGAGCTAAGTCGAAATGAACCATGGTGGTGATGAGAGGAAAAGAAATGAGTTTGAGAGTTTGAGAGAAAATAAGAGATGTATTGACTGGACTAAGGTGTTGGTTTATATAGGAAATGGAATGTGAGGAGACGCAAGGAAAAGTTAATGATTATAGGTAGAAATAATTCTACCTCGTCTCCCTATACTTAGGAGAAGAAAAACAGTCATTGGAAGTGTAAAACAGGATTTAATGCGCACATAAAACAAGTAAAAATTACTGTGCATAGCCGTGTACCACTAATCTAAATTATATTGACTGTTAATATCTCACCTAAATATATTCTGATTTCAAATATAAATGTTTCAGATTTTAACCACAAATAAGTCAAGTAAAGAATCAGGTGTTAATATCATAACTTAGACTTATATCAGAATTTAACAGTCATCAGAACATGATTTCTTAACTCAAAAAGTGAATTCCTATCTCTGTAATTCTTCACACAAATTCTGATTTCGGTTCTTCAGAACTTAATCATCAGAACTTTCATCAGAACCTGTCCTCAGAATGTATGCAATCTGACATATAAACTGTTCATCTAAAACATCACTTATCACCATAGTAATTTTCATCATTCATATGGAGTGCATGTGTGTGCAGTAAGCTAAATATCAGATAAAGATTAAAGTCTGATTCACTTCAGTACATCTTAGAAATAAGGCATAACTAAGAACTTTGCTCAAAATTTGTCAAAATTCTGAAGTCTACTTTAGAATGAGTTCGTGCATGAGTCTACCTCAACTGTTTTGTGCTCATTTTATGCATCTTTTGAAATTCCATTTTACAGTGGCTTCTCAGTGTAAGTGAGTCATGACTGCTTATCAGAATTTATGCTATTATCAGAGTATTTCTCCAGTAATCATAGAGTGTGAAAAGTTACCAAGAAAATTTTATTTGCTTTTCTGATGCATATTACTTAATACCAGCAATGCACTTGGGTCGTCCCTTTCACATTCTTTACTCTAGATCTCAAAGGAGTACCCAATTTTTATTCCTTTTTCTTTTGATAAGAGAGGTTTATCAACATTTAGTACATCCATCAGATTTACTAACATCAGAACTTAACAGATAAGAAGCATTATTCTAGTTTTTTGTATTAGTAATAAGATACACAAAGTAAATTGAACTAAGCTCAATATCAGAATTTGCTTGTGTTAAGAGATTTCCACAGAAACAATTACTTCAAGCATGGGATCTTTAGCATATTAAAGACTACTGGGTCAGCATCTAGCACAGTTATCCTCATTGGATTGACTAATCAAAAACACATTCATATCACTATCAGAGTTTAGAAGTTCACATCAGACAACAATCAGTACTTAAGCAATTTTCAATTAAGTACAGAATATACAAAGATAGTAATATCTGTAAATACTGATTCATAAAGTCTGATGCATTAGAACAAAAGCTAAGCAGATTTAGAGAAAGAACCTGAAACCATTCCAAGTTCATTTACCAATCTTGTAAAAGTAGCTTCACATAGTGGTTTTGTGAAGATATCTGCTAGTTGTTGATCTGTTGGAACAAAGTGCAATTCCACTGTACCTTCATCCACATGTTCCCTTATGAAGTGGTACCTTATGCTGATGTGCTTTGTCATTGAGTGTTGAACTGGATTACCTGTCATAGCAATAGCACTTTGATTATCACAGTAAATAGGGATTTTAAAATATGTTAACCCATAATCCAGTAACTGATTCTTTATCCAAAGAATTTGTGCACAACAACTTCCTGCAACAATGTACTCTACTTCTGCAGTTGATATGGAAATTGACTTTTGTTTCTTGCTAAACCAAGAAACCAATCTGCCTCCAAGAAATTGGCAGCTTCCACTTGTGCTCTTCCTGTCAATTTTGCAACCTGCAAAATCTGCATCTGAGTAACCTATTAGTTTAAAATCTGATTCTCTGGGATACCACAATCCCAGATCAGCTGTTCCCTTAAGATACTTGAATATTCTTTTCACAGCTGTTAAGAGAGGTTCTCTTGGATCTGCTTGAAATCTTGCACAAAGACAGGTAGCATACATGATATCAGGTCTACTAGCAGTTAGATAGAGTAAAGAGCTAATCATACCTCTGTAATCAGTAATATCTACTGATTTACCAGTATCCTTATCCAGTTTTGTTGCAGTGGCCATGGGAGTGGATGCACTTGTACAATCTTGCATTCCAAATTTCTTCAGCAAGTTACTGGTGTACTTGGTTTGACAAATAAAAGTGCCTTCTTCATTATGCTTGACTTGAAGGCCCAGAAAATAGCTAAGTTCTCCCATCATACTCATTTGATATCTTGACTGCATCAGTTTGGCAAACTTCTTGCAAAGTCTGTCATTTGTAGAACCAAAGATGATATCATCAACATATATCTGAACCAAAAGTAAGTCCTTTCCTTGGTTGAGGTAGAACAGTGTTTTGTCTATAGTTCCTCTGTTAAATCCACTTTCCAGAAGAAACTGAGCTAAAGTCTCATATCATGCTCTTGGAGCTTGCTTAAGGCCATAAAGTGCTTTATCAAGCCTGTAGACATGATTTGGATATTTGGGATCTACAAAGCCTGGAGGTTGTTCAACATATACTTCTTCTTCCAATTCTCCATTGAGAAAAGCACTTTTCACATCCATTTGAAAAACAGTAAACTTTTTGTGAGCAGCATAAGCCAAAAATATTCTTATGGCTTCCAATCTTTCAACTTGTGCAAAAGTTTCATCATAGTTAATTCCCTCCTGTTGAGAATATCCTTTTGCAACCAACCTTGTTTTATTCCTTATAATTATGCCATCACTATCAGTTTTGTTTCTGAGTAAAATAAGCAGTCTACACAGCTTCAGCCCAAAAATAGGTTGGAAGCTTTGCTTCATCAAGCATAGTTCGTGCAGCTTTAATAAGAGTTCTATTCTTTCTTTCAACAACTCCATTTTGCTGTGGAATTCCAGGAGCAGAAAATTCCTGCTTGATTACATGGTTTTTGCAGAACTCTTCCATTATCAAATTCTTGAACTCAGTGCCATTATCACTTCTTTGCAATAGACATGACATTTACTGGACCAAATAGATCAACATGTAGTAGGTGATAAGGCTCAAGAATTGATGATTCAGTCTTGCTCTTGGAAGAAGATTTTCTTTGTTTAGCCTTCTGACATAAATCACAAAGGCCATCAGGAGCAAATACTGACTTTGGCAGTCCTCTCACAAGATCTTTCTTGACTAATTCATTTATATTGTTGAAATTTAAATGAGAGAGTTTCTTGTGCCAGTTCCAGCTTTCTTCAATTGATGCTCTACTCATCAGACAGATTGCATAACCATCAGTACTTGTTGAAAGCTTGGCTTCATAAATATTACCATGCCTGTATCCTTTCAGAACAACTTTGCATTTAGATTTACTTACAACTTCACAGTGTTCTTCAAAGAAATCCATATGATAACCTCTGTCACAGATTTGACTAACACTTAGCAGATTGTGTTTAAGTCCTGAGACCAGAGCTACTTCTTTAATGATGACATTCCCAAGATTGATATTTCTATATCCCAATGTTTTTCCAATGTTGCCATCTCCATAAGAAACACTTGGGCCAGCCTTCTCCACAAAGTCTGATAGCAGGGCTTTATTTCCAGTCATATGTCCTGAACATCCACTGTCCAGAACTAGGATGTTTTTCCTGTTGCCCTGCAATCACAAAGACCACTAATGATTAGTTTTAAGGACCCAGACTTGCTTGGATCCTTTGGCCTTATTAAGTTTGTTAATATTTGCAGCGGTTTTAGCATCAGAGTTTATGTTAACATTTTTCTTATCAGAATTTACACTATCAGACTTTGAATCAGAACTTACACTAGAAGGAACAATGCTAATTTTCTTTAAAGAAGGTTTTAATAATCATAGTACAAACTATGATATTCCTTATAAGTATAAATGGAATGCCATAAACTATCACAATGAAAACAAGGATTTTGTGGCTTATATCTAACAGACTGACTCTTAACTCCTGACTTTGAAGGTAAGGTGTTTATGTTCTTATTCTTTCTGCAAAAAGAAGGCAGATGGTTAGAACTTCAACAGTTATGACACGTTTTTCTAGGAGTATCAGGAACAGACTTATAATCATTGCTTTTATTCACACCTTCCTTTCCATTCCTATTTTTCCTAGGTGATTTTACCTTGTTTGCATTCTTAACATCTTTCAGCTTATGCTTAAGCTGCTTCTTAGTCATTAAGCCTACATTTACTACAGTTGTCTTTTCCTGTTTTAGTTTGTCAGAAGTTAATTCCTTTTTAACTTCTGATTTCTCAGTATCAGACTTTACAGCTACAAACTTAACAAGTTTTAACTTTGGCTTTTGTTTAACAACTATAGGTTTAATATCTACAGTTCCTTTATCATTCTTATCATCTCCATAACCTAAGCCCTCTTTCCAGTTTCCACTACTTAACAAATTTTGAGTTGTTCTACCAGAGTTAGTCCAAGTCCTGATAATCTCTCTTTCCTTTTCTAACTCAGCTTTTAGAGATTCATTCATTTTAAGTACTTCATCCCTAACATAGAAAGCATCATCTCTATCTTTCTGAGTTTAATGGAACATGAATAACTCTTTTTCTAAATAATCATTCCTCTTTTTACAAGCAAGATTTTCAGAAGTTAATCTTTCACATGTTAAAGTTTGATAATGAACATGGTTTTAAGATATCTTCTCAACTCATTAATATCATCAGTATGAAAGGCATAAGTAGTTTGAGGTACCTTTAACTCAGCAGCTTCAGGACTGCTATCAGCATTTGCCATATCAGCATTTGCCATCAAGGCATAGTTCTCCTCACTTTCAGAATCTGAAGTGTCTGTCCAGCTTTTCTTCTTTGTGACAAGAGCCTTGCCTTTGTCACTCTTCACTTTCTTGCAATCAGGAGATATGTAGCCTTTCTCATCACAGTTGTAGCATTTAACATTTGTGTAGTCTCCTCTGTCAGACTTCCCTCCTTTGCCTTCAGATTTTCTGAAATTCTTCTTATCAGAACTTGCACCTTTCCTGGAAAACTTCTTTCCCTTCCCGAACTTCCTGTATGCAATCCTTGTGATTCCTTTTACCATAAGAGCACACAGCTTCATCATCTCTTCATCAGCATCCATCTCAAGCGAGCTTTCAGTTTCTGAGTCACCATCACTATCAGAACTTGATGACTCAGTATCAGACTTTATGAAGAGCGCTTTACCCTTGCCTTTCCTTGAGGTAGCTGCCTTGGGAGATTCTTCTTCAGCGTTAAGAGCAACTGTGCTTGACTTTCCTCCTTTCCTCTTGCTTCTTTGTTCCATCTCAAGTTCATGAGTCTTGAGCATCCCATAGATTTCATCAAGAGTTGTTTCTTCAAGACTATAGTTGTCTCTTATGATTGTGGCCTTCAAATCCCAGTTTTCAGGAAGAGCTAACAGGAATTTAAGGTTTGAAACTTCAAGATCATACTCCTTATCAACCAGTGACAAATCATTCAAGAGTTTGACAAAGTGTTCATACTCTTGAGTCAAAGTGTTCATACTTTTGAGTGAGTATTGTTTTCCTGTTCTTATTAATCGAATCAGTTCCCTGACATCTTGTTTCCAAGGCATCCCATATCTCCTTTGCAGTTTTACAGTTTATTACCCTGTTTGACATTACATTATCAATGGCACTATGCAGCAAGTGTCGCACCTTAACATCCTTAGCAATTGATGTGATATCTTCAGCAATGTAATCACTCTTCTCTTTTGGTACAGACTTTGCTGCTTCACCTGCAACTGCAACAGTGAGTTTTGTTGGATTGTGAGGTCCTTCCTTGATTCTATCAAGATATTCTGGATCTGTAGCTTCCAGAAACATAGTCATCCTCACCTTCCATATGGGATATTCAGATGGTTTCAATATGGGAACTCTAATAGCCTCATATCGACTATGGATTTGTGTCTTTGGAGGTTCTTCAGTTTTGGTGGGCTTAGTTGGAGTTTCTACTTCAACATTGATTGTTTTTGGATCTTAAACTATTTGTGTGTTAACAGATCGGCTCTGATACCACTTGTTAGGTCACACACACTGTAGAAGGGGGTTGAATACAGTGTATAGCACAATCAAATCGAATTCAAATAACACAAGTAACAGAAAATAGACTTTATTCAAAGCAATAAACTCTATTACAATATGGAACTGTCCTCTCTCATTGATAAACAAATATCACGAGAGCTGCTAGGGTTACAATGAATAATATTCTCGATAATGATAACACTTATAGTGTAAACCCTATGTCTGTGTTTATATACTACACAGTTACAAGATAATCGCTAATTGATATGGAATATAATTCTGCTTCC
This sequence comes from Apium graveolens, assembly GCF_009905375.1. Lineage (NCBI taxonomy): Eukaryota > Viridiplantae > Streptophyta > Magnoliopsida > Apiales > Apiaceae > Apium > Apium graveolens. The sequence goes on along the minus strand of NC_133656.1, from coordinate 147,242,052 downwards.
TAAAATATATCAATCAGATATCTTTTCTTCCAAGTATTCCATCATTCATAGAATTCCTTCTTCATGCATATCTCTTCTTACGTTTGTCTTGATCTTCTTTCCTTTCAATCAGCCGCCTTACGTTTCCTTTAAGTCCTGATATTATCTCCTGATTAATATCTCCTGAACCTTAAGTACTGATGACTTAAGTTCTGACTTCAGTATAAGTGCTGATTTCAGTTAAGTACTGATTTGTCCTGTTTAAGTAAGATCTGAAAACTAAACATAAATCATATTAGTCATAACATTATCAAATATATCTAACATGATTCAGTCAGGATCTGAAGACTCTCAGAAGTTTTTGCAAACTCTGAAGTTAAAGGGGAAGCAGACTACTGTTTATTACAAAGATCCTAAAATACAGACACTTGATGAGGAGATAGCAAGAAGATTATTTCTGAAACATAATCCTGGAATGGGTTTAGAAACTCTCAAGGAGGAATAAGCTAGATTTGCTGCTGAGAAGACAAATCCTAAGTCTAAAGCTTCTGATGCAAAGAAATCTCCAAGGCCTAAGGAAAGAGGCATTGTGATCAAGGAAAAGTTAAATTTTGGAACTTCAAAGTTCAATACTAGATCATAGACTGAGAGTGATCCTAAAGATAAAGGGAAATGAAAAGTTTATGAACCAACCAAGTCACTGGACTTGAAAACTTCTCAAGATCTGATGAAACCAGTATGTAAAATGGTTGAAGTAACTGATGATAATCTTGTTGAAGAAGTAACTGTTCAAATTCTGAAAAGAAGAAAGATAAATGAAGATTCTAAAATAACCTCTGACACTGCTCAAGTTGTTATTCAGAATAAAGGACAGGAAGGTACAGAAGAAACAAAAAATTCTGATCAAGCTATCAAGACATCAACTACTGACAATTCTCAAGTTGATTTGGATAAAATGACAATTGCTGATAAGAAGAAGCTGTTATGGAAGGAAGCTACTCTAGTTGAACCAAAATTCAATCTCATGATTAATCAACTTGCTACATTTGGGTTGAAATCCAAGCAACCTAGAGATAGAGCTGGATTAGGTTCTAATGAAGAAAAGATTCAAACAGGAGTATAGGTTACTCTAAAAGATCCTTTCATATTGACAGACAAACCATATGAACAAATCAAATAAAGGCACCTTGATAAGGTGTTATCTGCTCAAGTTGTGATAGATGCTCATGATAAGGAGAATCTAAAAGAGAAATTGATCTTATTTCTCAATGATGGAAGGACTTATAGATTAGCTGATTCTGATGTACTAAAAAAGTCTATCAAAGAACTTCAACATATTCACTATCTTCTGGAAGTAAAATCTGATGTTACAAGAAGATGGTCAAAATACATTTTGAAGGCTATAAGAGATCTATTCAGAATCTCTGGTACAAAGACTTCTCATTACAGTCCAATGATTACTGAAGGTGATGGAAGAGAAATTCCTATGCTAAAGAATTCTGCTAAGGTGAAAGTTATACTGAAAGGAAGATGCTTATGTTATAATGAAAACTCTTCACATCCTAAGGTTATCAGACTTGGTGATGGACTTGAAAGAACATCCATTCAAGCTCTCAGAACAACCATTTATCAAATTGTTGATAGTAAAGAAGAAGAACTGATGCAGGTCAAAACACAGTTAGCTGAAGTGTTATTCCTAGTGGACTAACAATGAGATTTACAGAAGGGGGGGTTGAATGTAAATCTCAAAACTTTTTCAAGTTTTGAGCAGTTTCTAAGGCTAAGTGTTTGAGTGATCAAATGTGTGTGAATTGCTTGAAACTGATGCAGACATATATATATTCAAACACAAATGTAATGAGCACAAAGAACTTAAAAACTTTTCTGATGGATTTGTTGTTCCACCAGAGATGTGTTATTTCAGAAAATCTGTGATTCAAAGAATTAGATCACAGCTGCTTCCTAGTACAAACTAGATGATTTTCTCTTTTGATATTTCTAAATAGCTCAAGGAAAATTCATATCTAATTACTAGCTGCTACTTGGTTTATATATCACCAAGTTTACAAGTGAAGACAAACTGTAAAATACAATTGAAAAGATTCTTCACATATTTCTTCTCGATTTCTCTATCCAATGCAATCTAGGATAATCTGTAAATCTTTGAATACTTCCTTGTTTGCATCTGAATGGAAATGCTGCATTTTCTTGATTCCTCCTAGAGGCTTCCACATTCCAGTGTGTCTCTGTCAACCCATATGCCTCTGTCAGCTTGTGAATTGTCACTATCAACTGCTAATGAACTAAGTATTCGTTGAAGCTTTCATCCGTTGATGCCTTATCCGTTGAGGCTTTAACCGTTGAAGCTTTATCCGTTGATGCATTATCAGTTGAAGTCTTTATCCGTTGAAGCACTTATCCGTTGATGGATATTATTCGTTGAAGCAATAGAGACATCCGTTGAAGCTTTGTTTCTTATCCGTTGAAGGTCTTCAATATCCGTTGACACTTCTTCACTTATATAAAATTACAAGGCATGAAATATTTACAATTAGCCCTCCTATTTGTACATCAATTAGTAGTCAACATGACTGATTATTTCCTAACAACATCTAAGAATTACAGCTTGAAACCAGAGAGTGAAATGTGCTACAATTCTAAACTTATTGCTAAGTAAAGCCACTCCTTCAACGGATAGCCAAGATGGTCTTATCCGTTGAGGCTACAAACACTAGATTTCTACTTAAGTGTTTTGCTTAACTCATCATCAAACTAATACACATATTCCTAACAATCTCCCCATATTTTTGTCTACTAGAACTGTAGGCATAAATTTGGGTTTAGCTTGATGATAACAAAACACTTAATAAATATATAAACTGTAATAAAGCAGAAATTCAAAAGTGCTACAAAAATGTATATGCTGAGATGGAATTGAAGAATTACATTATTTCCAAGGGTGCTCCTTTAGCCTGAGCAAATTACTTTCTTTTCCTTTGATCCCTGGTTTTCTTTCCTAGCCTCCTGTCATTCTCCTCTATTTGAAGTTGAAGTTGTCTATAGAATTCAGCTTCATCTTCTTCATTGATATCTAACTTAGATTGCATATCCTTGAGAGTTTCATTACTGGCAATCTTTAGCTGATCTTCAATTCTGAAAAATCTTCTGACTCCTTTGTTGTCTCTGAACTTCATCAACCAATGAGGTGATTTGTGAATTGTAATTCCTCTTTCTTGAATGAGTAAAGTTCTAGGCAAAGCATTGGGCTCCCTCCAAGTTTTCCTTATGTTGGCAATCTTGTTGAGAATCTCAGTCTTGGCAGTCCTGGTAAAGCCAGAATCCTTTTGTATGGCTGAGTAGACTCTAATCAAGGTAGAGTAGCCTTCATTCAGAATTCTGTGAAGAGGCCATGTTCTTTCCCCAGCTCCTTTGTATTTGAACACTAGTCTTTCTGGTAGCTGTCTGTAGGCAGCTATTCCCCTTACTTCCTCCAGCTCATCCAGATAGAGTTCAATGTCTGAAAATTCTTTTATGTCACAGATGTGAACATAATCATCTTTAGAGGTTTGAGGTTTAGGCTTAGGCTTCTGTGTGAATTTGATTGAGGCTTTAGAGGGTGTTGATTTGATTCTTCTTTTCTGCTTCTTTGATGGTGGAGAAGAGGTTAGGAAGGTGGGCAATTTGATGGTGTCCCAATCAATTGGTTCCTCCTTGGGAATGATTGTTTCACCATGAATGTTCATGAAGGGGTCAGGTACAATTGGTTCAGGAATAGAGGGTAGTGGTTTGGATATTGATTGGGTTTCTTCAGTCTTATCTACCTTCTTTCTCTTTGCATTGACCTTCTTTCTTTTCGCTTTCTGCCATTCTTCCTTACTTCTTTCCTCCATCTCAGTACCAACCATGTCCCCCATAGCTTCATCTTCACCTTTGTCTTCAATTTCTTTCTGTTCTTCAGCCTGACTTGACTTTAGCTGTTTTTCAAGCTTTGCTTGTGCTCTTTTGTCAGCCTTTAGCTGTTTGGCTTCTTCCTTCAACCTTTTGGTTTCTTCCCTCTTGGCTATTGAGAATTTGGGATGTCCTTGCATCACACATATGCTCTTTCCCTCTCTGAAGATAATAGCCATGTTTCTCCTTACAGCCTCATCCATGGTCTCTTTGAGATATGCAATACTTCTACCTAAAAGCTTGTCCTCATCAGCTTTTGGAAGAGGAAAATCCACCTCTTTTAGAGGATTCTTTGTAGAGTCCTTATTGGATCTGTTGTTGGGCTTGGGAACCATAGGTTGCAGATCTTTGGAAGAAATTTCTCCATCCTTATGCCTCCCTACTGGCTTGAGTTCCATAATAATTGATTCCACTTTTGTGCTATGCTTCACAGATTGTGATTGAGAAGTTGTAGAACCAAATATTAGTTGCATCTTTTCATCAATCTTCTTCCTTTGCTCTTTGACTTGCAATTCAGCTGCTGCTATCTGGATTAGATCAATTCCATCTAGCTTTCCTTTGACTTGAATAGTTGGAGAAGTTGTGATGACAGGAACTAGCACTTGAGAAATCTGAACTGTTGTAGATGGCTCTCCTTCCCCTTCCCCTTTATTCTCCCCCTTTTTGTTATCATCAAGGGTAGGGGTCAAGCCTTGTGCTTGTGCCAGCTGCATGAGTAGATTTGTTTGAGTTTGTTGATTCTGAAGAATGGTGACCATAGAGTCTTCAATGATTTGAACCCTATCTTCCAGTCTGGACAACCTCTTGTCAGCTTCAGATGCTTTCCTCAGTCTCCCCAACAAATCTTACATAGTACCATAGGGTATAACTGAATCCAATTTCTCAGCATTGTAGGATTTCAGGTCAGCAATGTCCAGCTTGAGCTCATCCACACTTAGATTTTGCTGGTAATGCTGCAACTGCAAGAGATGCAGAGATTCCAGATGAGCTTGAAGAATTGCCTTGGTACCAGCATCCTGAGTCTCCTGAAGGGCCTGCTGAATTGTCATGACTTGTCTGACCAAAGTGACACCAAACTCTCCTGGTGTTGATGGTTTTGCCCATGCCCATGCAGGAAGATCAGGAACATAACTTGGGCCTGCTACTCCCCCTAAGTTCATGCTCTCATTCAAAGAATTAGAGTCATCATCATGAGAATTTACTCCAAATTCTTCAGATGGCTCACCAGCTTGAGAAGGCAGCCTATTGACATCAGCTTTGTCTCTGAGAAGAGATTCTGAAGTGTGTACAATGTGTAGTATCTGTTCTGCCTCCACATTGCCCTGTGCAGCCAATAATTGATAGGCTGAAACAGGGTGAGTAAAAGTATCAGCATCCAAGAAAATGTTATCAATGACAGCTTTGTAATGTTGCTAAAATTGTCTTCCCTTGTCTGCATCATCCACTTTCATTAACTCACTAGCAATGGCTGGATCCACCCTTATAGCTTCTGTACCTGCCTTTCTCTCAATTTCTCTCTGTTCTTGCATCAGGGGCTCCCCCTGGCTCACACACACCCTCACACCCTCACCTTCACCTTCTAAGGTGGCACTCCTCTCACTCACTTTTGCCATGCTGGAAGAAATAGCATGCATTTGGTGACTCTCAACCTCTCCTTTTGCCTGGGAGCAACCCAGCCTCTCACTCAAAAGGTCACTCCCTTCCCTCAAACCTAAAAGTGATTGTACAGTTGCCATGTCCTCTACAGTTGGAATTGTTTCTGTGAAGTGTGTAGAGACCATCAATGGATAGGGAATATCCGTTGAAGTGGAAACTGATGGCATCAACGGATAACTGCTGTTAAGCTTATCCGTTGAAGAACAACCACTTGTCAACGGATGAGAGATATCCGTTGAAGAAGGAAAAGATGTAGATATAGAAAGTGACATAATTGTTGAATCTATGTGGATTGATTTTAAGTGAGGTAACACAGAATCTTCAACTACATCTGAAAGAATTGGCTGATGATCCAACAAATCATCTAAAAGATGATGATCATCAGGTTTTGAGTGGGGCTCCTCCCTGAGTTTTTATGAGGGAGAATCAGGAATTGATGTGAATATCATATCCACATCCCAAGAGGGTGTTGGAGAGTTTGATGAATGATGTGTTTCTATATTGAGAGAATGGGGCTGTGATTCCACATTTGCTGGAATCACATCAAGCTGAATTTGAGAAGGCACAGATACTGGTGGATGTATCTGTGCTGTACGTGTCCCTTGTGTGGAAACTAGGGTTTTGGCCTTCTTCTTCCTTGAAAAGGCTTTAAATGGTGAATGTGTGGCTTTAGTGTCCCTCCCTTTTTTGTTCTGTGTCCCTGGTTGGGGACTATTTTCAATAGTTATATCCTTTTGGGAGGATGCAACTAGGGATGTGCTGGACTCCTTTTGAACCACCACAGTCTTTTGAGAGACTGTGGCTTGGCTGGTTTGGGTACCACTCGCCTCTCTCACCTTATCCTGGGGGGCTTTTTGATATTCACCCCTCCCCTCACCACTCACACCCTGTTCACTCCCTTCAGGGTTTATGGTAGTTGTTACAACTGTTGTCTTTTGAGAAACAACAGAGGTAGGTTTCTTTGACTTGACTTTGGAAACTTTAGATTTGGTGGCTTTGGTAGGAGCCTGGTTGGACAAAGACACAGGTTCCATAGCCACACTAGAAGGCAAATAAACATTGGGGTTGGAAATAGTAGGAGTTGTAGAAATATTTACCTCACTTACCTGTGGTGCATTCATGATTGGCAAGTATACCAATGGCACCTGGCTGTTGAGGTTCATTCTCAAAAGGTCTGCAAGGACCCTTTTCTCTTGTGCCCAGCATTTGAGTTTATTATTCTCATTGGATATAACCAAACCTTCAGCAACATGGTTAGCCAATAACATAAAGAATCTAGCATAGTAGATGTTATGTGGTCTATTAGCTTTGTTACCTAATCTGGAACCTAATTCTAGCATAACACAGTTGCTAAAATTAAAGTACCTATCAGAAACTAGCATATAGAGCATATTGACAAGAGATGAAGTGATAGCATCAAAATTGCTAATCTTCCCAGAGAAAACCTTAATAAAGGCATCTCCAAGAAAACTCCATTCTTTCCTAAGGCCTTTCCTTCTAATACTACCTAAACTAGCAGAATCAAAAGCATAGCCTATGGAATCTAGCATAGCAGAGACATCTTTATCAGTGTGTGGTGTCATGGAATTATTCTCAGGCAACTTAAAGTAAGATTGTATATCATCACAATTAATGCAATAGTCCTTACCTTTGAGAGAGAAGGCAATAGTCATATCTGTGGAGTTGAACTCTGCAGTTGTCCAAATCTCCTCAATCACCTCACAGTAGATGGTTGGGGCTTCTAGCATTGCATAGCTTAGTTTGCAGTTTTTGATGAAGTCCATCATCTTGTGATAATCAGAATGGGCTTCATTCTTTTCAACCAAGGCTATGAAATTATTCTTTTCATAAACAAATCCTGTTTGAGACATAATTTTGACTACTGGTGCCATTGTTGTGAGTAGAGGTTGCAGAGAAAAACTTGAGAATTTAGAGAGAAAGAGAATAAGAATTGCAAGAAAGCGTAAAGTGAGAATAAGAGTTCAATTGGGCTTTTATACTTTCTTGAATTAAAACGTAAATAAAATGATTGAATGATAATTTTAAGTAAGTCACAGCCGTTCAAGAATAATTAAAACTGTAGAAATTCTGAAAACTACCTTAAATACAATTACATACAACACTGTATATCTGTATCAACGGTTGAGTAAAAGAATCAACGGCTGAGACTCACTTATAGTAACTGACGTGACACTTCAACGAATAAGGGAAATAGTTATCCGTTGATGAACAACACCATTTTATCCGTTGAAGGATAAAATTACCAGAAATGTATTTGTCTTTCAACGGATAATGAACATCCGTTGATAGAACAATTTTGGCTTTCAACGGATAGAGAATATCCGTTGATAGGATAAGTCTTAATTAAAGCCAACTTTGTTCTTGCAGCAAATTTCATTTCAGGCTTCAAGACAGATTATATAGATGACATAGATTATGAATAATTAAGCATACCTAACTCACTTACTAATCTTGTAAATGTTGATTCATCAAGTGGCTTGGTAAATATGTCTACAATCCGCTTTTCACTTGGAAAAAAATGAAGTTCCACTGTACCTTTCATCACATGTTCCCTAATGAAGTGGTACTTGATATTAATGTGCTTGGTTCTTGAGTGCTGCACTGGATTTTCAGTAATGGCAATGGCACTTGTGTTGTCACAGAATATTGGAATTTTGTCAACAGTCAGACCATAGTCAAATAGTTGATTCCTCATCCATAGTATCTGTGCACAGCAACTACCAGCAACAATGTACTCAGCTTCAGCTGTTGATGTGGAAACAGAATTCTGCTTCTTGCTGAACCATGATACAAGCTTGTTCCCTAGAAATTGACAGGTGCATGTTGTGCTTTTCCTGTCTATTTTGCAACCTGCATAATCTGCATCTGAGTAGCCAATTAGATCAAAACCAGACTCTCTAGGGTACCAAATTCCTAGATTTGGAGTCCCCTTGAGATATCTGAAAATTCTTTTAATAGCCACTAAGTGAAATTCTTTAGGGTCAGCTTGAAATCTAGCACAGAGACATGTAGAAAACATTATATCAGGTCTACTAGCAGTTAAATATAAAAGTGAGCCAACCATACCTCTATAACTTGTAATATCCACAAACTTTTCAGCCTTGTTTAATTCAAGCTTAGTGGCAGTGGCCATGGGAGTTTTTGCAGGTGAACAATCCATTAAGTCAAACTTCTTTAAAAGATCATAAATATATTTAGTTTGACTAATGAATATTCCACCACTAACTTGTTTAACTTGTAAACCAAGAAAGTAAGTTAGCTCTCCCATCATGCTCATTTCATATTTACTTTGCATTAATTTAGCAAATTTTTTACAAAGCTTATCATCTATAGATCCAAATATAATGTCATCTACATAAATTTGTACAAGTATCTTAGAGCCATTAACATTTCTAAAGAAGAGAGTTTTGTCAACAGTACCTCTTGTGAAGTGATTATCTAGAAGGAACTTTGACAAAGTCTCATACCAGGCTCTAGGTGCTTGCTTTAGTCCATAGAGTGCTTTCAACAGATAATACACATGGTCTGGAAAATTTGGATCTTCAAAACCTGGAGGTTGGCTTACATAAACTTCTTCCTCCAATTCCCCATTTAGAAATGCACTCTTGACATCCATTTGATAGACTTTGAAATTGGCATTAGCTGTATAGGCTAGAAAGATTCTGATGGCTTCAAGTCTGGCAACTGGAGCAAATGTTTCATCAAAATCTATTCCCTCTTGTTGAGAATAGCCTTTAGCAACCAATCTGGCTTTATTCCTTATGACAATGCCATTTTCATCCATCTTGTTTCTGAATACCCATTTTGTGTCAATAGAACTCTTGTTCTTTGGCTTGGGTACCAGATTCCATACTTTGTTCCTCTCAAATTGGTTTAGCTCCTCTTGCATTGCTAAAATCCAATCTGGATCCAATAGAGCTTCTTCCACTCGCTTAGGTTCCTCCTGTGATAGAAAGCTACTATACAGACATTCATCTTGAGTAGCCCTTCTAGTTTGCACTTTTGATGTAGCATCACCAATGATCAGTTCAAAAGGGTGATTCTTGGTCCATTTCCTTTGAGGTGGTAGATTAGCCCTAGATGAGGTTGCCTCAGTATTGTCATGATGTGAGATAGAATGTTGATTTGTTGAAACTCCCCCTGAGTTGCTGATCCTTTGAAAGGAATTGGGAGCTCTATCAACTGATGAAGTGAATTGATTATCCGTTGACAGACTGTGATCAACGGATGCTTCATTATGAACTTCAACGGATGATGCACTTTGTCTTTCAACGGATGCTGCATTGCTTCTTTCAACGGAAGCTGAATTATGACTTTCAACGGATGCAGCATTCTATGCATTATCCAAAGGCAGATTCTGAATTCTTCTTGAGATGCCTTCTTCATCATTCTCATCTTCACTATCATCACAGTATATCTCAATGTTGTCAAATTTGAGTCCTTCATGATGTCCCTCATCTGTAGTCCATCAATCTTTTTATCATCAAACACAACATGTACAGATTCCATGACAATGTTGGTTCTTAGATTGTAGACCCTATATGATTTTCCAGCAGAATAACCAACAAATATTCCTTCATCAGCCTTTGCATCAAACTTCCCTTTGTGATCAAATTGATTCCTTAAGATGTAGCATTTGCAACCAAAGACATGTAGAAAGTTTAAAGTTGGTTTTCTTCTCTTGAATAATTGATAGGGAGTCATGCATTTTGCCTGATTGATTAGAGAAATATTCTGAGTGTAACATGCACAGTTAACAGCCTCAGCCCAAAAATAAGTTGGGAGTTTTGACTCTTCAAGCATTGTCCTTGCAGCTTCAATTAGTGATCTGTTCTTCCTTTCCACCACACCATTTTGTTGTGTAGTTCTTGGAGCTGAGAACTCATGCATGATCCCACTTTCTTCACAGAACAACTTCATGGTTGAATTCTTGAACTCAGTTCCATTGTCACTCCTAATATTCCTTACTTTGAAATCAGGATGATTGTTGACTTGCTTGATATGATTGATGATGATTTTACTAGCTTCATCCTTTGATCTAAGAAAATAAACCCATGAAAACTTTGAGAAATCATCTACAATCACTAGGCAGTATCTTTTCCTTGAAATTGACAATTCATTGACTGGTCCAAAAAGATCCATGTGTAGAAGTTGTAGTGGTTCATCAATTGCAGATTCAAGCTTCTTACTGAATGACACTTTCTTTTGCTTTCCTTTTTGACAAGCATCACACAGTCCATCCCTTGTGAATTCCACTAGAGGCATTCCTCTAACTAAGTCCTTTTTGACTAGATCATTCATTGTCTTGAAATTCAAATGGGACAGCTTCTTGTGCCATAGCCAACTTTCAACTGGACTTGCTTTGCTGAGAAGAAAAGTAATGGATTCTGCATCTGTAGAGTTGAAATCAGCTAAGTACACATTCCCTTTTCTAACTCCAGTTAGAACCACTTTATTATCCTTTTTACTTGTGACAATACAGGCTTCAGAATTGAAGGAAACAGTATTCCCTCTGTCACATAGTTGACTGATGCTTAATAAATTGTGTTTGAGACCATCAACCAATGCAACTTCATCAATGATGACATTTTCTTTTGAAATCAAGCCATATCCCATAGTGAATCCTTTGCTGTCATCTCCAAAGGTTATTCTAGGGCCAGCTCTCTCCTTAAACTCTGTGAGCAGGGTGAAATCTCCTGTCATGTGTCTTGAACAACCACTGTCCAAGTACCATAGATTCCTTCTTTGTCCCTGCACACAACAAAATCAATCAAGTTGATTTTGGTACCCAAGTTTCCTTGGGTCCAGCCTTGTTAGTCTTTTTCCTAGACTTCATTCCTCCTGCATCTTTTGACTTAGGTAACTTTGGGTCAACCTTGGTCTCAGATGTGGTTGGTTGAAGTGTAGGGTTAGTCACAGAATCATTTAACACATTTGATTGAATTTGATAAGGCATAGGTTGTGCAAACATGTTATTCCACATAGGCATATTGTATGGCATTTGAGGCATACTAAATGCAGTAAAATAAGGATTATTAATATATGGCATGTTTGCAAAATGTGCATGGGGATTTTGGTGAGACATAACAGGCATAGCATGCAGAGGTGACATACACATGTTAGGCATAGAGGGATTTGAAAGCATGGGAGCATTTTTAACAGATTTGCAATTATCAGATAGGTGATTAACACTTTTACAATGCACACAGCTTTTTCTAGGAGCATACCTATCAGGTGTGTAATTGTTATGTTTATTAATCCCTACCTTCCCATTTCTTTTAGGTTTTCTTTTAGTTTCCTTCTTATCCTCAACCAACTTAAGCCTATCTTTTAGCTGATCTAAAGTCATGTGTCCAATATTCACCTTACTGACATCTCTGGATGTGCTAGCTCCTTCTTTGACAAAGTTCTTGAGAGTTGAATCATTCTTTTTATTGAGACTTTTATTTTTAAAAGAACTTGCCTGTTTTAATTGATGAGCCTTCAACGGATGCTCCTTTTCTTCCTTCAACGGATAACTTTCATCATCCGTTGATTCCACATCCGTTGACAATCCATCAATTAATTCTAACTCCTTTTTGTTTTTCTTCCAGGCATCCTCACAGAATGATTCAATTCCCTGAACCTTTGCAATCTGAACACTAACATCCCTAGATGTTTTCCAGGCCTTGATTACCTCTTGCTCACTTTCTAACTGTGTAGAAAGAATTTCTACTTTCTTAACAGCTTCTGCTAGTTCACTCTCAACAGTCAAGCATTTAAGTTTTATCTTTTCAAGCTCAATTACCTGATCCTCTAACACAACATTCCTATCACTTAAAAACACATTATTCTCCTTGATCCTAGTGTTTTCTTTTGCTAGTGATTTAAGGGAAACACGCAAATGATATAATTCATTGGTCATATCATTTATGGCTACATTGCATTCATGTTTAGAAAGCTGAGAGAGATCAGTAGTAATTACCTGGTTGCTTGATGAACTAGTTTCATTTTCATCAGAATCAGCCATCAGGGCTAGGTTGACATATTCCACATCATCATCTTCATTTACCCCATCTGCTGCCCAATCATCTTGAGTGAGAAAAGCTCTTTCCTTTTGTTTGAGCAAATCAAAATACTTCTTTTTGTAATCAACTTGCTCAAATTTCTTTTTCTCAGAATTTGGCTTCCTACACTCACTTGCAAAGTGTCCACTAATGCCACAGTTGTAACATTTGAACTTTGATTTGTCCACCATGTTTTTGTTTGGCTTAGTGAACTTTGTGTTTTTCCTGAACTTCATTTTTGCAAACCTCCTGGACAGAAAGGCCAAATGTTCTTCAATATCATCAAATTCATCCTGACTGGAATTGTCTTCATCCTCAGCAACTTGCTCTTTACCCTTGCTTGATTCTGATTTGCTTGTGCCAATTTTGAGACTTGGCATTGTCTTCTCCTCATTACTGGCTTCCATCTTCTCACTGTCAGCTACAAGAGCAACTGTTCCTCCTTTTCTCTTTCCCTTTTCCAACAGCTCATCCTGCTCCATTTCAAGTTCATAAGTCTTCAGAATTCCATATAGTCTTTCAAGTGTGAAGTTCTTATAATCTTGAGAATTTCTCAAAGAGACAGTCATGGGCTTCCATTCCTTTGGCAGAGACCTAAGAAATTTTAAGTTGGAATCCTTGAATTGGTACACTCTACCATACAGCTTCAATCCATTCAACAGTTTCTGAAACCTGTTGAAGGTATCATTTAATGATTCACCTTCTTCAAAGTGAAAATATTCATACTGTTGAATAAGAAGCTGCATCTTGTTCTCTCTGACCTGCTCAGTGCCTTCACAGATGATTTGTACAGTATCCCAAACTTCCTTTGCAGTTTGGCTATTGATGACATTGTCAAACATATCTTGATCTAAGCCATTAAACAAAATGTTCATGGCTCTCTTATCCTTGTGGATTTCTTCCATGTCTTCAATAGTCCATTATGCTTTTGGCTTGGGAATGGACTGTCCAACAGCAACTGTTGCAGTAGCAGCTGTGGCTACTTTGTGAGGGATGTGAGGACCATTTTCAATACAGTTGATGTAGCTTTCATCTTGAGAAAGAAGATGTAAATGCATCTTCACTTTCCAGTGATGATAATTATCTTTTTCCAGGACTGGGATCTTTACACCAATATCCTTCCTACTCATGATGTTAGCAGGAGGATTCTTCTGTGCACTCATGATGTTAGCAGAATAGATCTTTAAACTCTTTGTATGTTAAGAGCTTGCTCTAATACCAATTGTTATTCCCAGTGGACTAACAATGAGATTTACAGAAGGGGGGGTTGAATGTAAATCTCAAAACTTTTTCAAGTTTTGAGCAGTTTCTAAGGCTAAGTGTTTGAGTGATCAAATGTGTGTGAATTGCTTGAAACTGATGCAGACAAATATATATTCAAACACAAATGTAATGAGCACAAAGAACTTAAAAACTTTTCTGATGGATTTGTTGTTCCACCAGAGATGTGTTATTTCAGAAAATCTGTGATTCAAAGAATTAGATCACAGCTGCTTCCTAGTACAAACTAGATGATTTTCTCTTTTGATATTTCTAAACAGCTCAAGGAAAATTCATATCTAATTACTAGCTGCTACTTGGTTTATATATCACCAAGTTTACAAGTGAAGACAAACTGTAAAATACAATTGAAAAGATTCTTCACATATTTCTTCTCGATTTCTCTATCCAATGCAATCTAGGATAATATGTAAATCTTTGAATACTTCCTTGTTTGCATCTGAATGGAAATGCTGCATTTTCTTGATTCCTCCTAGAGGCTTCCACATTCCAGTGTGTCTCTGTCAACCCATATGCCTCTGTCAGCTTGTGAATTGTCACTATCAACTGCTAATGAACTAAGTATTCGTTGAAGCTTTCATCCGTTGATGCCTTATCCGTTGAGGCTTTAACCGTTGAAGCTTTATCCGTTGATGCATTATCAGTTGAAGTCTTTATCCGTTGAAGCACTTATCCGTTGATGAATATTATCCGTTGAAGCAATAGAGACATCCGTTGAAGCTTTGTTTCTTATCCGTTGAAGGTCTTCAATATCCGTTGACACTTCTTCACTTATACAAAATTACAAGGCATGAAATATTTACAATTAGCCCTCCTATTTGTACATCCATTAGTAGTCAACATGACTGATTATTTCCTAACAACATCTAAGAATTACAGCTTGAAACCAGAGAGTGAAATGTGCTACAATACTAAACTTATTGCTAAGTAAAGCTACTCCTTCAACGGATAGCCAAGATAGTCTTATCCGTTGAGGCTACAAACACCAGATTTCTACTTAAGTGTTTTGCTTAACTCATCATCAAACTAATACACATATTCCTAACATGAAGTTCTGAAGAAAGCTGAAGATAATCTGATAAATGATTTTGTTAAGAATCATTATGGATTCAGATTGATTCAGTGATGTTGGTAAAGATGGATGTTTTGTAAGTTATAGTTAATAGTCTTATTAAACTCTTATTGCATTTGAACTTAAATGTTTTTGACATCATCAAATATATTAACTTGTACATTCTTGCATAATTTACAAGTTGGGGGAGATTGTTGGATATATTTGAGATGTCATGTCTAATATGTTTCATGTTTAGTTTTCAGATCTTAACTAACAGGAAATATCAGTTCTTACTGGAATCATGACTTACTGGAAGTCAGGACTTAAGGATATCAGGACTTATTTTATCAGAAGATAATATCAGAAGATGGATATCAGAACTTAAGTACTGGATGACTAACAGGTAAGGAAGGAAGCTGATTTACAGGAAAGAAGATCGAGACTAATACAAGAAGAAGAAATGCATGGAGTTAGAGGACTAGAAGAATGGTATAAGATATCTGATTGATATATTTTAGGAAACAAAATTATATTCCATATCAATTAGAAGTTATCTTGTAACTGTGTGTTTATATAGGTTTACTCTATAAGAGTTACAATCATCGAGAAGATCATACATTGTAACCTAGCAGCACTCGTGATATTTGTTCATCACTGAGAGAGAACAATTCCATTATAACAGAGTTTATTATATCGAATACATCTGTTTTCTGTTACTTGTGCTTTAAATCGATTTGATTGTATTCTACACTGTATTCAACCCCCTTTTACAAGTGTTGTGTGACCTAACAAGATTAACTTCTGAAAATCTTTCTTATAAGAAAAGGAATGACTATTTTGAAAATGAGTTGGTTATGTTCCACCAAACTCAGAAGGAAAGAGATTATGCTTTTTATGTTAGAGATGAAGTGCTAAAAATGAATGAATCTCTGAAAACTGAGTTAAAAAAGGAAAGAGAGATTATCAGGACTTGGACTAACTCTGGCAGAACAACTCAGAATTTACTAAGTTGTGGAAACTGGAAAGAGGGCTTAGGTTAAGGAGATGATAAAAGTGAAAAAGGAACTGAACAAATTAAGCCAATTGGTGTTAAACAGATTGCTAAGCCAAAGGTGAATCCTGTTAAGTTTGTAGCTAAAACTGTAAAGTCTGATTCTGAAAAGATGAAAGAGTTTGTAGCAGAAGTTAAGGAAAAGTCAATTCTGACAAATTAGAACAGGATAAACCAGCTGAAGTTAACATAGGTTTAATGACAAAGAAGCAGCTTAAGCATAAGCTGAAAGAAATTAGGAATGTCAACAAGGAAAAGGCAGCTAGGAAAAATAGGAATGGTAAGGAAGGTGTGAACAAAAGCAATAATTATATGTCTGTTCCTAATGCTCCTAGAAAGAAATGTTATAACTGTGGAAACACTAACCATCTTGCTTCTTTTTGTAGGAAGAATAAGAATATAAACTCTTTACCTCCTAAGTCAGGAATTAAGAGTCAGTCTGTTAGGTTTAAGCTACAAAATCCTTGTTTTCATTGTGGTAGTTTATGGCATTCCATTTATACTTGTAAGGAATATTATAGTTTGTACTATGATTATTATCAAATAAAACCTTCTTTGAAGAAAGTTACTTTAATTCCTTCTAGTATAAAGTCTGATGCAAAGTCTGATATAAGTTCTGATAAACAGCATGTTAGCATAAACTCTGATATTAAATCCGCTGTAAATGTTAACAAACTTAAAAAGGCCAAAGGATCCAAGCAAGTCTGGGTCCTTAAAACTAACCATTAGTGGTCTTTGTGATTGCAGGGTAACATGAAAGATATCCTAGTGCTAGACAGTGGATGTTCAGGACATATGACTGGAAATAAAGCCCTGCTATCAGACTTTGTGGAGAAAGTTGGCCCAAGAGTTTCTTATGGAGATGGCAACATGGGAAAAACTCTGGGATATGGCAATATCAATCTTGGGAATGTCATCATTGAAACAGTAGCTCTTGTCTCAGGACTTAAACACAATCTGCTAAGTGTGAGTCAAATCTGTGACATAGGTTATCATGTGGATTTCTTTGAAGAACACTGTGAAGTTGTAAGAAATTCTACAGGAAAAGTGGTTTTGAAAGGATACAGGCATGGTAACATTTATGAAGCCAGACTTTCAACAAGTACCGATGGTTCTGCAATTTGTCTGATGAGTAGAGCATCAATTGAAGAAAGCTGGAATTCGCATAAAAGACTCTCTCATTTAAATTTCAACAACATAAATGAGCTTGTAAAGAAAGAACTTGTAAGAGGATTGCCAAAATCAGTATTTGCTCCTGATGGCCTTTGTGATTCATGTCAAAAGGCAAAATAAAGAAAATCTTCTTTCAAGAGCAAAACCGAATCCTCAATTCTTGAGCCTTATCACCTACTGCATGTTGATCTATTTGGTCCAGTCAATGTCATGTCTATTGCAAAGAAGAAATATGCTATGGTTATAGTGGATGAGTTCACAAGGTACACTTAGGTGTATTTCCTGCACAAGAAAAATGAAACTGCATCTACTGTAACTGATCATGTCAGACAGCTGGATAAGTTGGTCAAAGATTATATTAAAATTATAAGAAGTGATAATGGCACTGAGTTCAAGAATTCAATCGTGGAAGAGTTCTGCAAAGAGCAAGGAATCAACAGGAATTTTCTGCACCTGTAAACCCATAGCAAAATGGAGTTGTAGAAAGAAAGAACAGGACTCTCATTGAAGCTGCACGAACTATGCTTGATGAAGCAAGGCTACCAACCTACTTTTGGGCTGAAGCTGTGCAAACTGCTTGTTTTACACAGAATGCTACACTCATAAACAAGCATGGAAAAACACCATATGAGATGGTAAAGAAAAAGAAGCCAAATCTGAAATACTTTCATGTATTTGGATGTAAGTGTTTTGTTCTTAAGACTCATCCTGAACAACTGTCAAAATTTGATCTAAAAGCTAATGAAGGAAATTTTGTTGGATATCCACTTTCCATAAAAGCCTTTAGAGTCTACAATTTAAGAACAAGGGTTGTCATGGAATCTATCAATATATCTTTTGATGATAAGAAGATTATTGCACTTGAAGATTTCAATGATCACGATCAGCTGAGATTTGAAAATGAAGACTTAAATTCTGATTTTGTAAATTCTGATGACTTATACTCTGATCCTGTAAGTTCTGATGTAATTGAAACTGTGGTAACAACTCCAAAGGAAAATGCACCTATCCAGGGGGAGCAAGCTGAAGATCCTACCATAACTCAGGACTCTCAAGAAGCATCAGAACCTGTCACTGGCTCCTCAAGTCCTGATGAGCCAAATTCTGATAATTCTGGAAATTCAGATTCTTCAAATTCTGAAGTCTCAGAGAGCATAACTACATGGGGAGCATCAGAAAATGCTGATAGAGATAGCATGGATCATGGGGGAGGATCCAGTTCTAGAAATCAACTTCCATCTGCAAGGAAGTGGACCAAATCACATACACTTGACTTAATTATTGGAGATCCTGAAGCAGGTGTCGGAACTAGAACTGCAATATCAAATGAATGTATCTATCATTCTTTCCTATCTCAAACTGAACCAAAGAAAGTGGAAGAAGCTCTTCAAGAAGCTGATTGGGTGCAAGCAATGCAGGAAGAGTTAAATGAATTTGAAAGAAACAAAGTCTGGACCCTAGTGCCAAGACCAAGGAACAGATCAGTTTTTGGCACAAAATGGGTGTTCAGAAAAAAAACTGACAGTGATGGCATGATTATAAGGAACAAAGCTAGGCTGGTTGCTAAGGGTTACTCTCAACAGGAAGGTATTGATTATGATGAAACATCTGCACCAGTTGCTAGATTGGAATCCATAAGAATCTTTTTGGCTTATGCTGCTCACAAAAAGTTTAAAGTCTTTCAAATGGATGTAAAAAGTGCTTTTCTCAATGTAGAATCAGAAGAAGAGGTGTATGTTGAACAACCTCCAGGCTTTGTAGATTCAAAATTTCCAAATCATGTCTACAGGCTTGACAAAGCACTTATGGCCTTAAGCAAGCTCCAAGAGCATGGTATGAGACTTTAGCTCAATTCCTTCTGGAAAGTGGATTTCACAGAGGTACAATTGATAAAACACTGTTATACCTCAATCATGGAAAGGACTTACTTTTGGTATAGATATATGTTGATAATATCATATTTGGTTCTACAAATGCCAAACTCTGTGAAAGGTTTGCAAAGCTAATGCATTCAAGATATCAAATGAGTATGATGGGAGAACTTAGTTATTTTCTGTGCCTTCAAGTCAAGCAAAATGAAGAAGGTACTTTTATCTGTCAATCCAAGTACACCAGAAATTTACTCAAAAAATTTGGAATACAAGATAGTTCAACAACATCCACTCCCATGGCCACTGCAACCAAGTTAGATAAAGATACTGGTTCATTAGTAGATATTACTAACTACAGAGGTATGATTGACTCTTTACTCTATTTAACTATAAGTAGACCTGATATTATGTATGCTACCTGTCTTTGTGCAAGATTTCAGGCTGATCCAAGAGAACCTCACTTAATAGCTGTGAAAAGAATTTTCAAGTACCTTAAGGGTACAGCTGATCTAGGATTGTGGTATCCTAGAGAATCAGATTTTAAGCTAATAGGTTACTCAGATGCAGATTTTGCAGGATGCAAAATAGATAGGAAAAGCACTAGTGGAAGCTGCCAATTTCTTGGAGGCATATTAGTTTCTTGGTTTAGCAAGAAATAGAAATCAATTTCCACATCAACTGCAGAAGCAGAATATATTGCTGCAGGAAGTTGTTGTGCATAGTTCTTTGGATGAAGAATCAGTTACTGGATTATGGGTTAGAATTTTCTAAAATCCCTATTTACTGTGATAATCAAAGTGTTATTTCTATGACAGGTAATCCAGTTCAACACTCAATGACAAATCACATCAGCATTAGGTACCATTTCATAATGGAACATGTGATGGAAGGTACAGTGGAATTGCATTTTGTTCCAACAGATCAACAACTAACAGATATCTTCACAAAACCACTATGTGAAGCTACCTTTACAAGACTGGTAAATGAACTTGGAATGGTTTCAGGTTCTTTCTCTAAATCTGCTTAGTTTTTATTCTCATGCATCAGACTTTATGATCAGTGTTTATAGATTGTTTTATTTTCATATAATATGTGCTTTAATTGAAATACATTAAATGTTGATTGTTATCTGATGTGGATCTTTATACTCTGATAGTGATTTGAATGTTCTGTGACTATTCAATCCAATGAAGATATATGTGCTAGATGCTGATATTGTAGTCTTTAACATAGTAGAAATCCCATGTTTGAATTAGTTGATTAGGTGGAAACTCATTAACACAAACAAATTCTGATTTTAAGCTTAGTCAAGTTTACTTTGTGTATCTTATTACTAAGTCACAAACTAGATTCTTGCTTCTTATCTGTCAAATTCTGATGTTAGTAAACCTTAAGGATGAACCACATGGTTGATAATCCTCACTTATCAAAAGAAAAACAAAGAAAAAAAAATTAAAGTCAGGTACTCCTTTGAGATCTAGAGAAAATAATGTGGAAGGGAAGACCCAAGTGCATTGCTGGTATTAAGTAATATGCATTAGAAAAGAAAATAAATTTTCTTGGTGACTTTTCACATTCTCTGATTACTGGAGAAATACTCTAATAATAGCATAAATTCTGATAAGCAGTTGTGACTCACTTACACTGAGAAGCCACTGTAAAAAGGAATTTCAAAAGATGCATAAAATGAGCACAAACAGTTGAGGTGGACTCTAGCATAAATTCGTTCTATAATAGACTTCATTATTGATGACAAATTTTAAGAACTTTTCTTAGTTATGCCTTATTTCTAAGCTGTACTGAAATTTATCTGACTTTAATCTTTATTTGATATTCTGCTAAATGCACACACTCTCACTCCATATGAATGATGAAAATTACTGTGGCGATTAAGTTGTTTTTGACAAAAAGTTAAGTGTCATTTGCATAAATTCTGAGGACAAGTTCTGATGAAAGTTCTGATGATTAAACTCTGAAGAATCAAGTCAGTATTTGTATGAAGAATCACAAACAAAAAGATATTCACTTTTTGAATCGATAAGCCATATTTTGATGACTGTTAAAATCTGATATAAGTTTGAGTTCTGATATTAAATCCTGATGGAATCTCTAATGCTTACGTGGCATTATTCTTTACTTGACTTATTTGTGGTAAAAAATGAAACGATCATATTTAATCAGAATATAATTAGGTGAGTAAAAACAGTCATAATCATTAGGGTTAGTGGTAAACGTGTCTGTTCTGAAAAACTGCATATGCACGGTAATTATTGCTTATTTCCCGTGCCTATTAACTCCTGCTTTAACTTTTTACTGGCTGTCCATACGTTGTCAGGTGTAAATTGTCTTCCATGCTTAAAAAATATAACTGTTGAGTGGAGAGAGTATATATATGGGAGTTAAAAGATTTTCTAATCTTTTATTTACTTTTCTATTCTTAATCTCTCTTATTATCTCTCTCTCTCTCTAATATTCTCTGAAGCGTTTTCTAACATGACTTTTATCAAACACCTTGCAAACACTCTCTTTCTCACTTAATCTCTTACAGAGATGGCACCAAAAGACTTGATTTTCAATGAAGCTAAGTTTGTTCCGAACAACTACTCGTCTATTCTTAGCAAGAATAAAGCTCCATCGGAACTTCACTTTATTCAGGACTTTCTTGCTAATTCTGATATTGGGTATGCTTTGACCCAACCTGAAGCAATCTCTGGAACTCAAGTGCTGGAGTTTTGGAGAAGTAGTGTATATGATGATGTTAGTGCTCTTGGGTCTCCAAGTATCATCTTTATAACATGGGAGGATGGGCATGTCGTGACTTTGGCTATAGTTCGCCAAGCACTGCAACTACATGAGAATTGCATTTATTCGACTGTTGAGGAGCCAGTTCTTCAATAGATGATGGCTAGTCTGGGGTATGAAAAGACATTGGCAAAGATGGGTCAATTGAAGAGACCTTACATAAGGAGGGAATGGAGTTTCTTCTTTGACTGCATCACAAAGGCTTTTGCAAACAAATATTCCAATTTTGATGCAATCCCAATTCTCAGTCAACAAATCGGGTATGCTCTCATTAATCAAACTGATTTTAATTATGCAAGTGCTATTTTAGCTTTTATTGGGGATAGGATGACAGAAGATAGGAATACAGTTTACTTTGCTAGATTCTGTCAACTTATTTATAGTTCTTGTTGTATTAATAAGCCCCAATTAGCTAGTGAATTAATTCCACCATTTAGACTTGCTAAAAGAGCTTTTAATGACTTATTATCTACTGATAATAAGAAGGCTGTGTTGAGACCCCTCCAAATTCCCATATCTGTCAAACAAGCCTTAATAAACTATGATCCAGTTACATACACTGCACTATACCCTGATGTTAAACCATCTGAACCTCACCCTTCAGCACCTACCACCACTACACAAGCACCTCAAACTACTCAACCACAACCAAAATCTACCATCAGGACATCTTTCAAACCATCAACTCAATCATCCAAACCTAAATCATCAGCACATACCATCAGATCTTCATCTTCCAGGCCAAAGAGGACAAAGTCTGTTCCTCAACCTCCTCAAAAGAGAAGGAAAATGATTCTCAGGGATGAATCTGACAGTGAAGAGGAAGCACAGGTTCATGCTTCAGAACCTGTGACAGTTGAAGCTGAGAATGTTACTTCTAAAAAAAAACTGCAGCTCAAAGTTCTGATACTTTGAAAAGGAAATCTGTAAGTTCTGATGCTGCAACAGCAACTCCTTTATTGGCAAGGAGATTGAAGAAAATGAGGGCAAAGAGGTATAATGCTAAATCTCCATATGAAGATACAACTAAAGCTGAGGAAGGAGATCAGGAATCTCTGATCTCAAAAGAGCCAGTTATAATTGAATCTCTGCCGCCTCCAGCTAAAGAGCAAGATACTGTTCCTGATACAGTGGTTACACCTCCCGTCTCTCCTCTTCATGAAGATATTACAGTTGAAGATTCAGGATTAAGTCCTAAAATTGATATCACTAGGCTGCACATTCCAAATGTTCTTTATTTGGGAGCTCCTGCAGAAGCTCAACAATCTCAAGTTCAATCTCCAATCTTAAATGCTGAGATACCAACTCCACCTATTTCTCCAAAGCATGCTGCAATTCCTACAGTAGGTGAGGTTATTCCTGAATCTTCAGTTGCCTCACACACTGTTGTTCTGTCAGAACATAATGAATCTTCTTCAAGTTCTGAAGACAGTGTTTCTGTTGAGACTCCAGCTCCCATTCTAGGAAAGAAAGCAGTGGTAAAGAAGTTAATTGAGCATGATGCACCTATACCTTGGGAGGATACTAGTAGGGGAGTTGAGTGGACCAAGAAGTGGAATGATTCTGAATTCATTCCAAGCTCTAACATTCTGACAGCGCATGTGTTAAAAGCTGATGAATTATTGTCAAATTCTGATTTCAAGATACAGCTCAAGATCACTGCTCTATCTACCAAACATCTTCAAGGTCTTCACTCTCAAACTCAATAAAAGTTTGATAAGCTTCTAGAAAAAGCTGATAAGCTAGAAATGGAGACCAAGCTTGACAAAAAGAGGTTTATCAGACCTATTTCTGAGAAAGTAAAAGCAATTGGAAAACTCAAGAGAAGCAACAGGCTCAAATTACTAAGATTCTGGCAAATCAAGCTTCTCAACAGTATCAATTGAATGAAATTCAAACTTTAGTAGAACTTCTTCTCTCACTCCTACTATCATATGATGCCAAAAAGGGGGAGAAGATAGTTAAGTTCAAATGCTCAAATGATCACATACTAAAGAAGAAAGATGATGAAACTGATAACCAGGGAAACCCTAGCAAGGGTAGAGGTCAAGCTCAGAGTGAAGAACATCAAGTAAAAGAAAAAGCAGCTTATTCTGATAAAGTCAAAAAGACAACCTTTGACAGTTCTCAAGTTGATTTAGACAAAATGGAAGTAGCTGACAAAAAGAAACTTCTGTGGAAAAATGTCAAACCATCAGATCCAAAGAAAAGCCAATTGTTGTGTGATTTCATGTCTATTGGGTTAAATGCTAGAGAACCAAGAGACAGGGCTGGACTGGGTTCTGATGAAGCTAAAATCAAAACAGGACTTGAAGTTACTACAAGAGATCCATTTTTACTAACTGACAAACCTCTTGAAGATGTTACTCAGAAACACCTTAACAAGGTTATCTCTGTTCAAGTGGTACTGGATGCTCATGATAAACACAACATCAAAGAAAATATGATTCTATTTCTTGAAGATGGAAGGACATATCAGATGTTAGAATCAGATGTACTGATCAAAACTCCGAAAGAACTTCAGTTCTTTTATTACCTTTTAGAGGTAAAGTCTAATATTACCAGGAGATGGTCAAACTTCATACTGAAGACCATCAGAGATAAAGTAAGAATTTCTGGTTCAAGATTTACAGAATTCATTCCATGTATTGTTGAAGATGATGGAAGTGAAATTCCTATGAAGAAGGATTCTGCTAAACTTGAGGTAATATTGAAAGAGAAATGTCTATGGTACAATGAAGACTCTTCTCATCCTAGGGTAATAAGACTGGACAATGGTTTAGAAAGGAACCATATCTCTGCTTTAAGGACTGTAATCTATCATATTGGGAGTCAGAATGAAGAGATGAAGCAAGTCAAGACTACACTCTCTCAGGTCTTGAGGATTAAAGAAGAAAGGATGATATCACACTTTGTTAAGAATCATTATGGATTCAGATTGACTCAGTGAGATTGGTAAAAGCTACAAGGACTGTAAGTTGTAGTTAGTTATACAGTTAAATTCTTTATGCATTTGAACTTAAATGTTTTTGACATCATCAAATCTATTAAATTGTATATTTTGCATAATTTACAAGTTGGGGGAGATTGTTAGATATATTTGAGATGTCATGTCAAATATGTTTCATGTTTAGTTTTAAGATCTTAACAAACACGAAATATCAGGACTTACTAGAAACAGTACTTACTGGAAGTCAGAACTTCATATCAGAACTTAAGGTCATATCAGAACTTACGTACGGGAGGACTAACAGTCAAGGAAGGAAGCTGATTTACAGTAGAAGATCGAGACTAAAACAAAAGAAGTTATGCATGGAAAGAATTAGAAGACTGGAAGACTTGTATAAGATATCTGATTGATATATTTTAGGAGACAAAATTATATTCCATATCAATTAGAATATATCTTGTAACTGTGTACTATATAAATACAGACTTAGGGTTTACACTATATGTGTTATCATTATCGAGATACATTATTCATTGTAACCTAGCAGCTCTTAGTGATATTTGTTCATCACTGAGAGAGAACAGTTCCATTGTAACAAAGTTTATTATATTAAATATATCTGTTTACTGTTACTTGTGTTCAAGATCGATTTGATTGTAGTAACACTGTATTCAACCCCCTTTTACAGTGTTGTGTGACCTAACACATTCTCAAGACAAGACATCACAGATGGTGATTGATCGTATCAGAAGATCAAGATGGAAGAAACTATAAAAGAAATGATCTTATGATCAGATAATGGGACTGAATTCAAGAAGCAGTTCTGATTAATATCTGTAACATCAAGAATATTCTGAGACATGTTCAGCACTGGGAGCTCCGTGTCATGATGGAGTGGTACAAGGGAAGAACTAGAACTTGATTAAAGCTACAAGGAAAATATCAAGCTAACCAAGACTTTCTAAATACCAAAAGGGCTGAAGTAGTCAATACAGTTTACAACAAGTAAGATCAAACCTTGATCAAGATATATACATGAAGACCACTAATGAGTTAATGGCCAACATAAGCAAACACTGGATAACTTGAAAGTGTTTGAGAGAATGTTCTACAGAAGCAAACAATGAAATGTTTTCAGTTGTTTGAAGATCTTAGCATTTGCAGCTAAGACTAGTTAGAATATTTTTCTTGGCTACTCAGGGGAGTATACAACCTACAGGGCATTTGTGGTTGATCAACAAAAGGTGATTTAAAGTCTAAATGCATAGTTTAACAACTCCATGCTCTAAGCTGTTAAAGGAGAAATTAATGGTATTGATGATTCATATCCAAGCAATGGAATGGCAGTGTATAACACAACTCATTATTTCAATGAAGCCAGTCAGCAAGGGTAAGGATTTTCAGGAAATCCCAGCAATAGCTTAGGGGGAGCAATAGAAGGATCAACTAGTCAGATACAACACTACATTAAAAATCAAAGGACACTAAAGAACATATATGTTGAGACAAAGGATTTGATGTAAATATTATTCCCAGAGTCTAGTTCTTAAGTGATTCAGATGGTGGAGTAATGATTAGCAGGGCTACTGAGTGTGTATGATTATTTCTCTAGTTTTCTATATGAAAAAAGAAACTGAGAAAGTTATAGAAGCTCTGATAGATCGGGATTGATTGGGTGATAGTAAAGCAAGATGAACTCAATCAGTCAGCAAGCAGATTAAAGGGGAGCTGGTATCCAAACCAAATGACAATATTATAATTGGTACAAGGATAATCAGAAGTCAAGCTGGATGACAATGGCATTGTTACGAGGGACAAGGCCAAATTGGATGCTAGGTTATTATCGGGAAGCAGTATCTAGAAGAAAGCACCAGTGACGAGACTTGAGGATATTACGACATATCAGGCACCTGATGCACATTACACCAGAAATTGGACTCTAGTAGATGTGTACAAGTGTACTCTTGGTTGGTGAGTCAGAGGAAGTCAATGCACAACCGTTCATGGACTTTGCAGTTGTAGATCTGTTGGACTAAGTATATCTCTTCTTCACAAGCTCACTTCAGGTTGGTATGAACTAGTATACTACTCAAGAAATCGTCAAGGACATGGTATGACACTCTAACTGAAGTTATAGTTAAATAAAAACTAGTAGAGTCGTTTTATTAATAACTCTCGTATCACTAGGCACAAATATAGTGTTTTTATGTGCAGTGACATAATGATAATGTTATATGTTGGTCTACTAACAAAGACTTGTGCAAGATTATTTGCTAAGTAATTGCAGAGTAGGTATGGAGGAGCATGTTGGAAATGTTGTAATTCTTTTTGGGATTACTTTAAGCAAGCCATTAGAATAATTCTTTTAGGAGTTCAAGCAAGCCAAAAAACAATTCTTTTTAGAGCACAAGTAAACGAAAAGAATGATGGCAATACAAGTAAGTTAAGGATCTTTTAAAAATGCAAATTTTGGAAGATTCCGAACACGACAGGATTACTTACCAACAGGAACCACTTAAGCTTGATTAGTGCAACTTAGGTTGTAAAAAAGACAGGAGAAATATCTCTGAAGCTGTCAACTTAAGTGACAGGGGAAACATCTCGAGAAGCTGTCAATTTCATTGAAGAAGATTGATTTCTTGTTATGATGAGAAACAACCTCAAATCCAACAACTCTGTGGAACACTCTATAACAGGGAACCTTGACACCATGTATCATTTATTTCGAGAGCATGTCTTTTAGTCAAAGTGTCACTTGCAGAAACACTTATTAAATCAGTTGTTAAAATTAATCTTTCAAGATTGGTTTGTAATTGTGGGATATCATTCATTGCACATTAGTTGGAAATCCCATCTGTAAGGAATTCTTTAGATAAGTTCACAAGTATTAAATCTTCAATATTTAAAGGACTTTGTGAATTTATCAGTAATCGAGTACCTCATACTTAGTGCTAATATTTTGATTATCATGATTACAATGTCATATACATTTGTGGTAGTTAAGTATTATAGCATTAAGTTTGAATTTTATTTTAATTGATTTAAATTATAACTGTAGACAATTCAATTCCATGCCAATATCATAATTTAAATTATATTAAAATAATAAGCAACATAGTTATTTGTATTTTGTATGAATAATTATGGTACTTTTGGTATTAGTGATATTATTTAGAATTTTTGTTCTAAGTAATCAATGCTTATTTCTAAAATCACTAATATTGAAAGTTGAAGTATTTTCTAAGTTATTTGTATAAAACTCTCAATATTTTATATGCTTAGAAAGTATTTCTAAAATTACTAATTATCCAGAGAGTGATTTCCATGTATTTAATTCATATATCTTATTGGTAATTATTCAAGGATAATTATAAATATTTAAGTGCTAGTATCTAACTCATAGATATTTAGTATTTATTTATTTAATATTTAGTTTGGGTAGTTTGGATTATGGAAATTGAAGAAATTCAATGATTTTATTTGCTCCATAATTCAAACTAACTTAAAATAAATAAGCAACATGATTGATTATAACTAAATCTGTCAATAATTGATATCTAGTATATTGATTGTAACTTATGTGTTATAAGTTAATTATGAGATTTTGGTTTTAGTGAATTTAGCTATGTTACATCTCAAAAATTCACTGAAATCAGAATATAATTGTAGCATGATAAGTTGTGTGTAATTTTTGACTTATATCAGTTAATGATATTTAGTTAAGAGTTCAACTATGAACTAATTATGAAGTATTAGTATTTGTGAAATTACTTAGAACTCCTCTAAGTAATCAATGCATATCCTCAGTCACTTATACTAATATAAAATTTCTAAACACTTTGATAATAGATGCAATACTCAATGGATCAAAGTATATGGAACTTAGAATATTATTCTAAGATTGCAAACAAGTTGCTTAATATTGCTTTATTTATCGAACCAGTATTGTTTGAGATACTACAGTTGTTAGGAGTTAACAATTGTATGATATATGAAATTGAATGCTGATGTCTTTTTGATAGATAATTGGTATTTAATTCATTGATATCTTATTTTTATATTTAAAATAAGATGCAACATAATTATTGGTATCCAAAGTACTTGACAAGTATCATACAATGATATATTGTTAATATTTTATTACAAATAATTGTGAAATTTTAAGTTCTAGTGAATTTATATGCTTTGCTATATCTGAAAGATTCACTACAATTTGAAATTAGCAGCATAGTCAGTTTTATTAAGGATATCTATCAATAAACAATTTTGTTAATTATAATTTTATTAAGATAGATTATGGAGCTTTTGACATGAATGAGAATTGCTTAGACTTTACCCTAAGTGATCAATGCTTTTACAAAAACTCATTCATATTGAAAGACAAAATCTTTCTTTCTCTTCTTAATACTGCTAGGTCATCAGTCTGTGTCTTATCAAATCATTTATCTTTTTAGGCATAAAAATAGACTTGTGCACTCGAACAGTTTTAGGAGAAAATCAAACTTCTTTCTACGTTAGTGATTGCTTATTTCATTAAAATCTTTTTGAAATCACTATTGTACATCATTTCTCTCAAAAGATTAAATGCATAATTTTCATTCATTATAGATCTTAGGTGCATTTTATCTCTATATTGCCATATGTTCTGTGATGTAGGTTTAGTCTCCTATGGCCTTCTTTAATTTGATAGTCATGAGGTTGAAAACCCATAACTTCTATCCCAGACTGTAAAGACAAACACAGAAATAGAACCAACCAACACTCTCTTACCACTAAAATGAAGTATGAATGAGCGTGAGGGAGAAAGTGCCTTAGTGCACCACATAAGGAAGGTTTTGAAGTCAACCCGACAGCTCTGTCTCCTACAAAGATGAGTAGTATTTATACCGAGGCAACTGCTAGCCCCCATACATCTTCTCAAAAAGATGTAATGGCTGAAAAGGCACAAAACAGTTATTAGATTCATCCTCTCAATAGAGTGCGTCTATTGAAATTATCCTGTCGGCCAGGGTATTCGATGTCGTGTCACCACCTCAAATATAAATAATTCTTGATGCACAAGAAAAGGTTACACATACAAAGGATGAGTTGACGGAAATAAGAGTTTTGACCATTTTACGGTCATAATAGATTATTCAAGGTTCTCTAATGGTCCAATTGCCTTTATAGGTATTAGGAGAGGATACTGATCCAATAGCCATATGTCAGTGGTCTGCGTCTACCTCCCCAGGATTAAATTCCCTGGATGCATATGTGGATAATGGATCTGACATAGGTGCAGATCGGCAACTTGTTGACAATGATTCAGATATTACCTGATGAGTCACAAGGAAATGTCTTCACAAACATTAGAAGGAAACTTTGATATTTATGCTAAATTCTTTGGATCATTATTTACCTTCCCAGAGTTCAAATCTGGAACCCTAAAAGGGAAACTACCAACTTGTTGATTATGACTCAGATTCATCTGACGAGTTTAACAAGGATGGGGATTTGCGAACTCCCAATGCACCACCTGTGACCTCCTTAAGGATGGCTAGGTGATTTTCGTTGAAGGTACAACTGGATTTTGGAGCTATGAGAGGAGTGATTAACTTGTGAGACTGAGTGTAAACACGAGTGGAGAGAAGATTGAAACACTTGTGAGGTACACAAAACAAAATCACACACTCACAGTGAGGAAGATATACAGAAACACCATATCCCATTCCCTATCCCTAAACATGGTTCTTGATACTTCGGGTCTTGAATCTGTTTATGATTGGAACCTAACTCTTAGGGACCTAACATTTACAGATTTGTATTGAATACTTCAGGACCTAACCAGTTGGGACATAACAATTGGTAATAATTGGTGAATTCATATTTGGGAGGTATAAGGAGTTGGGAAGATTGGTGAACATGATGATCAACAGTGAAGTCATTCTTGCAGCATTGGAAGGGACATGGTTGATCAGACTCAGACTTGTTATTTCTTTTCCAACCAAGTAACATATGAGAACTTCTTCAGACAACAGCATAACATTCCTTCTCTTAGGGGGAGATAAAAGCTCAAGTAATAGTTTGGAGGATTCCTCAACTAAGGGGGAGAAATAGCAGGGAGGATGAAAAAGGTAAAGCACATGTACACTACATCACACCATTGTTGTTTATAACACGGATCATATTGTACGGGAGAGGTGGTAAACACAAGGTGATTACCTAGTAATCAGAAGAAGTGGCTTGGTTCATCACTATTCTTCATATAGGGAGAAGCTGTTTTCCAAAAGGGGAGTACCATTAGTTCTTATCTGCGGATCCTATTGTACGGGAGAGGTGGTAGACGAAGGTGATCTCCTTTAAGCAGTTGATTCTCATAGGGGGAGAAGCAAGAGAGATATGCGCTTCTCAACAGGAAATGTGGTTGTACAAAAGAAGCTACTGATGATTACTTCAAGACTGAGAAGTGTTATCTGAAAGAGATTTAAAGAACCAAGGAAATTAAGATGATACTACTTGAAGATCTGTTCAATTTTAGAGGAACAAACATCTTTCATTTCAGTTACTCAAGAAATCCGGAAATGCAGTATTTGATCCAAAAAAGAAGTAGCATTATTTACAAGTCCCGGTACTTTACTTTTTCTAGTTGTTACTTGCGTTATCCTCTCTATTTAATTTGTTTGTTAGGTTTAACAATCAAATAGGGGGAGATTGTTGGTGAGACTGCGTAGCTGTATGAATAGTTACGTGATAACTCAACACGATAACAACACTAGAAAATGACAGGTTAATAATACTACATTTACACAAGAAATCAGGAAGAATGAAGACAAGGCAAATACAAAGAATCAGAAGATTAGAAGAAGGCCTAAAGTTTGTTTACAGGTCACTGAAAGAAGTTCATTTATATGATCATGCCTCAGTGAAGAACAAAGGTTAAAGACTTTCAGGGTTTCATATTTATTGAAGATTCTGTATAAAAGTGCTACCAGAAGATTTCAGTGTATTGGCATTGATTGAAGATAGACAGTGCTCGAAGAATAGGAATCTGAAGAATTAAAGATAGGGTATAGACAGAGGTTAAAGAAGACAACTGCAGTCTTGAAGCTATACTCACTGAAAGGAGTTCATTTATATGTTCAAGCGTCGGTGAAGAACAGTGAATGAAGTATTCAATATTGTAGTATCAATGAAGACGTTGTCTAAAGTATCATAAAGGATTCCAGTGAAAGTACAGTTGTTTGTTGATAGTCAGTGTTCGAAGCGATAAAGTTGAGGCAAGCTTAACAATGTAATCAAGGCTATAATACGAAGACCTGAATCGGGGTTAGTCGTCTGTGAACCAGACCATTTGCACTAGGCGTCAACAGCTCGTGAAAGGAATCTGGGTATAATTTTTAGAAGAATTGTTAAGTTGAGAAACGTACTTGGATTGAACATTTATCTGTTAAAGTACGAGAAGAGGTGTGCAGGGTATACAACTAAGCGGCTCGAGGGATTGGCGAAGCTCAAAGTTTAATTGTTAAATTAAATAAATTTATTTAGTGGACTTTAATATAATTTATTTATAAACTTAAAATGATATATCTTATAAACTTTAAATAAGTTTATTTTATAAATCTAAATTAGTTTATTTATATAAGTTATATTTAAGTTAATTTTATAAATTAATTTAGTTACAATTTGAACTAAAAGAAAAAAAAACAAAAAAAGGAAAAGAAAAAGAAAAGAAAAAGAAAAAGAAAAAGAAAACAAAAAAACCAAAAAGGAAAAAGTAAAAGGAAAACAAAAAAAACAAAAAAAAAGAGAAAAACAAAAACAAAAAAAAGTAAAAGAAAAAATCAAAAAGAAATAAAGTAAACAAGCAAACGCGTGTATCATTTTTGTTTAAGTACAAGTATAGTACTTGTATTGTGGCCGCCACACACATGGAAAAAATAAGCTAAGGAAAAAACTTTACCTTGGTCGCCATAGAGGAGCAATAGTTGATCGCCACAAAGCTCTCTTCAATTCTCGGTCACTACTTTATTGAACAGTCAATTTATTTGTGTGGTCAATATTCAACCTCACATTTTGATTGATACAAAAGACTACACTCAGCAGCAGATCGGATTCGAGCTATTGAAATTATTTTCTATTCATCTTCTCTCCCAAGAGTGGTGAAAATTAGCAGCAAAGATTTTCAGAGAAGCTCAAGCTTTTTCTATATCCGTTTAACTTCTCACCGGAGTAACATTATAACACCCGATTTAATTCTTGTATATTCATAGGGGCATTATAATTGTTACTCGGTAATTAAATCCTTAGACAAACAAAAGCTAGATCATTGTATAGGATTTAATTTGTTGTTCTTTGTAGAAGCTAGGAACTTTGTTATTCTTAGATTGTAGCCGGTTAATTTATTTACCGGAGTGTAGCAACACTCCTCGCGGATTTATATATGAATATATACTTCCCCGAATATCTTGTGTTCCTCGTTTTATATTCCCAAATACTATTCATCTCAAGAACACGGAACCACTAACCGAGCACTAAATCTATATCCTCTAAAGATTCGAAAGAAATTTTAATTTAGTGATTATCGTATTCAACCCCTTTCTACGATAATTCGGGACCTAACAACAGGATCCGTACCTGGAAAAAGGAGAGGTAGATGAGTATCAGGATTTAGTTATCCTTGTGAGGAAACTCTGACTATTAAAAGTCATGAGATGTGTGGAGTGAGAAGTAGTGAGACTAATTTAAAAGAATATAGAGATTTAAGTGTTTTATTGAAAATTTTGCAGGTGCATAGAGTATTAAAGATACAGCTACTGAACAACAATCTGTAGACCCTCAAATAAACTCTGATGCACCAAATACTAATACTTTTCCTGCAGGTCTAAGTACTGATACTTTTCCTAGCAGTTCACTCACTTCTCTATATCATCCACTACAATAATCCTTGTTCTTGCTGAAGGACATTCCACTCATTTTATTTTTCCACCATCCATTATTCTCCCTGTCACTGCTGTTGATGTAGATGCAAGACAGTCCATTCAAAATAAAACCATCATTGAAGAATCACCACAACATTCCACTGGTACTGAGGTATTGGAGATAAATGCTGAAGCTCCACCTCATATGACAAGTATTCTTGAGGATCTGGAGTTAAATATTGAGGACATGGCAATTTCTGAAGCAGCCGACTCTCACACAGCTCCAATTC
Organism: Apium graveolens; assembly: GCF_009905375.1. Taxonomy (NCBI): domain Eukaryota; kingdom Viridiplantae; phylum Streptophyta; class Magnoliopsida; order Apiales; family Apiaceae; genus Apium; species Apium graveolens. Next base: position 147,208,033 of record NC_133656.1, on the reverse strand, counting down.
CTGATGATTTGCTAAATACTAATATTGGAGATGAAGTAGCTCAGTTCATTCAGGAGCCAGTTGCTGATGAGGAATCTATACATGGCAGTGAGTCTAATGATGGAGCATATGTTAATGTAGCATTAGATCCTGATGAGGATATTGATAAACTTTTCTTTCCTGAAGACATGCCTAGACATGAAAAGCAAAGGAGATTAGCTGAGCTTGATGCTAAAAATAGTAGAAAGTTTTTTGATACATAATGGAATTCTAACTGGAAGGATGCTTCTTATCCTATCTCTGTTGTCAATGCTTCTCAACATCTAGAGAGAGCAGAGCAGAGTATTACAACTCCTGATATTATGACACATCTCAAGGCTTCTACACTATTGATCAAATAAGTTCTGCATACTTAGTCTCAGGCTAATACTCAAATTGATAAACTCAAGGAATCCTTTCTTGAAACCAAGCTGACCACATCTAAGGAAATCCATAAGCAATTAGCACCCATCCTTGCTAGACAAGACAAAATGGAAGCCAACTAGGTTAAGTTGGAAGCTACTCAAGCTAAAATGTCTAGTCAACTGATAGAGGTACAACAGTCTATGGAGCTCATTATTTCCCTCCTACTTGGTTATGATTCCAAAAAGGGGGAGACAATGTTAAAATCTAAATGCAAGCAGCTCCATCTGAAAGATGCTAATGACAAGGTGGAGATCTGATTGGTTATAGTGGTACATCTAAAACCACTAGGCAATCAAGACCAGGTGGAGAAAGGAGGAGATTTGGAAGGCAAGTCTCAAAGACTGTACAAAGTCAAGAACTGACTGTGGCTAAATCTCAAACTATGAAAATCACAAATGCTAATGAAGACCAAGGTATTCCGGAGATGGAAGTTGGTGCTAAAGCAGGTTAGTATCTACAAACTCTGAAAGTAAAAGGGAAGAAAACAACTCTATTCTACAAGGACCCAAAGATTCAAGCTTTTGATTCTGAGGTAAGTAGAAGAATATTTGAAAGAAAAAATCTTAGAGTTGACATGGATCAACTTATGTTTTTAGAAGAAGAATACAAATCTTTGAAGTCAACAAATACTGATGCTGTCTTACCTTATGAAGATATTCCTGGTGACAGACTTACAAAGGGTGCAGTAATCAAGAAAGTCAGTCAGACTGATGCTGAAGGGCCTTTAAGGTCTCAAACAATTTTAAATGCTGACAGGAGTTATAAGGGAAAAGAGAAGATTGGTGAGAAGTCAAAGCCAAAGCCTAAAGCTAAATCCAAGAAGAAATCAACATCTAAAGGTTCAAAATATCAAATACTGATAGATCCAATCTATCCAGTAGTTGTAACCCATGATGATGCTGATGATCAGAAGATACAAGAAGAAGAAACTAATCGGTTTCACAAGAGAAGAAAGATGAATCCTCAAGCTGAATGGGCTAAAAAATTGAAGTAACAACCTCTGACAATGCTCAAGTTGTGGAAGAAACAAATGCTGAAGCTCAACCAGTCACAACCTCTGATACTACTCTAGTTGTTGATAGTTCAAGTAAACCACAAGCTAAAATTACAAATCCTGATTCAGAGAATTTAAATTCTGATGTTACAGAGTTGACCTTAGAAGAAAAGAAGAAGCTATTATGGGGAAGCAAGACATCTGCACGAGTAAGGGATTGTTTTGAGACTATAAAGAAGATTTATAGTGGAAATTCAAAGTCTAGAAGAGCTAGTAGAAGAAGTGGATTGGGTTTTCCAAATGCTGATAATTTTGTTGTTGATGCTTTGATTCTAGGGAAGACCGAAAATCGGACAGAGATTGGTGATAACACAAAGCTTGAAGACTTGAAGAAAATTAAATCAGTTCAGATTATGAATGATCTAGTTGGTGAAAACCTGATCTATTTTCTAGAATCTAGAAGGAGGTTGAGGCTCACTCAAGAGCGTTTGAAGAATAAACCATGGTAGGAGTTGGAATTCATCACTACTTTACTCAAGGTAACCAACTCTACTACTGCTAGATGGTCTGAATTTTTGAAGAACTTAGTACACATGAAGCAGAGAGGAATGACATACAAGTCCAATTATATTCCAAAGTACATTCATGAATCTGGACACACTGTTGATATGTGTAATATCCCATATTTTCAAATACTATTATTATTATTATTTGGAATTGTTTATGTGATTTTTATGTGAATTTTGGTGAATTATCTAATAATTGGAATTGATGTTTGGGTGTATATATGTGATATTATTTGAGTATTTGAATTATTATATGTCTAGAATAAAATATAGATAATTGTGATATTTTCTGGTAATTTTTGGACTGTTATATGATTTTATAATGATTTATGGAATTATTAATTATTTTCTGAGTAATTACAAAATTATTTTATAAAGCCGGGAATCGTCCAACCTCAACCGTTTTTGCATTTTTACAACCCGAAACTCTTCCAAAAAATCCTTACTAACCTAATCTGGTAATTTCAGATATTTTCCGTGTTTTGACTTTTTCGATTTGGATTACGGTTTGACCCGTGCGCGGCCCGGCGCAAGATTTTCGGTACGATATTTATTTCGATAAATCAACAAAACCCGTATTCTCGAGAGACGGGATATTTTTACATTATTTTCGTATATTGTGTTTTATGAAAAGCCCGGTTTTGATAATTATCCAATTCTGGTATTGAATTGTATCGTTTTTATAGTTAGCGGCTAAGTAATCTATTTTTGGATCATTTAATAGTTACTTAGCGGCTAAGCAACTAATTTAACGATCCAAAACGATCCAGAACGAACCAATATTCCGTAAATATAAATAGCCTATTTCTTATTTCATTTATTTCGTTTATTCAGTTGCAACTAGTTAAAAATACCGTAAATACAGAGGAAACCCTAGAAAATCGGTACGATCCTGAGAATCAATCGTACGAACGAAGGCGTTATCGAACTCCGATTCGGGCGTGCAGCATATCAAAACGAAGCTCTCGAAATCTTCTTTCTGAATCAATCATCAGTTTTGCCCAAAAATCAAGGTTATTTTCTTATTTAATTATTTAAATTCGAATTATTTAGTGAATAAAATAGTAATTTTTGCAGACGTGATTATTTGAGTGTTTTGATGATTCCATGTTGTAGAGCATGTTTTTTTGGTCAATTTCATATATTATACTTCAAAAATAGAGTTCAGTATCATATAGAACTTAAGGTTTGATTTTCTGAAAATTATTTGAATATGTGTTCTTGATGTTCTTGAAGAGTTCTGAGAATCAAACCCAAATTCGGAGGTGATTCTGATTTCCAAATTTTAAGTATGAGTAACCAAAATGAATCGCAGATCACCCTCTATCATTTTATATCATCAAATCAATTCGAGGATAGATAATTTTTCAATTCATAATTTTAGGGTTTATAGCTGATTTGGGGGTTTCTTGTTCTTGAATCGTTTGTTAATTCTGATGTTAGGGATAGCTTTATTACCTGTTTTTCAGTTGATTGGTATACAAAATTTTTGATTTTAACCCCCGGAGTAGTATTAACGAGGTAGTGAATTTTATTGATTTTTACTTTTGATTTTCTGAGGTTAATTGTGTTTATTGGCTTGTTTAAACCGTGGTGTTCGATTCTAAATGTTCTCAGCTTCGATTTAAGCTATCATACGCTGGGCTTGGCTTCGATTTTTGCTAAAATCAAATTTTCCGATCAGAGCAATCGGATTTTGCTTCGATTAGATCGGATTCTGCTTCGATTAGATCGGAATTTGCGATGCAGTGATCGTTTCAGAGTTAGGATGTTAGAATCATGTCTGGGAAGCTCTCTAGAACTGATTTGAATCAAAAACCGAATCAAACGAAGGTGATTTGTCCCCATTTCAGGGCAGTGGTCGTCGCCGGGGTCGGAGTTCCGGTGGCCGGACTTCGGTGGCCGGAGTCTGGGAAGTTCCGGCCGGTTTCTGGCAGTTCTTCCCAGCCCGGATTGACCCGTTTTAACCCCAAACCCCGACCCGGTTTCAATCCATTTCAATTCTGTTTTAATCTATAAAAACTGTTTCTAGGAATTTCTATTTAAAAATAATTCAAAATTCTTTTTCTTATTTACAAAATTTATTATTATTTTGAAAATTATTATTTTAATTCTGAGGATTTATTTTAATTCAAAAATAAATCCAAATTATTTAGTTAATTAATCTTAGTTGATAATTAATTATTTAATTAGTCAATTAATTTAAATATTAATTGATTAAATAATTTAATTAGTTATTAATTAATTTTAATTGATTATTTAATTAGATTTAATTATTTATTATTGATTTAAAAATTCCGAAAAATAGTTTCGAGCTTTAAAATATTATTTTAAATTATTTTCCAGGCTCGATAATTTTTATGAAATTATTTTCGAGTGTTCGAGCCTTATTATATAATTATTAAATGATTCAGAGACCGTTTTAATTCAAAAAAATGTTTAAAAAATTCATAATAAATCAACCGTTCGTCCGTTTAATACGAAATGAACGCCTCTAGACTTAGAAGAATATTCCGCTTTCAATAAAAATACTTTCGAGACCCAAATCCTTTTTTTTCGAATGGTCGCTTATTTTACGAATCCTTCTGAGTCAATTATTGATCGATAAATCATATTTTGATCCGATTCCTGTTTTAAACGTATCGAGTTGAACCTTTTGATGAACCGAGTCATATGTGATATGAATTATGTGATATGTGAGTTATGTGTTTACGTGTTGTGTGAATTATGTGCATATGTCGATCAAGAGTCTTGTGTTTATCTGTTATATTTATGTGTGGGCTATCGTATGGGTAGACGATAGGGTATTGACGTGCAGTTCGTCGAGTGATTATCGTTTAGGCGATTAAAGTTATATCTCTTAATTATAGATGCGGATCATTCGAGTTGATTAGGACAAAACGTTGGATAAAGAATAAGATGGAATGGTATTGGGTAGCTGACTTCTAGTAATCACAGGAGCAGTATATCAGTAAAGTGTTGGAAGGGAAGATGATGATATTTTAAGACAGAATGTCAGAATAGATGCGTCTTTGCGAGTGTGACTAACTGCTAAATCCCAAAGGCAAGTATCCCTATCATCACTTATTATTCAAGTGATATTTATTTTGAATCTTATCATGCAAGTATTGCTTTTCATATTCTCAGTTTAGAATTGATAAATGTTTTACATATCGCTAAATTAAATAATTCTGTTTATGCAAGTATTCTTCCGCTATTCTATGTTCAGAGTAGCCAAGTAATTTTACTTATTCAATTATCGGATTTACAAATGTTTTGGATTTTGAGAAAAGTGATTTGGTTGCGAATATTCCTACCCAAGAATTGGGGGAATAAAATTATTTCGGTTGTCGATTATTATGGACCCATTTCAATAAAAGGTTTTAAGATTGGATCATAATTGCGTAAGTGACCGGGACGGATGGTCCAGCGGAGGGCTATTTCTAAGTGCCATATGGAATATTATGACACAATATTTGCCACAGGCAGGTATATTGCCTTTTGTTTGAGTACTCGTGTTTTCGGGGTCACGTTTCTACGAATCATGACCTTGTGCTATCACACGGGCTGATCAACATATGATAGTACGTCCGTCGGAGGATGATCCCAGTCTAAATTATCATATCATTTTTGATATTCTAGAATAAATGATTTATCAACTGTTTCTATTTTGGAATAATGGTAAAATGCGGTTTTGATTCAGATCCTAATTTATGCTGATACTTACGTTGTTGTTAAATATCAAAGTTCGTATTGATATCTAATTTGATATAACAGAAAAATAAGTATAAGTTCGGTTTTGAGTAAAGTTTATGATTCATCCCATAATCATTGCTTCTTGTTAGTATTGTTTACGATATTACCGTAAACACTGTTTTACGAGTTTTATTCTCGTCAAGATTCAAAGTATTGGTGAAACACTTCGCTCAATATCAAAATGGTTTTGAATACGATTAAGGAATCAATTATGGGGTTCCTCAACTAAAATTTTCTGTTTCAGCAATTATGTTTTTTTAATGTTCTGCTCTAATGCAGATGTTGGTTTTATATCAAAAGGCCCTATATATGTCATAATGATCTTGCTAAGCATTTCTTCCGCTCATACTTGCCTGTTTTTAAATTTAACCTCAGTGAGGATTAGCTTGCGCTGTTTAGCTGCGTAATTCAAGGAAGCAAAGAAGAAGCTTGTGGAAGGTGGTTGGTCCAGGGTTTTCAGGCTAGTGTAAGTTTTATTGTGTAAAGTTGTTTATATTATATTATATTATAGTTGTATATTTTATTTGGGCCTAGTATACTTCATTTCGAAGTTTTACTAGTGGGTTTAACTTTGAGATTGAGAATTGTTGAAAAGAGTTTTAAAAGAAAGTGAAAAATTTATTTGTGGAATTTGGATATCTTGTTTCTAGAACTGTAACCTTAAAAGATCTTGGATTAGTTTGGGGTCATAAATGATAAATATCTTCCGCTGGCATTTATTTATTGATTAAACAGGTTAATTTGGATTGAAATTTCATAATGACGACCAAATCCTCTCACCCCGGATTTGGGGGCATGGCAATATGCCTACTGGAGGAACCAAGGTGATTAAGTCTCTAGGAAGAGAAGTTTTTACTTTCAATCCTGATGGAAAGAAGATTGGATTTCTGGAACTGGATGATTTAGCACTTGAAGAATCAAATCTACATGATCTCAGAGTTGCTGGTTATCAGAATGATGAATCTATAGAAGAGCTTAAGTATATCAAGCAGAGAATGGAAATGTATGTAAGTGTTCTTGAAAGGCAACTACTCAATAAACTCCTTAATGAAGCTACATATTGTACTGAAGTTCAAGACTAAAGTTAAAGTTTTGAAGCACTAACTGTAAGATAAACTATCTGTTTGAATTTCTGTATATTAGGTCACACACACTGTAGAAGGGGGTTGAATACAGTGTTTATCACAACCAAATCGAATTAAAGAACACAAGTAACAGAAAACAAACTTTATTAAACTCTGTTACAATATGAAACTGTCCTCTCTCAGTGATGAACAAACTATCACGAGAGCTTTTAGGGTTACAACGAATATTATTCTCGATAATGATAACACATATAGTGTAAACCCTATGTCTGTGTTTATATACTACACAGTTACAGGATAATTGCTAATTGATATGGAATATAATTCTGCTTCCTAAAATATATCAATCAGATATCTTTTCTTCTAAGTATTCTATTCTTCATAGAATTCCTTCTTCATGCATATCTCTTTTTGCGTTTGTCTTGATCTTCTTTCCTTTCAATTAGTCATCTTCCTTATCTGAAAGTCTCCTTAAGTCCTGATATTATCTCCTAATAAATATCTCCTGATAACTTAAGTTCTGACCACTTAAGTTCTGACTTCAGTATAAGTACCGATTTCCAGTTAAGTACTGATTTGTCCTGTTTAAGTAAGATCTGAAAACTAAACACAAATCATATTAAACATGACATTATCAAATATATCTAACACTGTATTTAGATAGTTTTGACATCATCAATTTAGAACTTGTCCATATTTCATGACGAACAAGTTGGGTAAGATTCACTACTAGAAAAATGCCCTTAGACATCGGTTATAAACCGATGTCTTTTTTTTCCAAACCGATGTCTTCGCATGTATAGAGAAAGGTAGGGGTCTTTAACATTGGTTTTTAGCCGTTGTTAAAGCTTAACATAGACATCGGTTTTCTGAGCAAACTGATGTATAAGTAGCCCCTTTTTTTAATAACATGTTAAAACTAGATTGTGAAAAATGGTATTTAGGAGGTTAAAAAACACTATAAACATATAACAGGGAAGAGGACCTTAGACATCAGTTCTCTTCCTGGATATGATGTTATATAATATATATCACATCGGTTTTCCTTGATGTAACGATGTCAAAGTTCTTATTTAACATCATTTTTTAATGGAACCGTTGTGCATTATAGTGAAACAAAAATCATATTAGACATGACATTATCAAATATATCTAACAATCTCCCCCAACTTGTAAATTAGCATAATATACAAGTTTAACAGATATTTGATGATGTCAAAAACATTAAGTACAAATGCATGAAAATTTGACTAGATAACTACAACTTACAGTCCTTAAAGCTTTACCAACTTTAACTTCTGATAACAACTTCAGTCTGTATACACATCAGAATTTGAGCAGTTGTAGATCTTGACTTGGCTTCAATTACTGATCTCTTTGATATCAGGAATTGTTCTGAGATAGTTCTTTAACAAACATCTCTCAGCATATTTAAGTTCATCAATCATCCTCCTTTTAGCATTCTTCAATTCAACTGTATCTTCACCAATTTGAAAGATAGCAGCCCTGAGATCATTTATTCTGGCTTTCCTTATGCCCTGATCCAGTCTGATCAAATATGCCTTGTCAGACTCAAGATTGAATTCAACAGCCTTATAACCCAGAAAGGTAGTTATAATCTTAACAGAGTTAGGCTTCATCTCAACAATATCACCCTTGTGATCTCTGTACTTCGGACAGTATGTGCTGTCAGACTGTATAGAATAAAGCTTCTTCTGTCTCTGAATTTGAGTCTTCAAATAATTTACAACACTTTCTGTTAATCTGTTCTTCACTTGAAGCAAGAATAGAACATGTTCTAGTTCCTCAAAATACTTCAGTGGTATAGCATTTTCCCTTATGTGGTAAACCCTTCCATCTGTCATGAAATATAACAAGATGTTTTCTTTCAAGAAGGTATGGTAAACCATCTGTACAGATTCAAGCTGATTCAATCTTTCAGGAGTTGCTCCAACACATGGTTCACTTAAGGAAGTTGGATCATTGGTTGTGTTCTGCACTCTTTTTTCATCAGCACTACCTAATCCAGATTTATCTCTTGCTTCCTTTCCTGTAACCACTCTTGCTTCAAAACCACTTGTTGTAGTCTTCAAAGATTGAGTTTGTTTGGCTTTAGTCAATCCTGGTAGGAGTAATTTTGAAGGTTTAACATGAGCAATGTCAGAGGTTGCTTGCTTCAGTATCATATCAGAACTTACTATATCTTGACTCTGAACAACTTGAGCCATGTCAGAGATTGTTTGAGAAATCTTCTTTGAAACCAGAGTAAGATTAGCATCTTCATGAGATATTTCTTCATCCATAGCAGGCACATAAACCTTTACAGGTTCACCAACTTTTTCTTTTCCCTTAGACCTTGGATCTATCTGCATTTATGATTTGGCCTTGGTTGCCTCAGGATTTACCCTTTCTTTTATCACAATGCCTTTAGCCTTAGGAATTTTCTTTTCAACAAATTTTCTTTTCAACAACAGAAGCTTCAGATTTGGAGTTGACTTTTTCTAACTTAAGTCTAGCTTCTTCTTCCTTTAGACTCTCAAAGTCCATTCCTGGATTTTCTTTCAGAAATAGCTGTCTTGAAATCTCCTCATCAAGTTCCAGATGTTCATCAGAACTTATCCTTTTATCAGTATAAGAACTTATTCTTCTCCCAGTATCAAAACTTGTTCTTTGACTTGTAGTTCCAGCTTTACTTGATAAAAAATCTTTACCTTGAACATGACCTCCACCCATTCCAGAGTTTCCCGGATCATCTTTGCCATCATCCTTTCTCTTCAGTGTCTTAATAGGTTTGCATTTGGACTTAATTACTTTCTCCCCCTTTTTGGCATCAGCAGGTAATAGATGAGAGACAAACAATTTCACTGAGGATTGGATCTCATTGAGTTGATTTTGATGAGAAACTTGATTCTTCAAAATTTCATCAATCTGAGACTGTTGCTTCTCTTGGGTTTTCTCAATGTAGGCAATTCTGTCAAAGGTAGGTTGGAAAAACCTTTTCTTTTCAAGTTTCAGATTCATATATTGTTGGATCAAGTTTTCTTGAATTTTATTCACCTTGTCATGAGTTTTTGAGTGTGGACCTTGAAGGTGCCTTGTACTCAATGCAGTAACTCTCAGCTGTGTCTTGAAATCATTATTTATCAGCATTTCATCAGCTTTTGCAAGATGCTCAGCAAGAATCTTTTCAGAAGGAACAAAACTAACTGTGTTCCACTCCTTAGTCCACTCCTTTCCTCTAGGAGTTTCACTCCAAGGTACTAGTGTTTCCCCTGTAACAAACGTCTTAACTATCTCAGCTTTATGAACAGTTTGTTGAGGTGCATGTCCTGATGGACTAGCTGCATCAGCATCTACATTTGTAGCAGCAGCTTCACCAGTAACTTCATCATTAGTAGCATCAGAACTTATAGAATCCGCATCAGCAGCATCCTCTGATAAAAGAATAGTATGAGAGGCTATGGAGGCTTCAACATCATCCTCTAAGTGCGGATCTCCAATTAAGTTCTGATCAACATCCATATTCTGATGCTCACCTAAAATCTGATCTTCAGTATCTAGATGTAGAGAAGGTGTTGTAGGCAATTCTGGATTAAAATCAGCATAAAGAAGTGGTGTTGGTGGTGGAGTGATTGGAGCTGGTGGAGCTTCTAAGTACAAAACCTCAGGCACAATTAAGTTGTGAATATCAATCTCAGCACTTGTACCTGGGTCTTCAGTATGTACTGGTTCATTTATAGGAGACACATGAGGAGAAGGCAGTCTGTCTTGAGTAGGTTCTGATTGTGCTGAAGGAAGAAAATCAACAATAATTGGTTCTGTTGGGATCAGAGATTCCTGACCCCCTTCCTTAGCTCCTTCTGCCAGAGTTTCTTTAGAATGTGATGATACACTGACAGGCCTCCTGGCTCTTTGCTTTTTATGTCTCTTTGAAGGTGGAGAGATTTTGGGAGTTTCATCAGAATACATCCTTCTAAGTCTTTTGAGAAGCTTAGAACTCCCAGTTTTAACATCCTTCTGAGAGGAAATCTTCTCAGCTTCTTCAACAACAGGTTCTGATACTAGAACCTGTTCCTCACTGTCTGACTCATCTCTCAGAACAATCCTCCTTCTCTTCTGTTGTGTCTGAGGTACAGTCTTTGTCCTCTTAGGTTTGGAAGATGAAGGCCTCACAGGATGTGCTGATGGTGAAGGTTGAGATGTCTGTGATGGTTTGAAATATGTTTTGATGGAGGGTTGAGTAGGTTGAGGTTGAGAAGTTTGAGGTGTAGATGTGGTATGTTCTGATGGTTGTTGTGGTGGCTGGGATGTGCTGGTGGGTTGAACATCAGGGAAAACAGATGTGTAGGTTTGAGGATCAGCATTTACCAGGATCTGTTTTACAGACTGAGGTATCTGTAAAGGTCTAACCACTTGTTTCTTTATGTCAGCATTTAACAAATTATTAAAAGCCCATTTTGCAAGCTTAAAGGGTGGAATTAAATCAGTGGTAGGTTGGGGTTCATCAGCACAACAAAAATTATATATAAGCTGACAGAATCTAGCAAAGTACACTACATTCCTATCTTCTGTCATCCTATCCCCTATGAAACCTAGCACATCACTTGCAAAATCAAAGTGAGTTTGATGAATAAGAGCATACCCGATGTGCTGACTCATAATTGGAATGGCATCAAAATTGGAGCACTTATTGGCGAATGCCTTAGTGATACAATCAAAGAAAAAGCTCCATTCCTTCCTGAATTTTGCTCTTTTCAATTGTCCAAGCTTTCCCAAACCGCCCTCAGAACCTAAACTGGCCATGAGCTGCTGTAGAACAGGTTCCTCCACTATTGAAAAAGTACAGCCTTCTGGTAAGTGGAGAGCTTTACGAACTGCTCCAGGAGTAACCACATGCTCAACATCATTCAATTCAAAAACGATGCTTGGAGTACCAGTAGCACCACCATTATCAAAATGCCCAGTCCGCCAGAACGTCAGAACTTGTTGGATTGAAATGGCTTGAGGTTGGGTCAAAGCATACCCAATCTCACTATTTGCTAGAAAATCTTGCACAAAGTGGAAATCAGATGGAGCTTTAGCCTTGTTCAAGATTGCAGCATAGTTGTTAGGTACAAACTTGGCTCCATCTACAATCAAATCCTTGGGTGCCATAAGAAATAAGTGAGAAATTAGGTTGCCTGTAAGGTATTTGATAAAATATCTGTATGATAAATCGTCAGTAGTTGTGAGAGAGAATAAGTGTAAAAAGAGAGAGATAGAGTATGAAAGTGAATAAAAGATTTTACAATCTAGATTTTACAATCTTTTCTCTCTTTTACTTATACACGGTAAAAAAATAGTCGTTGAGACATCTGTGAGACATGCAGCAGTAAAAGATAATTAATGGGCACGGTTATTCAGTAATCATTACTTATCACATGCAGTTTTCAAGGAGAAAAAAACTGTTCCACTAACCAAGTAATCCCATAAATCAAGGACGTTCAGTTTTGTTTTAAATTTTTTAAAATAACTGTTCCCACTAAATAAATGATTATTACTGATTTACCAATATTCTGTAAAAATATGACCAATGAGGTAATGACCAAAAATAAACCAAGTAAAAAAATACTGCCACTTCAGAATCTTGATTTGTAGCAGAACTTAACAGGTCATCAGAACTTGATTATTATCAGTATTTAATAGGTCATCAAAATATGACTCCTTAACTCGAAAAGTGAATGTCTATTCCTGTAATTCTTCACACAAATACTGATTTTGTTTCATCAGAACTTAATCATCAGAATTTTCATCATAACTTGTCCTCAGAATTTATGCAACTGACACTTAACTTGTCATCTAAAATAACTTTTATCACCACATTAATTTTATCATTCATATGGAGTGTATGTGTGTGCAGTAAGCTAAATATCAGTTAAAGATTAAAGTCTGATGCACTTCAGTACATCTTAGAAATAAGGCATAACTAAGAACTTTGCTCAAAATCTGTCAGTATTCTGAAGTCTACTTTAGAATGAATTCATGCATGAGTCCACCTCAACTGTTTTGTGCTCATTTTATGCATCTTTTGAAATTCCATTTTACAGTGGCTTCTCAGTGTAAGTGAGTCACGACTGCTTATTAGAATTTATGCTATTATCAGAGTATATCTCCAGTAATCACAGAGTGTGAAAAGTCACCAAGAAAATTTTTATTTTGCTTTTTCTAATGCATATTACTTAATACCAGCAATGCACTTGGGTCGTCCCTTCCACATTTTTACTCTAGATCTCAAAGGAGTACCTGATTTTTATTTCTTTTTCTTTTCCTTTTTCTTTTGATAAATGAGGTTTATCAGCACTTAGTACATCCATCAGATTTACTAACATTAGAATTTAACAGATAAGAAGCACTATTCTAGTGTTTGACTTAGTAATAAAATACACAAAGTAAACTTAACTAAGCTCAATAATAGAATTTGCTTGTGTTTAAAAGATTTCCACATAAACAATTACTTCAAACATGGGACTTTAGTATATTAAAGACTACTAGGTCAGTATCTAGCATAGTTATCCTCATTGGATTGAATAGTCACAGAAACATTCATATCACTATCAGAGTTTAGAAATTCACATCAGAAAACAATCAGCACTTAAGCAATTTTCAATTTAAGCATAGAATACACAAAGATAGTAATATCTCTAAATACTGATCATAAAATCTGATGTACCAGAACATAAACTAAGCAGATTTAGAGAAAGAACCTGAAACCATTCCAAGTTCATTTACCAATCTTGTAAAAGTAGCTTCACATAGTGGTTTTATGAAGATATCTGCTAGTTGTTGATCTGTTGGAACAAAGTGCAATTCCACTGTACCTTCATCCATATGTTCCCTTATGAAGTGGTACCTAATGCTGATGTGCTTTGTCATTGAGTGTTGAACTGGATTACCTGTCATAGCAATAGCACTTTGATTATCACAGTAAATAGGGATTTTAAAGTTTGTTAAGCCATAATCCAGTAACTGATTCTTCATCCAAAGAATCTGTGCACAACAGTTTCCTGCAGCAATGTACTCTGCTTCTGTAGTTGATGTGGATATTGAATTTTGTTTCTTGCTAAACCAAGAAACTAATCTGCTTCCAAGAAATTGGCAGCTTCCACTTGTGCTTTTCCTGTCAATTTTGCATCCTGCAAAATCTGCATCTGAGTAACCTATTAGCTTAAAGTCTGATTCACTAGGATACCACAATCCCAGATCAGCTGTACCTTTAAGGTACTTGAAAATTCTTTTCACAGCTGTTAAGTGAGGTTCTCTTGGATCTGCTTGAAATCTTGCACAAAGACAGGTAGCATACATGATATCAGGTCTACTTGCAGTTAGATAGAGTAATGAGTCAATCATACCTCTGTAATCAGTAATATCTACTGATGTACCAGTATCCTTATCCAATTTTGTTGCAGTGGCCATGAGAGTGGATGCACTTGAACAATCTTGCATTCCAAATTTCTTCAGCAAATTTTTGGTGTACTTGGATTGACAAATAAAAGTGCATTCTTCGTTCTGCTTGACTTGAAGGCCCATAAAATAGCTAAGTTCCCCCATCGTACTTATTTGATATCTTGACTACATCAGTTTGGAAAACTTCTTGCAAAGTCTGTCATTTGTAGAACCAAAAATGATATCATCAATATATATTTGCACCAAAAGTAAGTCCTTTCCATGGTTGAGGTAGAACAGTGTTTTGTCAATAGTTCCTCTGTTAAATCCACTTTCCAGAAGAAACTGAGCTAAAGTTTCATACCATGCTCTTGGAGCTTGCTTAAGGCCATAAAGTGCTTTATCAAGCCTGTAGACATGATTTGGAAGTTTGGAATCTACAAAGCCTGGAGGTTGTTCAACATATACTTCCTCTTCCAATTCTCCGTTGAGAAAAGCACTTTTCACATGCATTTGAAAGACAGTAAACTTTTTGTGAGCAGCATAAGCCAAAAATATCCTTATGGCTTCCAATCTAGCAATTAGTGCAAATGTTTCATCATAATCAATTCCCTCCTGTTGAGAATATCCTTTTGCAACCAGCCTTGCTTTATTCCTTGTAATTATGCCATCACTATCATTTTTGTTTCTGAACACCCACTTTATACCAACAACAGATCTGTTCTTTGGTCTTGGCACTAGGGTCCAGACTTTGTTTCTTTCAAATTCATTTAACTCTTCCTGCATTGCTTGCACCCAATCAACATCTTGAAGAGCTTCTTCCACTTTCTTTGGTTCAGTATGAGAAAGAAAAGAATTATAAAGACATTCATTTAATGTAGCTGTTCTAGTTCTGACACCTGCATCAGGATTTCCAATAATTAAGTCAGGTGTATGTGATTTAGTCCACTTCCTTGCAGATGGAAGGTTTTCTCTAGAACTGGATGCTCCCCCATGATCCATGCTATCTTCATCAACATTTTCTGATGCTCCCCCTGAAATTATGCTCTCGGAGTTGGATCTTTCAGAATTTGAGTTTCCAGAATTATCAGAACTTGGCTCATCAGAACTTGATGAATCAGAACTTGAAGAGCCAGTTGTAGGTTCTGATGCTTCTTAAGATGTGGTTGTATCTTTAGTATGCTCCCTCTGCACAGGTGCATCTTCCTTTGGCGTAGTCACCACAGTTTCAATAATATCAGAGTTTAATCCATCAGAGTTTGTAGTATCAGGATTTAGACTGTCAGGATTTACATTATCAGAATTTAAATCTTCATTTTCAAATCTCAGCTGATCATGATCATTGAAATCTTCAAGTCCAGTAATCTTTTTATCATCAAAAGAGACATTGATAGATTCCATGACAACCCTTGTTCTTAAATTGTAGACTCTGAAGGCTTTTGTGGAAAGTGGATATCCAACAAAAATTCCTTCATCAGCTTTTAGATCAGTTTTGGATAGCTGTTCAGGATGAGTCTTAAGAACAAAACACTTGTATCGAAATACATGAAAATACTTCAGATTTGGCTTCTTTTTCTTCACCATCTCATATGGTGTCTTTCCATGCTTGTTAATGAGTGTTGCATTCTGAGTGAAATAAGCAGTCTGCACAGCTTCAGCCCAAAAATAGGTTGGTAGCTTTGCTTCATCAAGCATAGTTCGTGCAGCTTCAATAAGAGTTCTATTCTTTCTTTCAACAACTCCATTTTGCTGTGGAGTTCCAGGAGCAGAAAATTCCTGCTTGATTCCATGGTCTTTGCAGAACTCTTCTATGATCAAATTCTTGAACTCAGTGCCATTATCACTTCTTATAATCTTCACAGAATCTTTGACCAATTTATCCAGTTGCTTGACATGATCAATCAAAATAGATGCAGTTTCACTTTTTGTGTGCAAGAAATACACCCATGTGTATCTGGTGAACTCATCCACTATGACCATAGCATATTTCTTCTTTGCAATAGACATGACATTCATTGGACCAAATAGATCAACATGTAGTAGGTGATAAGGCTCAATAATTGATGATTCAGTCTTGCTCTTGAATGAAGATTTTCTTTGTTTAGCCTTCTGATATGAATCACAAAGGCCATCAGGAGCAAATACTGATTTTGGCAGTCCTCTCACAAGATCTTTCTTGACTAGTTCATTTATATTATTGAAATTTAAATGAGAGAGTTTCTTGTGCCAATTCCAGCTTTCTTTAATTGATGCTCTACTTAACAGACAGATTGCAGAACCATCAGTACTTGTTGAAAGCTTGGCTTCATAAATGTTACCATGCTTGTATCCTTTCAGAATAACTTTGCCTGTAGATTTGCTTACAACTTCACAGTGTTCTTCAAAGAAATCCACATGATAACCTCTGTCACAGATTTGACTAACACTTAGTAGATTGTGTTTAAGTCCTGAGACCAGAGCTACTTTTTCAATGATGACATTCCCCAAATTGATATTGCCATATCCCAAGGTTTTTCCAATGTTGCCATCTCCATAAGAAACACTTGGGCCAGCTTTCTCCACAAAGTCTGATAGCAGGGCTTTATTTCCAGTCATATGTCCTGAACATCCACTGTCCAGAACTAGGATGTTTTTCCTGTTGCCCTGCAATCACAAAGACCACTAATGATTAGTTTTAAGGACCCAGACTTGCTTGGATCCTTTGGCCTTATTAAGTTTGTTAACATTTGCAACGGATTTAGCATCAGAGTTTATGTTAACAGTTTCCTTATCAGAATTTACAGTATCAGACTTTACATCAGTACTTATACTAGAAGGAACAATGCTAACTTTCTTTAAAGAAGGTTTTATTTGATAATAATCATAGTACAAACTATGATATTCCTTACAAGTATAAATGGAATGCCGTAAACTACCACAATGAAAACAAGGATTTTGTGGCTTATATCTAACAGACTGACTCTTAACTCCTAACTTTGATGGTAAGGAGTTTATGTTCTTATTTTTCCTGCAAAAGAAGCCAGATGGTTAGAATTTCCATCCTTTCCATTCCTATTTTTCTAGGAGCATTAGGAACAGGCTTGTAATCATTACTTTTATTCACACCTTCATTTCTATTTCTATTTTTCCTAGGTGACTTTACCTTGTTTACATTCTTAACATCTTTCAACTTATGCTTAAGCTGCTTCTTTGTTATTAAGCCTATGTTTACTTCAGCTGGCTTATCCTGTTTTGGTTTGTCAGAAGTTAATTTCTCTTTAACTTCTGATTTATCAGTATCAGACTTTATAGCTACAAACTTAACAGGTTTTACCTTTGGCTTTTGTTTAATGACTATAGGCTCAATTTCTACAGTTCCTTTATCATTTTTATCATCTCCATAACCTAAGCCTTCTTTCCAGTTTCCACTACTTAACAAATTCTGAGTTGTTCTGCCAGAGTTAGTCCAAGTTATGATAATCTCTCTTTCCTTTTCTAACTTAGTTTTTAGAGATTCATTCATTTTAAGTACTTCATCCCTAACTCAGTTAGTCCAAGTACTTCATTTTAAGCACACAGCTTCATCATCTCTTAAAGAAGTGAGTACCTGAAAGAAACATTCTGTGAAAATATACGCCAGAAGAGATGAGTTACAACCTGTCAAGTGAAGTACTTTCAGGGTACAAAGGGTTTCTGGAAGAGTTTCAAATTTCCAGTAATTTCAGGGTACAAAGGGTGTCTGGAAGAGTTTCAAATTTCTTGTTATAACTTACTAACACTGTCTAACGATGCCTTACATCCAATATCGTATTGTGTTTGCTATTAAAATATATATCAGGTATAATATAGCTGAACTAAACTTGAGTTGTTCGACAATCTGGATAAGACAGTCTTAAACATAAGGAAACATCCACATAGATATGAAGTCATTCTTCAATTAAATTGCGCAGATCTTCTTAGTGCATTGTCTAAACTATATATATATATATATATATCATAATACTGCTACATTACCATCCCAAGGAATTAAAGCAACACACAAATAGCCCTTAGATAAGCAAAGACTAAGTATCCAAATTCAACACATATAATAAATACGGTAGTCATTTTAACAAACAAGTGAGCAGAAGTAACTGATTACATCATAATCATAGGCATAACACCTGTTGCAACCAAATTATTGAACAGGCTAACAGTGTACTTGTTTCACTTAACAACCCATGTTGACCAACAGAAGTGGAGGGGAAATGAACAATGACAATAAAATCGATTAGTTCATCTTTTAGGTGTACTCCTTTTTAGTCCAAACACGATCTAGAACCCTACTTCTCTCTCATCTACTGCATTCCTGCAACACAAAATCCATCTTTTTAAAAACAAGTTCAAATATATGATATTACCTCTAATTGATAAAAATAATATAAACTCAAACAAGTTTATACTATTCTAATACACATTTATTACATCAAACATCATATTTCTCTGCAAGTTAATGGTATTGAGCATTCATATTAAAATCAGTTTTGATATTGATGCCTGGATGGAATAATCTCATAAACACACATACACACACACGTGTGTATATATATATATTCCACCTCTAAACAAATCTCCAAACCTGTGAACAGAGCCCGATTAAAAAATCAAAACATAAAAATTGAAAATAAATTAGAAGCTTACATATTTTTCACATAGTAGTCGGACAGATCCAACACCTTTGAAGGTTATTTACCGAGAATCGGAGCAATTACAAGCTCGATTTCAAAGATTACAAGCTTAATTAGGGGTTTCTACAAATTAGGGTTTTTATGGTTTGAGATGGGTTTAGGAAATTCGGATTGATAAAGGATTCAGAGACAGAGTTGAGTGAGCGACGAGAATAGAGAAAGAGAGTAGAGATGAAGTATGAGATAGCAGAGGGAGAGAGAGTAGAGATGAAGTAGAGAGAGAAAGTCGATGAAAAAGTAGGAAGATGGACAAATAAATTTATGTTCTGATGCGGGGAAATAAAAATTTTGTTAAGGGGGAATTTTTTGGTGTATTAACGGGGGAAGTAAGAAGCGGATTTTTTTTGTTTTTTTTAAAAATGATTATAGACATTGGCTAGTTAAGATAGTGATGTCTTACAACCCCTTTAACATCGATTTTAAAGTGACCGATGTTAAAAGTGCTTTTAACATTGGTGACATTTCTAATCGATGTTAAAGTGGTGATGTCGTAGGCACTATTTCTAGTAGTGATTGTTAGAAGAAATCAATGATATCAGCTTATAAACTATCAGAGTTTAATTAGTATTTAATATCAGAGTTTAGTAGAAGGTGATGTCATCAACATATGTCATCAACATTTGCTGATCAGTAAATGACACCAGTATTTAGTCACTACAACTAAAGATCAGGAGATATCAAAGAAGGAAAGGGTTTATAGAATTCAAGTCGGTGAAGAACTTTACTTCTAGTATCAGTCAAATTAAAGATATGTTTTATGATTTCTTATTGTAATAAAATATGATTCCTTATTTGATTGTGTAGCTGTGCAGTATATAAGCACATATTATGTTAATACTTTATGTCTTGCATATTGATATATCTTTTGTGTAACCTAGCAGCTTTTAAAGATATTTGTTCATCTTTTGAGAGATTAGTTTGTAATCAGTTTTTATTAATCAATAGAAAGTTGTTTATCTTGTTGAGTGACTATTTTGACTTATCTGCATAAACTATATTCACCCCCTCTATAGTTGTATCAAGGACCTAACAAGAGGTTTTTGATTTGTTGATGAAATAACAAAATTAATGATATAAGAAGTTTTGGGAGTTCAAACCGAAGAGATCTATTTAGGTCACGATGACATATGATGGCCGAAATAGTGGTAAAAAACCATGGTCATTTTCTACTCGGTGGTTACATAACTACCATACTGGCCATCATACGCAATCGAAATATACATAGATCTCTTTAACTTGACCTCCTGAAACTGCCGACACCCTCAATTTCATCAATCCATCAACGAATTAAAAATCCTAAAATTCGAGAAGTTGAATAAGTCTAATTGACTAATTGATGTTAGCTAAAATTAAACGGGAGGATGTAAATAAGATTTTGAAATGTTTAATGATGCAATATTCTAAAAAATAGACCAGGGACCTAGAAAATAAAGGTATATTGTTGAGTGACTTTGATATTAATTTTCCCTTATTTTAAAGAAAATTTTGAAAATATTATACATTTTAGAACTGAGACATTATAAAACAAATTATTTTAGAAAAACTGCTTCTTTTGCAGAAGATATGTTAGATATAATTGATGATATCAGGATATAAACTATCAGAAGTTATTATCAGTATTTGATATCAGGATATACTGAAGGTGATATCATCAATACTTGTCTATCAGTATTTTATGATCACCGGTTGATGCTCGGTATGTTAGTGTAGGTGCCCTAGAGGCAATACATTATTCTTTTATCTTTATGTCAGTTGATCATTCAATAAATGTATTTATTATGACCTTAATTACTGCGATATTTTGTTAGCATAATAAATGTCCTTAGAATCATGATACAAATTGTATAGTTTAAGTACATGACTTGAACTTGAGATTATATAATATATCATATTCTTAAAGGTCCCTAGTCGAGTATTATTATATAGGACAATAATAATACATAGATAGACTAGTATGTTGTTTGACAAGATAACCACATCTCATTGGTTATAAGTATGGGGATACTGAAGTCAATACATAGGTACATGTGAGAGTACATGGTACTGGACAGACCCACAGTGAGATTCTTCATGTTTAATAAAGTCATAAGAAAGACTCACAGTGATAATGGTGTAATGATCCTTTGACTTGAAATCATTATATTTCTATACGAGGATTAATATACTTTGACTACATTAAAAGTTACTTTTGATCGGGTGATGATAAAAGTGGACATCGGGTATATCATGAGTCGTATGAGAAATATGAATGATAGATAAAGGATTTAACCCTCCTATAATTAGGAGAGATATTATTGGCCTCTTGATTGAGTGAGATTATAAAAGCATGGCCATGCTCAAATAATGATTTGTTTCAATAATCTACTCATGCATCAAGTAAACCCAGATTAAATGTTGAAGAGGATGACTAAATACATGCCTCGAGTTTAATCTATAATATGTATGGTTAAAGGGATTATATTACACGGAAAAACATTAATCACGAAAGGTTTTATCTAATCACGATTTAATTATTGTTTAATTGGGTAACAATGATGTATTACTAGATACCGCTCATTGTTTATAATTTTATTAGAGAATAAAATTATTGCCAATTAAATAATAGCCTATAGGGTCGCACAAATAGAGCACTTAATGGAATAGTTAATTTAAATTATGGATTTAAATTAATTGATGATTATTTGAATTTTATTATAATTAAGTAAGACTTAATTGAGATAATATAAATTCGAATTAAAAGGAATGTTTTTGCCCATAATAATTAAGTATGACTTAGTTATTAATTAAATAATAGAAATTCGTTTTTATTATTTAATCCAATACCTACTAGGGTTGGGCTTTGCTATTATGGGCCTTTTTAATCAGTCATTATAAATAGATAATGAGAGGTTAAAGAGGCTTGAACGTTTTTAAGAAAACCCTAGCAGCAAAGAGAGGCAGAGGCAGTTCAGATCGTCAAGAAGGAGGCTAGTACATCCATTCCGTAGTCAAGTTCGTGAGACGTTCTTGAAGGTGCTCGTGTGGATACCATAGAGGTGTTTCTCCGAGAGGTAGACACAAAGCGTGATAGCTAGGATCTCCGTTGAGTTCGTAAAAGTTAATCTCTTGAAAGGTATGATTCGTTATCTCCATAATCTGCCCATAATTATACATGGATCCTGTTTTTGGGTTTCGAATTTTGTTTTATTTACGTTTATCCGCTGCGTTTTATGCCTTCGGAACCCAACAATGGCATCAGAGCTACGTGTATAAGGGGCTGATTTGGTTACGTGTTTACTGTATTTTTACAAGTATGCATGTGTGATGAGTCTGCCATGATAACAGTTATGTTATATGAGTCTGCCATGATAACAGTTATGTTATATGAATGATATGATGAATCTGTTAATGATCTATATGATGATACTAGTATGTTTAAGATCTGCCATAACTCATATGTATGCGATCTCTTAAAATATGTATACTGATACACGTTTTTGGTAACTGGGATATGGATCGTGTGTATACTGATACATGCTTCTGGAATAGTATTCTGATACATGTTTTTCTAGTATTCTGATACTTGATTTTGCAAAAATTTCCGCCATCGGGGGGCTCGCTGCCCCCCCGAACCGCGTGGTTAGGGTTTCGTTTTTAATTTGTGCTTATGACATATGCTTTACTTATTTATTATTCTTGATTGGATCATGATAAGTGATAAATAGTATGTCATCTTTATATGATCTATCATGTTCTTTAATGGTTACTGAGCATGGTGCATAGTTATGGCCTTAAGACCTTAGTTGTAATGGTTTATTCTTTTGGTTTGTAATAAATACGACTTGCATGTCGTTTTCTATTTGTAGTTGTTTTATCTCGAATGTAACTCGAGTTCTTTTGTAAGTTCATTAGTATAATTCTTAATGTAACATCCTAGAAGGACAAGGGAAAGAGGAGGCATCCTATGGAGGCCAAGGAGACAATGGAAGCAATAGAGAAGACATATGTAATAGTTATTTTTACACCATAGATTGACCTTGATCTTTTCATTAGCCTGAAAAGATCACATAGGATTGGGCCATAACTATTGCACGTTTACTTTACGTACTTTTCATATGATGTATAAATAGTATGTGTAGAGTAGAAAAATGCATGTTTTAATTAGATTAATGATGTATGTATGTATTAGATACATCACCCATGCCATGCCTTTAAACAAGATAAAATCTGTAACGACTCAAGATTTAAAATTAACAAACGATCATGAGATTCTCGTGTTTATGAAACACGGAATAAAATACGAATTTTCTTTATTTCTGACATGGGGCGATTTTGTCAACAACGGGTTCATAGAACTTGTAAGGCTGTGGGTTTTAAGCGAGACCGATGTGACTCCTCCACTACCTGGAAATCAAACCATTGACGAGTATTGATTTGAAGTATTTTATTCAAGGAAAAATTGGGAATCTCTTTATGATGGGATCATGATCGTTCTAAATTAAAATCCCTAAGTAAAAATATTAAGTTTTAATCAGATGCTTTCCAATGAATGAACACTCATTAAATCCTAGATCGATAAGGGGAAGGGCTGTCAGTGGCAGGGGACTCCTATCTATCATGGTGAAATGCGACGAATATAAACGGTTATATTCGGACGTTGTATCATTGGGTCTAACTTAACTGAGTCATCATAATAAGGTGAATATAAACGGTTATATTCAACTATTATGAACTTAGAAGCATAGAGTTTGGTTAAAAATCTATTAGATAGATAAGATCAATTGTTGTTCACCAAATTATCCAAGAATTATATATGATATAATTGACAACTGTTGTCTACCTAAATAATCATGTTTTAAGGATACCAGTGGTTGACTTAGAACATGACGAAATATGGATCTTGGCTCACTAGAAAGATTTATGGGATATACTTTCCGAATTAATAGTTAGGGCTATTAATTTGATAAAAAAAAAATAGTGGGAGATATATTACGAATATATCATAATCATATGAACATAAAATTTTAACTCAGACAATCTAATGTTTATTTTGCGCTTTTATTATTGTAGATACTGAGTAATGGCAAACAACACAAACACACTATCCGTACGTTCAGTCCTTGAGAAGGACAAGCTGACAGGAGGAAACAACTTCCTAGACTGGCAGAGGAATTTGAGGATTGTCCTCAGGCAGGAGCGCAAGCTTCATGTCATTGATATTCCTCCTTCAGGCCCCCTTCCTGAGGGTGCTACTGCTGATGAACGAGCAGCACGCACAAAGGATGAGAATGATGCAAATGATGTTGCATGTCTTATGTTGGCAACTATGAGTGCTGAGCTTCAAAGACAACATGTGCATATGGATGCATATACTATCAATGAGCACTTGCAAAGCATGTTTGCAAGCCAAACTCGTCAAGAAAGGTTCAACACGAGTAAGTCACTTTTTAATTGTAAACAAGGGGCGAGTGAACCAGTTGGCCCACATGTTCTGAAGATGATTGGTTACATTGAGTACCTTGAAACTTTGGGTTTCCCGATTGGTCCGGAAACTGGTATTGACCTAATCATGAATTCTTTGAACAACAAATTCACTCAGTTTGTTGTGAACTACAATATGAATGAATTTGACAAAACACCTACTGAATTGTTGCATATGTTGAGAACATATGAGACCAACATGAAGACAGCTGAACCTGCTCCCATACTGATGGTGGGAAATAAAGGTAAGGCCAAAGGGAAGGGAAAATGGAAGGGTAAGAAGAAGATTGGATCTGATTCTACAACCAAGCCAAAGTCAGGTCCCAAACAGGCTTTAAAGCCTAAAGGTGGTGTGGCCAAGGGTGAATGTCACTACTGTAAGAAAGATGGTCACTGGAAGAGAAACTGTCCAATTTACTTGGAGGATCTGAAGAAAAAGAAAGCAGTTCAGATTTCTGGATCAGGTATTTATGTTATAGAAGTCAATTTGTCTATTTCTACATCCTGGGTATTTGATACTGGATGTGCTTCTCACATTTGTATAAATGTGCAGGGCCTGCAGAGAAGTAGAACTCTGGCTAAGGGAGAAGTGGACCTAAGAGTAGGCAATGGAGCAAAAGTTGCTGCTTTAGCTGTAGGGACTTATTATTTATCTATGCCCTCTAGGCTTGTTTTAGAACTAGAAGACTGTTTTTACGTGCCTGCGATTCGCAGAAACATTATTTCTGTTTCTTGTTTGGACAAGAAAGGTTTTTCGTTTACAATAAAGAACAACAGTTGCTCTTTTGCTTTGAATGATTTAACCTATGGTGTTGCGCGTTTATTCAATGGTTTATATGTTCTTGATTTAGATAACCCTGTCTGTAATATAGAAAACAAACGACTTAAAATAAATGACTCAAATCAAACATACCTCTGGCATTGTCGTCTAGGCCACATAAATGAGAAACGCATATCCAAATTACATAAGGATGGATACTTGGATAAGTTTGATTTTGAATCATACCAAGAATGCGAATCTTGTTTGCTTGGTAAGATGACTAAAGCCCCTTTCACTGGTAAGGGTCAAAGGGCCACTAAACGTCTGGAGCTAATACATAGTGATGTATGTGGCCCAATGCGTGTAATGGCTAGAGGAGGCTACTACTACTTTATAACATTTACTGATGATTTCAGTAGATATGGATATGTATATCTTATGAAGAACAAATCCGATTCTTTTGAAAAATTTAAAGAATACAAGGTTGAAGTAGAGAAGCAAATTGGCGGAGATGCAAGTATTAAGATCTTACGATCCGATCGTGGGGGTGAATACTTAAGCACCGAATTTAGAAAGTATTTGAAAGAGTGTGGTATTGTATCGCAACTCACTCCGCCAGGAACACCTCAATGGAATGGAGTTTCAGAGAGGAGAAATCGCACCTTGTTGGACATGGTGCGATCGATGATGAGTCATGCAGATCTTCCAATTAGTTTCTGGGGTTACGCTCTAGAAACAGCGGCTTTCACACTTAACCGTGTTCCTACTAAGAAGGTTCAAAAGACTCCATATGAGATATGGAAAGAGAAACGGTCAGGCATGAACTTTATGAAAGTTTGGGGATGTAAGGCATTTGTGAAACGTCAAGAATCTGACAAGCTTGGACCTAAATCCGAAGAGTGCATTTTTGTAGGATACCCTAATGAAACAAAGGCGTATTATTTTTATAGTCCTTCTGAGCAGAAAGTGTTTATTGCTCGAGATGCTGTCTTCATGGAAAGAGATTTTGTTTCCAAAAGAAACAGTGGGAGAACTATAGATCTCGATGAAGATCGAGAACCGCAAAATAGCATTGAAACTGAAGTGGAACAAGAGCAGAATAATGATAATGCTCAACAAACACAGGTTGTTCGTAGATCTGGTAGATTTCGCCATGAGCCAGAGAGATATGGATTTCTCATGACTCAGTGTGGTGATTTGATGCTCATAGATGAAGATGAGCCTCTCACATACCAAGATGCTATGAACAGTCCAGACTCTAAGAGATGGCTTGAAGCCATGAAATCCGAGATAGATTCCATGTACGAAAACCAAGTATGGACTTTGGTTGATCCACCTGAAGGGGTAAAACCCATAGGGTGCAAATGGGTTTTTAAGAAGAAAAAGGGCATGGATGGAAATGTTCAGACCTATAAAGCTAGGCTGGTTGCAAAAGGTTTCAAACAAATTCATGGTATTGACTATGATGAAACTTTCTCACCAGTGGCTATGGTCAAGTCTATAAGGATTTTACTTGCCATTGCAGCATTCCATGATTATGAAATCTGGCAAATGGATGTCAAAACAGCCTTCCTTAATGGAAGCCTTGAAGAGGATGTGTACATGACACAACCTGAGGGTTTTGTCGATCCAAGGAATGCTGGCAAGGTATGTAAATTGCGTCGATCCATTTATGGATTGAAGCAATCCTCTAGGAGATGGAATATCCGTTTTGATGAAATAGTCATAGAGTATGGCTTTGTTCAAAACAAAGATGAACCGTGTGTTTACAAGAAGGTTAATGGGAGCTATGTGGCATTCATAGTACTATATGTTGATGATATACTACTAATGGGGAATGACATACCTTCTCTAAAGGCTGTTAAGACGTGGTTAGGGAGCAATTTCTCCATTAAAGACTTAGGAGAAGCATCCTACATTCTAGGAATGAGGATCTATAGAGAAAGATCTAGAAGGATGATCGGTCTAAGTCAGAGCACATACATTGATAAGGTTTTGCATCGTTTTGGAATGCAAAATGCAAAAAGGGGATATGTCCCTGTGTCTCAAGGGATAACGATCTCTAAGGACCAATGTCCGAAATCATTGGATGAGAAGGACCACATGAATAAAGTTCCATATGCTTCAGCAATTGGATCTATCATGTATGCAATGGTATGTACTCGCCCAGATGTCTCGTATGCTTTGAGCATCACGAGCAGATACCAGTCTAATCCGGGTGAAGGTCACTGGACGGCAGTTAAGAATATTCTTAAGTACCTGAAAAGAACTAAAGATTCATTCTTGGTGTATGGAGGAGAAGAGAAACTCGTTGTAAAAGGTTACACCGATGCAAGTTTCCAAACAGACAGAGATGATACTGTATCACAGTCTGGTTTTGTGTTTTGTCTAAACGGAGGTGCTGTAAGCTGGAAGAGTTCAAAGCAAGAAACAGTAGCTGATTCTACAATGGAGGCTGAGTACATTGCAGCTTGTGAAGCAGCTAAGGAGGCCGTTTGGATTCGAAAGTTCATTTCTGTTTTGGGAGTGGTTCCATCGATCGCAGATCCCATTGATCTATACTGCGATAATAATGGAGCCATTGCACAGGCTAAAGAACCTAGATCACACTCCCGGGCTAAACATATACTCAGGAGATTTCACCTTATTCGAGAGATTAATGAAAGGGGTGATATACACATATGTAAAGTGCACACAAATGATAACATTGCAGACCCACTGACCAAAGGCTTGTCGCAGCAGAAGCACGATGGTCACACTAGTTCCATGGGTATTAGATATATGGGTGATTGGCTCTAGTGCAAGTGGGAGATTGTTAGTGTAGGTGCCCTAGAGGCAATACATTATTCTTTTATCTTTATGTCAGTTGATCATTCAATAAATGTATTTATTATGACCTTAATTACTGCGATATTTTGTTAGCATAATAAATGTCCTTAGAATCATGATACAAATTGTATAGTTTAAGTACATGACTTGAACTTGAGATTATATAATATATCATATTCTTAAAGGTCCCTAGTCGAGTATTATTATATAGGACAATAATAATACATAGATAGACTAGTATGTTGTTTGACAAGATAACCACATCTCATTGGTTATAAGTATGGGGATACTGAAGTCAATACATAGGTACATGTGAGAGTACATGGTACTGGACAGACCCACAGTGAGATTCTTCATGTTTAATAAAGTCATAAGAAAGACTCACAGTGATAATGGTGTAATGATCCTTTGACTTGAAATCATTATATTTCTATACGAGGATTAATATACTTTGACTACATTAAAAGTTACTTTTGATCGGGTGATGATAAAAGTGGACATCGGGTATATCATGAGTCGTATGAGAAATATGAATGATAGATAAAGGATTTAACCCTCCTATAATTAGGAGAGATATTATTGGCCTCTTGATTGAGTGAGATTATAAAAGCATGGCCATGCTCAAATAATGATTTGTTTCAATAATCTACTCATGCATCAAGTAAACCCAGATTAAATGTTGAAGAGGATGACTAAATACATGCCTCGAGTTTAATCTATAATATGTATGGTTAAAGGGATTATATTACACGGAAAAACATTAATCACGAAAGGTTTTATCTAATCACGATTTAATTATTGTTTAATTGGGTAACAATGATGTATTACTAGATACCGCTCATTGTTTATAATTTTATTAGAGAATAAAATTATTGCCAATTAAATAATAGCCTATAGGGTCGCACAAATAGAGCACTTAATGGAATAGTTAATTTAAATTATGGATTTAAATTAATTGATGATTATTTGAATTTTATTATAATTAAGTAAGACTTAATTGAGATAATATAAATTCGAATTAAAAGGAATGTTTTTGCCCATAATAATTAAGTATGACTTAGTTATTAATTAAATAATAGAAATTCGTTTTTATTATTTAATCCAATACCTACTAGGGTTGGGCTTTGCTATTATGGGCCTTTTTAATCAGTCATTATAAATAGATAATGAGAGGTTAAAGAGGCTTGAACGTTTTTAAGAAAACCCTAGCAGCAAAGAGAGGCAGAGGCAGTTCAGATCGTCAAGAAGGAGGCTAGTACATCCATTCCGTAGTCAAGTTCGTGAGACGTTCTTGAAGGTGCTCGTGTGGATACCATAGAGGTGTTTCTCCGAGAGGTAGACACAAAGCGTGATAGCTAGGATCTCCGTTGAGTTCGTAAAAGTTAATCTCTTGAAAGGTATGATTCGTTATCTCCATAATCTGCCCATAATTATACATGGATCCTGTTTTTGGGTTTCGAATTTTGTTTTATTTACGTTTATCCGCTGCGTTTTATGCCTTCGGAACCCAACACGGTACTTGTCATATCAGTAGATATCAAAGAAGGAAAGGAATTGCAAAATTCAAGGCGGTGAAGGACTTTACTTAACAGAAACAATCATACATGGATATGTATTAGGTTTCCTTATTGTATTAAAATAAGATTCCTTATTGATTGTGTAACTGTGCACTATATAAACACAGATTAGGTTTACACTATATGTGTTATGAATTGATATATCTCTCAGATAACCTAGCAGCTCTCAAGGATAATTGTTCATCCTTTGAGAGAGTATGTAATAGTTTTTATCTGATTAATATAAAAACTGTTAATTCTGCTGAGCTTTATCGAGTTGTTTGAATAAACTGTATTCACCCCCCTCTATAGTTGTATTACGAACCTAACAATTGATATCAGAGCTTGTCGTTGATATAAAAACAATTTAAGATCTTAAAATTCAATTATTAATGGCAGATAAAGAAGTACAATAGAATCCACCACCACCAGCCACACCAGCAAATCAACCTGTCAGTCATAATATGAGCATATATGAGGCTATCAAGGTTCCAATCCTGAAGATTCATGAATATCCAATCTGGAAGGTAAAGATGGCCATGTGTCTAGAAGCAACATACCCGGAATACCTGAGCAGGATTTATGATGGTCCTCACAGACCAATGAAGCTAACTTTGCTATTTCTGGTGAAGAAGAAAATATGGTTGATAAGGATAAAAATGACTATTCACCTGAAGATCTTTCATCCATTATGAAAGATGCAAAAGTGAGATATATTCTTCATAGCATTCTTGACAGTGTTATATCTAACAGAGTTATTGGATGTACAACTGCCAAAGAAATTTGGGATGCTTCAAAAGTAAAGTGTCAAGGTACTACTGCTATCAAGAAAAACAGGAGGACAATACTTACTCAGGAATATAAGCACTTTGACTCAAGAGACAATGAGTCCTTAACTGAGATCTATGATAAATTTCAAAACCTGTTAAATGACTTATCTCTGGTCAACAAGGAATATGACTTGGAGGACTCAAACTTGAAGTTTCTACTTGCACTCCTTGAAAAGTGGGACTTTAAGGTCACATCAATAAGGGATATTATGAACTTGATGAAACATCTCTAAATGAGATCTATGGCATTTTGAAGACTTATTAACTAGAATTGAAGCAAAGAAGCAAGAGAAAAGGATATAAGACTAGACCAATTGCACTTAAAGTTGATGAGAAGGCAAATGAGAAAGCTAGGAGAAAAGGATACTTCAAAGGAAAAGCTATGATTGGAAAGTCTGATACTGAGTCATCAAACTTTGATGATGATTCAAATACTGATAGTGAATCAGATACTGATAATGATCATGCAACAATGAAGACATTGGTCAAATGGCTGCTCTATTAGTTAAAAGCTTCAAGAAGATGGTCCAAAAGAACTTCAAGAAAGGGAAAAGGTTTTCCAGAAAGGTATCCAGTTCCTCAAACTCTGATAAGAGGAATGACAGAAGAAATACTAATTGGAAGGAATCAAAGAGCGGAAAATCTGACAAGTCAAAAGAAAGGTGCTATAACTGTGATGGAATTGGACACTTTGCAGCTGACTGCATAAAACCAAAGGCTGAGAAGAAACAAGGCTTGATCACAAAGAAGAAAAACTGGGATGATTCATCAGATTCAGATGATGGTGTGAACTATGCCTTCATGGAAAATGCTGAAACTGAGGCTGACACTACTGGATTTAAGGTACCTTAAACCATACTTGCTTTTGATAGTAATAATATCTATGAATTAAGATTGTTTCATAAATCTCTGCATGTTAATTATAGGGATCAAACTTTAGAGAATAAGAATCAAGAGTAAAAACTCTGAGTTAAAGAAAAGGAATGATCACCTAGAAATTGAGTTACTTTCCATGCTAGAAATTCAAAAAGAAAGAGATAATGCTGTTTATGTTAAAGAAAAACTGTTAAAAAATCATGCTTATCTAGAAAAGGAGTTACCTAAAGAAAGAGATGTTATTAAGCTTTGGACTAGCTCAGGAAAAACAACTCAGGAAATTTTAGAAAATGACTGTTGGGGATCATGATTATGATATGTAAATAGATCTAATTATGATAAAAAAAGAAAAAGAAACTGAGAAGATTAAACCAACAAATACTGATCCTATGGTTATACTGAACAAAGTTCAACTAAAGCCCATTAAGTTTAATTCAAGTGCTGATGCTGTTAAGTCTGTTTATAAGGTAGGTTCAACCTCAACACCTAAATAAAACTTCAATACTGATAAGAGTGAAAACATTCATAAAATATCAAAAATATTGGTTTAATGACTCAGAAATATCTTAAGCAAAAGCTGAAGGAATTACACATGAAAGACAAGGAGAAAAAGCCTAGGAAAAATAGGAATGGTAAAGTAGGTGTTAAAGAAAATGGTACTTATAAAACTATTCCCAATGCACCTAGAAAGAAATGTTTGAACCGTGGTAGTACTAATCATCTTGCTAATTCTTGCAGGAAGAATAAAGAGATAAATACCGTTCCCAGAACAGTAGATATAAACCACATAATACTTGTTTTCATTGTGGTAGTGTGTGGCACTCTATTTATACATGTAAAGAGTATCACATTTTATATTTTAATTATTATAAACTGAAACTCTCTTTAAATAAAGCAAAAACTATTTCTGCATGTGTAAATACTGATAGTAAGAATGTTAACATAAACTCTGATATAAAGTCTTCTGCTGCATATGTTAACAAACTTAAAAAGGCCAAATGATTCAAGCAATTCTGGGTCCTTAAAACAATAATTGATTTAAATACTGATTGCAGAATAACAAGAGAAATTCTCTAGTATTGGACAATGGATGCTCTGGACACATGAATGGTTATAAACCCTTGCTATCAGAATTTAAGGATAAGGCTGGCCCAAGTGTTTCTGAAGGAATCTTCATAAATCAATCCAAATACATCAGGAATTTGCTCAAAAGATTTGGAATGCAAGACAGTTCAACTACAACAACTCAAATGGCCACTGCAACCAAGTTAGATTTAAATACTGGTTCATCAGTATTATAACTAACTACAGAGGTATGATTGGATCACTCCTATATTTGTCTGCTAATAGACATGATATCATGTGTGCTACCTATCTTTATGCAAGGTTCCAAGCTGATACAAGGGAACCACATCTATTAGCCATGAAAAGAATTTTTAAGTATCTCAAAGGCACCATGAATCTTGGATTATGGTATCCTTGAGATTCAGATTTTAAGCTAATTGGATACTCAGATGCTGGTTTTGCAGGATATAAAATAGACAGGAAAAGCACTTCTGGAAGCTGCCAATTTCTTGTTGGCAGGTTGGTTTCTTGGTTTAGCAAGAAATAAAAGTCAATTTCCACATCAACTGCAGAAGCTGAATATATTGCTGCATGAAGCTGTTGTGCTCAAATTCTATGGATAAAGAACCAGTTACTGGATTATGGGTTAGTATATTCTAAAATTCCTATATATTATGATAATCAAAGTGCTCTTGCAATGACAGGAAATCCAGTATAACATTCAATGACTAAACACATCAGTATTAGGTACCATTTTATAAGGGAACATGTGATGGAAGGTACAGTGGAATTGATCTTTATTCCAACAGATTAGCAATTAGCAGACATATTCACCAAGCCTCTCTGTGAAGCTACCTTTAGAAGATTGGTGAATGAATTGGGAATGATATCAAGATATTTCTCATACTCTGATAATTTGGAATAACTACTGATAATTAAAGTGTGGTATTTTATTATTATGTATCAGTACTTGTTAAATACTGATTATAGTGTTAAACTCTGATGCCATGAAAGCTTGTAATTAGCTTCAATTAATCCCAACCAGTAGCTTCATGTTAAACTCTGATTATCTATATAAGCTCTGATATTGGTCAAACTTGTGTTGACTGATAAATCCTGATAATAGTTGATTATAAGTTCTGATATTGATCAAACTTATGTTTACTGATAAATCCTGATAGTTGTTGATTAAATACTAATATTTGTAACACCCCCAAATCCGGGGTCGAGGATCCCGGTTGTCACGAGTTTCATTTGCCTTAACAACACTTAATCTAAATAAACAACCAATTAATGCGTACTTTGACCCCACAATATACACACACACCACAAGTTATAGTCTCAGAGATGAATACCAAAATAACACAAGTCATTTTATTCCATAATTATAATTCATTATACCTCAAAAGGGGTTTCTGAATAGACTTACATCTTCTTTGCCATTATTACAATTCATAATATACATAAGTCTGGTACATCAATAGTTCAAAACCTAGCCTATTGGTAGTTCCTATCTCAGCTACAACGACATCAATGCCTACAGGAATCTGTGGAACGTTTCCTATCCGCTTGCGAATTGGGAGCTTGGTCATGTTCATCTTGTCTATCTGTTGTTTTGTAATGAAAGAAGAAAGCAAGGGTGAGCAACAAGCCCACCGAAATAATAGGTATTATAATTAACAATATATGAACATCTTTATAGTACTCATTAAAGTCTTGGTCAAGCAGAAATGTACCAAGTTTGATATCTTAATGTGACGAAGTCGCAAAATATTCAGCATATATATACACATATATACTTTTCAAAATCTTTGAAATCCTCTGACATGTATAATGTACATAGAGTTCCAGTTTATAACTGTATAAAAATATCGTTTCAAGGTGATCTCATATATCTAACCTTGTCTCAAGGTTTTTCTGAAAATCCTTGTCATGCATAAGATAATCATTTACTAGATATAAGTTGAGAGATGAAGTTACAAGATACTTCAATATACTTATATATATCTTTTCCGAATACTACTTGAACTACTACCGTTCAAGGTGTAAATAGTTCATCCCATAGATGAAGCTACAAGATAAAACTTGTATAGAATCAATCTTTGAAATATCATCAAAATGAAATGAAGTTACGAAATACTTCATTTGATGAAAACATCATTTTAAAAACTCGACCCTGCCAACACTCAACAATCGCCCAGCCGTAGCCTTTCTATCGAAGTGCTCTAAATAGTATTGCAGAAATATCCAACTGGATGATGAACTCATTATGGGAGTTTATCGTGCCAGGAAGACCACTTACGATGATCAGTCGCAGTAGTGTAGCCCCACCATTTTCTACATATAGAGGAGAACAGTCGGATTTACTTGTCAACCGAACACTGGACTCCTAAGGAATGGACCGTCTTAGCGGAACTTCCGGGCCATTTGGGCCAATATAATAAGGCTGGGCCGGCGTCACTCGACCACTTACGCCACTCCTAGTTCAGATGAAATCCATGACTCTGAAACGTAAAGCTCATCCCCCCTTTCCCCAAGTACAAACTTGTTGATACGGCTCCACCAAGAAGTCGTATCTAGTTGGAAAGGAAAACTCACCGATATTTCCCAGGAGATACCTGTTAATGGATTAACTTATTCCAAGAATTTTACTTCCCGAGTGTTGGGTAAGTAATCAAAAACTCTTTTATCAGAAAAGCAACCTTGTTGCGAATATAAAAATACATCACGGAGCCGGATCCTTTAGTTTTTTGAGCGAGTATTTAAATCCCCTTCGAAAGGAAGATCTTAAATTTGAAAATGAGTTTTGGGATCCGCTCTAACCTTCAAAAAATAGTTTTGATAAAGTTTGAAAATAATCTCTGGAAATATTTAAAGTAAGAATGATTTGATTGTATCAATCGTTTTCCGAATACTTGGAAAATATCGAAACATTATTCTTTAATAAATAAAGAATATTATTTAATAAAATATGCGGAGTCATAAGTCCTCGAATGAATATTCAAAATAATATTCATTAAATAAAATAAGCGGCGTCATAAGTCCTTGAATGAATATTCAAAATAATATTCATTAAATAAAATAAGCGGAGTCATAAGTTCTCGAATGAATATTCAAAATAATATTCATTTATAATATAAAACTATCGAATAAACATTATTCGTTTAATACTTTTGAAAACTATATATATATATATAATATAATCGGGAACAT
Organism: Apium graveolens; assembly: GCF_009905375.1. Taxonomy (NCBI): domain Eukaryota; kingdom Viridiplantae; phylum Streptophyta; class Magnoliopsida; order Apiales; family Apiaceae; genus Apium; species Apium graveolens. The sequence goes on along the minus strand of NC_133656.1, from coordinate 147,172,471 downwards.
CGCCTCCCGATATAGAAAATGTTCTACTCTGGGTCCCCTATACCAAGTACTGCTTATCTCTAGCATAGGTATTATGCAGTTATAATCAATTGAATCAACAAGGTGATATCAAAATTATGGAACGAGCATGCATATATATATATATATATCATATCAACATGCTCCAATATATCGCAAGATTTTCTAATAACAACCATCCACTTATCTCAAGATAATGCACAAACAAATATACATCACATCAACAATATAACGGGTAGAAAACTTGCCTGAGCATTCCGGGGTAAATTTAAGCTTAGAGTGGGACCGGTAACCTTTGAACAACAACATAAGCCGGAATTAGACTACAGTCGCTTAATAAACTAGTCAAAACTCACTCATACCTTAACGGTCGCTTACGGTCGCTTATAGGCTTAATAATTTACTTTAATCGCTTGCGTACCCTCGGCTCCACCAATTTTAATAAATTAACCGTTAAGAATTTTAAGATGACTCTTTTGCAAGTACTTTACCAACTGCCTAATCCACCTTAAATAATTATTTCGTGTTTCGATTAATCATTTAAGGGTCTCAATTATGGTCTAAAAGTTACTCGAGGTTTCGGGGTTCGCTCGCGAAACGCCATTACTTAAAATGGTCGTTTCTCCTAAACCGTAAATCGGATCTAAGTGAACGACATATCAAAACGAAGCTTGAATCGTAAACTTTCTAAGCATGGTAATGGTAAGTTCATTGCAGTGAGTGTGCGGGTGCAAAAGTCATGCACAAAACAGTTTAAGGAAAATTGGGCATTACGACGGCTATAACTTAGCAATTCCCAAATTTTACCAAATCAATTCAATATCAAACCACCACCAATCAACACCATTCCAACATCATTCAACCATAATAAAAGATCATTCAACCATAACTCAAGATCTCAACTTATTCATCTAAACCAAGTCAAAATGTGAACAAGAACTTCAAATCTAACAAGTATCACTCCTAACTCCAAAATCAACAAAACCACTTACTAAACAAAGCTCTAAACATGAATACACACCCATTACACTAACCCATCATCTAAAAATTAGGAAATCCAAACAAACAAAACTTAAGACTAAGGTTTTGAGAAGTTATACCTTCCTTGGAGAGTGGAGAATCACTTAGGGAGCCTTGAATAACCACTAACTATCTCTACTAAGCTTGGATCTAGAAGAAAACATAAAAAAACACAAAGTTAGTTTCTTGAAAACACTATTCATCAAGAACTTTGATGAATTTATTAGCTTAGTAAACCTTGGAATCTTGGCTTCAAACTCATAACATAACTAAGTCATGAATTATGGAAGCTAAGGAAACAAACCTCTTAATTTTTGAAGGTGTGTAGCTTGAGTTTTGAAAATTTCTCATTGCTTTTTCAAGAAGAAGTCGAAGAAAAACAATGGGGGGAAGAAGAAAGAGTTTGCTTGGTTAATTTTGGGAAGTGTGAAATGAAATGCTTGGTTGCTTTCCTTTTAGCTTGGCAAATTATTAGCTTTTTATCATGGTAAGTTTTACTTGGCTATAAATCAACCAACAAATCAAAACTCCTTGTCATGCTTATGTCACCATGCTTGAGTCATCTTTTAACACATGGCTTCTCCTTGTGATATGATGACATCATCATCCACTAACCTCTTTGATTAACCCTTAATTACTTGGCTAATAACCGCTTATCTGTTATACGGTTCGCTTAACTTTCATTTTCGTTCGTCGTTTGAGGGATCATATCCAGGATCTTATTACTTGGGTTCCTCTAAACCTTTCTCAATATTTTATATTCCTTTTATGGTCCTCTCTTATTATCCTTGAATTTAAATATTTTTAATCATGTTACCTTATAATCAATTCTTTCGGTATCTGATGGATTTTCGGGAAAAATCAGAGTGTCCGGATTTGAATTATAACGACCTTTACATACACTCATTTACTTTATGAAATACTAATACGATCTTAGAATTTCCATAACAGTACTCCTATATAGTGTGGTATGATAATTTTCCTTGATCAGCATCATCAGCAAAAAGTTACTATTCATCAGTGTTTCAAAAATTCCAAAAATTGGGGTTATTACAATATTGGTCAAACTCAGATTGACCATTATTTTCTGATGATAATTTCTGAATTTATTCAAATATTGTTTTAATCAGTATTTTAATTACAGTGGTGAAGTAATATGCAAGTGGGTAAATTATGCATGATTTTAGTTGTTTACTGATGGCGTGAGGATATGTAAAAATATTTAAGTATACACAAAACATTATTCTGGGAACCCGTGCGCGCAATAACTGCCTTATTACACGTTTCCATGATTGTTTTTAGTCAATAGCAGAATGCCACGTGTCCCACTAAACTGAAACTTTTCTGAGTTAGTGGAGTGATGTGTTAAACAAAATCAGTTTTTGATTTCAAATTAACACTTTATCATTTCTCTATTATCTTCTTCTCTGATAATCTCTTTCTCTCTCGCTCGTAAACTCTGAAACCCTAATTTCTTCTCAAAAAAATTTTCTTGCAAATTCACCATGTCTTCACCAGTTGCTTCAAAACCTTTTACTTATGGCGGTGCAAAGTTTGTGACTAATAACTATTCTGGATAACAACAGTGTGAATACCGATTTTCATATTTTTTAGGACTTTCTCAGATCCGGTGAGATTGGGTTTGCTCTTACGGCTCCACCCACAATCTCAGGTGACCAGTTACCCTCTATCTGAAAAACTGGTGTTTATGATGATGGAGATGCCAATGGAACTCCAAGTTCCATGTCTGAGTTTGACAACAAGAAAAGGATAGTTACTCCTCAAACTGTAAGGGATGCATTACAGCTGGCCGCTTATGACTCCTACACTACTTTTATGGGAGATACTGAAATGAGGAGGTTTTTTTACTGAGATAGGCTATGACAAGGATTTGAAGAACCTTGGTCAGTTGAAAAGGAATGGGCTCTGAAAGGAATGGAATTTCTTCTTTGACTGCATCACAAAGGCCTTCAACAACAAATCTTTTAATTTTGATGCTCTGCCCATTTTGACACAACAAATTGGGTATTCTCTAAGTCGTGGTACCAATTATGATTTTGGTAGAGTAGTTTTATATTTCATAGGTGATAGGTTAAATAATGATTCTAATACTGTGTATTATGCTAGATTCTATCAGTTAATTTTTAATACCTATTTTCCTGATACCCCTATCCCCTATAATCAAATTGTGTCGATTTTTAAGCTGACAAAGAGGGCTTTCTCTGATTTAATTTTACAAGGTGAAAAATAGGATGATTTAGCTCCTTTGAGGTTGCCATTGGTTGTTAGGAACTTGCTCATTGCAAGGCTCCCTGTGACTTATGGTTTGCCCAACAGGCAGAGTGCTGAGCTACAGGTAATCACCATTGGAAACCCCCTTGTAGCTCACCCCAGCACAACAATCCAAACACAAACACAACCAGAAATACAACCACAACCACAAACGGAAGCCACCTCAGGTGTCTCTCAAAAGACACCTATTATAAAAAGAAAGAAATAGTTGGCTAAAAGGGCTACAAATCCTAATGTAGCAGAGTCAAAAGCTGATGCATCATAAGTTCCTCAATCTTCTAAACCTTCAGAATCTTCCATGAGGAAGCTTGTGCTTCCAGGATTGGAGTCAGATGATGATGATGATGATAATGCTACCTTATCTTCTAAATTTCCAAATCTAACATCCGATTCTTTTCCAATACCAGTTGTTTTACCAACTGAGGAGGGCACATCTACTGATGCTGTTGAGAGTGCCAAAAATACTGATTCTGGTACAAGTCCAAGGTCAAAGAAAAGGAAGCTGACCAAAGTGTACTCTGCTCAGAATCTGCTTAAAATCAAGAAGGAAATTGCTGAAGAGACACTGAGTGCATCTACTCCAGATCCTGATTTCCAGACAAATCCTGATGCACCTGTGAACTTGTCTGATTCTCCTGTGAAGCAGCAAAATAATAGAGCAAGAGAAATCTCTCATGAGCAAGTTCAAGAGACTATCAACAGGCTACAAGGGAAAGGTATTTCCCTGGACCAAGCACACAAGAACTGTATCTCAAAGAGATATAAGAGCTACTACTGATCCTATCCCACAAGAACCTGCACTTTAAAGTAGTGCAATAGATTTTGAAGAAATAGAGCCTCTTGCTACGAAGCCCACTCAAGAATGGCATAAAGCTGAAACTGCCAAGATTCATGCAGAAGTCTCTCAGATCAGGGATTTCTGTAAGCAAATAGATCCTGAAAGATTCAGTCAGACAACTATTTTTCATGAAGATCCTGCACAGGAGTCAAACACTGCAATTATGGAGAAGGGTACACAAGAACCTGGGTATCAAAGTCATCCAACAACTCCTGATTCTCTAGCCACACAAGAATTATTGCATCAAAGTTGCAATGAAGGTTTTGAAGGAATTTATGGATGAGCGGAAATGAGATATAACATTTATTCCATAAAACTATATACCGCACATATAGAAAAACGTATAAAAAGGAAAAACTGAGGAATCGTAACCATACCTTGTGAATCGAAGCTTTATAAAAATGGAGTGCTAGCAGTTGCTCCTCAGTGTATGAAGCACTCTACCGGTATCCACCAAGAACGATCCTCTTCGATGAACCTTTTATAAAATCGAGCTTTTATAAAATGGAGTTTTTGGGAGAGAGAGAGAGAGAGGAAGAAGATGGAGGCTAGGGTTTTCACAAAACCAAAATTGTGTAAATAGAATGAGCCACCTCATTCTATTTATAGGGCTCTCCTAGGGTTATAAAATATATCTTTATATATATATATATTAACCCCACATTTTATCTTTATAAAATGCTTTAATAATAATTAAAACTATTTTAATCATTATTTCTTTTTCTAAACTATTTAGAAAATAATTCTCTCGCTCATTATTTCTTCAAAAGAAAATATTCTTTTATGGTGTGATCCTGTAGGTTCAATATTATTCCGGTAGTAGAAATAAATAATAATAAACTTTTATTAATTATTTATATGAATACTAAAATTCACTAAATATAATTAACTGATTAATTATATTTATTCTACATCGTGATGCTTCTCAACATATCGCGACTATCCGGATAATATAAATTCACTGCTTAGAATACCAAGAACCTGTCAGTGACTAGTTACCGTACAATGAATTCATTCTACCCTTATAATATCCTGATTAAATACAAGGCATGGATCTTGTGTCAGGCCTATCAAATTTAATCATAAGATTTCTTATTCATAATGCAAAATTCATATTAATGTAAATTAGAAACTCCTTTCTAATTTCATACAGTCTGGCCAGAGATTCCAGAACTCGCATACTAAGAATAACATAGGATATTCTCTTCCTATACTGGAAGGGGTAGATCCTCTATTGACGTTAACTATCTCTGTACATAAATCCCTATGCCCAGAATAGACCTAATGGATGTCCTTGAGACAAAGGACTAAACCAAAGCACAGTTCATTATATACAAGATTACTTTAACGATCTCAAGTCTAAGGACACTTGTACAACTATCACTCAGTGAACCACTATTGACACGTGAGTAATCTCCATTAGTTGTTCAACTTATCGAGTCATGTTCAGTGAACTTATTCCCTAATAAGCACCTACATACTAGCTATAGTGTCACCACACAAATGCCTATGAGAACAGAAATCCTCCTGAAGAGAGCAAGCATAGTATGTACCAATCTTTGCGGATCCACTAACATCTGATTAATTATCCTATGATCAGGAACTGTTTAAGTCTAGAGTTGTCGTCTTCTAGATCTCACTATTATAATCTCATTATAATTCTAGAAGCTTTACTATAAACTAAGGAACATCTTATTTAATACACTTTAAATAGATAAAGCCCATAATAAAACAAAATAAGTCTTTTAATAATTTCAATGAAATCAAATAGGAATACACGAAAGTTCTTCCTAACTCATCATACATGATTGGATTTAGTACAAACACTTTCAATCTCCCACTTAAACTAAAGCCAATCACCCTGGTATCTAATACTCATCTTCTCTTTATGACCATCAAAGTGAATCTGAGACAATGACTTTGTGAGTGGGTCTTCTACGTTGTTATGTGTGTCAACTCTCTTAATCTTGACATCTCCTCTTTCAATGATTTTCCTAATCAAATGAAAGCGTCGCAAAACATGTTTGGAATTTGTATGTACCCTGGGTAAGACCTATCATTCTTTTAGATCTATCTCTATAGATCTTCATACCGAGAATGTAGGATGCTTCTCCCAAGTCCTTCATAGTGAAGTTCTTCGATAGCCACACTTTGACTGATTGCAGCATCGGTATATCATTTCCTATAAGAAGTATGTAATCCACATACAATACAAGAAATGTTATCGCGCTCCCACTAACCTTCTTGTAGACACATGGTTCATCTATATTTTTGATAAAACCAAACTCTTTGATTGTCTCATCAAAACGGATGTTCCATCTACGAGAAGCTTGCTTTAAACCATATATGGTTCACAAGAGCTTACACATTAGGTGTTCATTTCCCTTGGAAAGAAAACCCTCTGGCCGTGTCATATACACTTCCTCTTCAAGTTTCCCATTGAGGAAGGCCATTTTCACGTCCATTTGCCAGATCTCATAGTCGTAGTAAGCAGCAATCGCAAGCAAAATCCGAATTGATTTTAACAGGGCTACAGGCGAAAAAGTTTCATCAAAGTCAATCCCTTGCTTTTGTCTGAATCTTTTTGCCACGAGCCTGGCCTTATAGGTCTCCACCTGGCCATCTGCTCCAATCTTTCTTTTGTATACCCATTTGCACTCAATAGGCTTCACACCCTCAGGTGCTTCAACCAAAGTCCATACTTGGTTGGTATACATAGATTCCATTTCGAATTTCATGGCACTTTGCCATTTCTCTAAGTCAACACTACTCATAACCTCATTATAGGTCATAGGGTCGTCATCATCAATGATTGACAACTCATTGTCATTCTCAATGACAAGGCCATAATACCTCTCAGGTTGGCGAGATACTCTCCCTGACCTACGAATGGGCTGTTCCACAGAAGGTTGTTCAGTCTGAACAGGTGTTTCCACTTGATTCATAGTATTTTGTGCTTCTTGAACTTCATCAAGTTCAATTATGCTCCCACTGTTTCCTTCAAGGATAAACTGCTTTTCTAAGAAGGTAGCATGTCTGGAGACAAACACCCTATGATCGGTGTAAAAGTAATACCCTAAAGTTTCTTTAGGATATCCCACAAAAATACATTTTACGGATCGAGATTCCAGCTTATCTGGGTCAACTTCCTTGACATAAGTTGGACATCCCCAAATCTTAACGTGTTTAAGACTCGGTTTCCTTTCTTTCCATATCTCATATGGAGTTTGAGGAACAGATTTGGAAGGCACCTTATTCAGTAAATATGCTGAGGTTTCCAATGCATAACCCCACAGGAATACTGGATAATTCGCATAGCTCATCATGGACCGAACCATGTCTAACAAAGTTTGATTTCTCCTTTCAGATACCCCATTCAACTGTGGAGTATATGGAGGACTCCACTGGGAGACTATATAACGACTCGTACATTTTTGTAATATTTAAATGTGTAATTATTAAATAAGTTATGTGTATGGGATCTGTCAGTTGAATATTATTTTTATTAATATTTTATTAATTATGTGTGATTATGGGTGTTTGAGGATCGTTGGTGTAATTAGTTGTGGCGTTGTGTTATTTGTTTTATGGTTAAAAGTGGTTATATTCAAGATTTATTTTCATAAATATGGGGATTATCTCTAAAATTATTTTTATGGCTTCATAACTTTATTAATTATTTCTAGGAGTTTTTAAAATTGAGAAATCAATATTTTATTGATTATTTACCCTTAAATGATTTTATGAATGTTTTTAATTGTAAAAATCAGTTTATAATTTTTGAATTCTTCAAAAATTATGAAAATTTTATTTTATTACTTTTTAATTATTTCAAGAATTTTAAAATTATTCCGGTAAATTTTTGGCTTTTATTTAACCGTGCGTGAACTCGTTAGATTGTTAAATGCGGGTCTGGTGTGCGATTTCAAAATGATTTTAAAAAAATTATAAAAATGTTGTGTATTATCAATTTTAAATATTGTTGGAATTTTGAGGTTTATTTTAAGACTATTTCAATTCGTTCTGTTCGGGAAGTGTATCGTGATTAAATAGATCGGTGTGTCAGTTGCGGTATTAAGGAAAAGAAACCGGGTAAATAAACCCGATTTCATTCCCTTTCCCAGTTAATCCCTAGTTCCTCTCTTTCTAAACATCAGCTTCTTGTCTCTCTCGCCTCTCGATTTCACTCCGTCTCTAATCTCTTCTCTTCTGAATTTCTTTCCTCCCTTAATCCCTCTCGTTCTTTGTTCTCCTCGATTTATTTTCTTCCTCTCGCTGCTTGCTTCCGGTAAGTCACTGCGCCGTTCTGTTTTCCGGCGAGATCGTCGCCCTTCTTTCTATTGATTCACCGATTGCTTCATGTTTATGTATATACATACTTGCTGTATGTATACGTTTCTGTGTGTGTGAAATCGTGTGTGTTTCAGGCTGTCAGAGTGTGTGTGTTGTGTGATATTTTCTGGCATGTTCTGGCCGTGTTCTTCCCCGTTTCTGTTGTGGTGGCGCGTGCTTAGCACGCGAGTGTGTTGCCCTGTGTTGCCTTGGTTCGAATTATTCTGATTAAAAATTTTATTTTATTTTATTTTATTTTTTTTCTTTTTAGGAAAGATTATTTGATTGATTTCGTGAAATAAATAATTTATATGCGAGGATTATAGATTAATCGATGGAATTTACGTAGGATACCCGGTATAAACGGGAACCCGTAAATTTTATCGCCGTCGGCGATGAGCTTCGGCGAGCCGACGGTGGACTATGATGATTCGATCTGAGTCCTACAATTTAAAATACAAAATACGATCTAAGGTGCGAATTGCGAATAAAATACTATTAAACCATAAAAACACGGCTAATAATTAATAATTATATTTAATTGGTAACTGAGAATTTTGGACTGATATTGATGACTGAAATCGGTGGTTGGGTTTAAATTGCGATTGATTGTAGTTGTGTTTGTTTGGACGTCGGGATGTTCGACGGGTAGTCCGATAAATAAAGGGGTGCTGCCCGATTTTCGGAAAATTAAATTACAAAAATACGAGGCCGTACCCAATGGCTATCGGAACGTCGATCGATTATATGTAACTATTTTGTACAAAACCTGATTATGTGTTGCGATGGAATACTTTTCGAAACCGATAACCCTAATATCGTAAAAGGACAAATATACCTATATTACGAACACGAGTACAGAACCGGCTTTTGAAGACGTGAACCCTAATTGATACGTGTAATATTATATTGAAAATGTTACGAGTTGGGTTTGTTAACATATGGGTAGATTGTTAGCAAGGATAGTCAAGCTTATTCGGACGTCTAAATTAGGGTATTTTGGTTCCTGTAGATTCCAGTTGAAATCCTTAGCATCCCGGTCAGTGCAAAGCCAGTCAGAAATTAGTGTTAAAGCGTATTAAGGCAAGTACCCCTGATCATATCTTTATGGTTCAGTATATATGAATATAATGTTGTCTTATTCTCGTACTGGAACAGAATGATTTAAGTTACGTATTCCCTGGGTTTCAAATTATTTTATTAACTTGTGTTTTGGGGGAAAAGTAACTTCTAAAAATACCTATCTCTAAGCTTTGAATAAAATGGAAATGTTTTGGGAAAATGTGTTGTGTTGTAATTGTTTTAACAAGAGATAGGTAAGTGAATTGGAAAACTGGATAAAAATGATCAGATAATTGGATGAGGGTGCGCAGAAGGCCCGTAACGGCCTGGAAGTTAGCGTAAGAGGCGAAATGGTTGCGCACCCTATTATAACCACCAGCCCAGCGTGACAGAGACCTAGCTAGTCTCTGAGTTCCGGAACAAGTTTCATATGATAGCCTGATCAGCTGTCTCACCAGGAATCATCCAATGCATGTATATCTGAGCAAGCGATTTTGAGGTTCCCGGAAAGGGACAAGTTTTATGGTTCCCGTAAAGGAACAATTAGTTTTATAGGTCCTGCGATGGGACAAATGATTTGGAAATGTAAGTAGCATGCTAAATTTAATCCTGCTATTTACACAGCACTATTAATAAAATGTTTAGAGAGCATGCTAGCTATTAAAGATCCAGTTTCAACAGTTTATCAGTTTTTATCTATTTACACTTGTTTTACTTGTTTTCCACTATCAAGTTGTAATTTCTATTCCTACAATTGTTTATTATAAACTGTTTTAGTTAGTAATCATATAGTGGCACTGCTGAGCGGTTGATCGCTCACTCTTGCAAATGTGTTTGTATATTTTCGCATTGCAGATGCTTAGGGGATGTTGCTGTTTTGCTAAGGGCCAGTTTCCAACTCCTCCTGTGTCGAGCTCCTCTGAATAGGTTGTGTCTGGGAAGTGTGGTCTGTGAGTTGCTATAGAATAATAGTCACAGATGGCAGGTTGTTTTTAATAAGATGGTTTGTAATAAGTGTGTAACCTAAGTTATACTTGAACCTGGAAAAGGTCTTGTGGAAGAGTTGTTTATATTGAAATAAAGTAAGTAGTTGTCTTATAATTATAGTTTCATTTTGTTAGTGACGTCAACTCCTAACCCGGGGTTGAGGCCGTTACAGGTTGGTATCAGAGCTACAGGTTTGAGTCCCTGATTTAGGTTAGGAGTAGAGTCGGAAAGGGGTAATATTGGTATATAGGGAGTGAATCAGCAACTCACATCTAAAGGAGCAAGTTTAAGAGTCTAGTTGAGGGTTCGAAGGCGTAACCCTGGCACATTTTGAGGATTTTGGAACTGCCCTAATCTTTAGTGTGTTTTCCCTGGTATATGTACCATTGGTAGTAGCCAATAAGGATTCCTAGATAGTTTTCCACAAGAACGAGTTCGACCATGTGAATTTAGCCAGTGTTTTATAATAGGTATTGTTGCATGCTGCTAGTGTCGTGTTTTTATTACTGTTGTTATTTTATTGTTGCAATTGTTGCTGATTTTGTTAAATCTAGCCACTCATTACAGTCGGACCCCAATCAATGAGGGTGGGAATATTTTATTGCGGCAGTATTCTCTTGGCACATGAAAATGTTGCTACCCGGGGGCAATTCTTTTAAACTAAAATCATTTGCTATATTTCAGGAGAATGCCGCCCAAGAAGAATATCCCACCCAATTCCTCTAGCAGAGCTTCTGAAGGGGGCCCAGTTATGGGTGAGTTTCTAGATTTGCTGCGCCAACAGTCTAATCAAATGGCTCAGCAGCAAGAACAATTTCAGCAGTAGCAGCAGCTATTTCTACAACAACAGCAACAACAACAGCAGTTCATACAGCAGCAGCAACAACAAATTCAACAACAACAGCTGCAGCTTCAGCAGCAACCTCAGCAAAGAGAAGTGAACCAAACTGTGAGTTTTAAATCTTTTCAGTCGGTAAAGCCTCCAGAATTTAAGGGCGAGGTGGACCCAGTTGCTGCTAGGATTTGGCTAAAGGAAATAGAGAAAGCTTTCACCCTTACGCAAGTAAGTGATAATCTTAGATCAGACTATGCGAGCTATTTTCTCAAGGGTGAAGCGAATTATTGGTGGGAATCCACCCGTGCCGTGGAAGGAGAAGGCCCTGTCTTGTGGGCCAGGTTTATAGAGTTGTTCTTGGAAAAATATTTTCCGGACTGTTTGCAGAACCAGTTAGAAGTTGAGTTTTTGGAATTGAAGCAGGATGAAAAGAGTGTGGCTGAGTATGAGGCAAAGTTTACGGAATTGGCCCGATTGGTGCCTGTGTATGTGAATACTGAAGCTCAGAAAGCAAAGAGGTTCCAGCAGGGACTGAAGCCAGAAATTCGCAGTGGGGTTGTAGCCTTGCAGCTCAAGACATATTCCTCCGTAGTTCAGGCCGCGCTGGTAATTGAAAGTGACCAGAAGTTGGCTGCCAAGGAAAAGGGCGATAAAAAGCGGAAATCTGAAAGCATCACTGGTGAAACGAATCCAGGGGGGTCCGGTCAGAGGTTTCAGAAGAGGTTTGGCCAGAACAGAAATCAAAGATTTAGAAGACAGAATTTTTCTCAGGTTAGGCCTGCTACCACCTCAGTTGCCTCCACTCCAGCTCAGTCATCAAATTCCGTAAGAGATTGTAAGGTATGTGGGAAGAGACATAGTGGCCTGTGCAAAAGGGATGTTCAGTGCTTCAAATGTCATCAAAAGGGTCATTACGCATCTGAATGTAATATAGAGAAACCCGCAGTTACTTGCTACAACTGTGGGAAGGTGGGACATATTGCTCGGTATTGTAAGACAGCTACTCAAGGTACTGCATCTCAAGGACCGGCATCCAGCACAGCTAAAGCCAGAACTTTCAAAATGACAAAAAAGTCCAATGCTCAGGACTCGGACGTAGTGGCAGGTACGCTCTCTCTCAACTCCGTACCTGTTAAAGTTTTATTTGATTCAGGAGCATCTAAGTCTTTTATATCAAAGAATTGTGTGGTTAAGATGGACTTAATGTTAGAAGATTTGGTTGAACCTTTGACTATAGAAGTAGCCAATCAGGATAGAGTTTCAGTGAGTCAGTTTTGCCCTAAATGTCAATTGGAAATCCACGGATACTCTTTTTCGGCTGATCTAATACCCTTCGAGCTAGGAGAGTTCGACGTGATTTTAGGAATGGATTGGTTGTCCCAGTATAAGGCTAACATTGATTGTAAGAAGAAGAAAATTTTGATGGTTACTGAGGATAATATTAAGGTGACTTATCAAGGACAAAGGCAAGAAAAGAAATTTCTCTCGATACTCCAGACGAAGAAATTGTTAAGACAAGGATGTGAAGCTTACTTAGCACATGTGGTGGACGTGGAGAAGGAAGTACTTGATTTAGATAAGATTCCAATAGTAAGGGAATTCCCAGACATTTTTCCAAATGAATTGCCCGGATTGCCACCAGATCGTGAAATTGAGTTTTCCATAGACTTAGTTTCCGGAGCAGAATCAGTTTCAAAGGCACCCTATCGCATGGCTCCAGTGGAAATGAAAGAACTAGCTAAGCAACTCCAGGAATTATTGGACAAAGGATTAGGCCAAGTGTATCCCCGTGGGGTGCTCCAGTGTTATTCGTAAAGAAGAAGGATGGAAGTATGAGATTGTGTATTGATTATCGGGAATTAAACAAAACCATTAAAAACAAGTATCCCCTGCCAAGGATAGATGACCTGTTTGACCAACTTAAGGGAGCGTGTTGTTTCTCGAAGATTGACTTGAGATCAGGCTACCATCAGTTAAAGATTAAGCTTGAAGACATACCAAAGACTGCATTCAGGACCCGATACGGACATTATGAGTTCTTAGTAATGTCGTTTGGATTGACCAATGTACCAGCTGCCTTCATGGATTTAATGAATCGGGTGTATAAAGAATACTTGGATAAGTTTGTGATTGTATTTATTGATGACATCCTCATTTATTCGAAGACTAGAGAAGATCATGCTAATCATTTGAAGATTTCCCTGCAAAGGCTAAGAGAGAAGCAGTTGTACGCAAAGTTTTCGAAGTGCGAATTTTGGTTGGAGGAAGTTCAATTCTTAGGTCACGTAGTAGGAAAAGATGGCATTAAAGTGGATCCCGTAAAGATTGAAGCTATATCCAAATGGGAACAACCAAAGACTCCAACAGAAGTCAGAAGCTTTCTTGGGTTAGCAGGTTATTATCGAAGATTTGTAAAGAATTTCGCCAAGATTGCAACTCCATTGACCAAGTTGACCCGGAAGAATGAGAAGTTTAATTGGACAGAGAAGTGCGAGGAAAGCTTCCAAGAATTGAAAAAGAGGTTAGTAACAGCTCCAGTATTAGCATTGCCAGATGAGACAGGAAACTTCGTGATCTATAGTGATGCTTCCTTGAAAGGTTTGGGTTGTGTATTAATGCAACATGATAAAGTCATTGCCTACGCTTCCAGACAGTTAAAGCCTCATGAGCAAAAGTATCCAGTGCATGATTTGGAATTAGCCGCAATCGTGTTCGCGTTGAAGCTGTGGAGACATTACTTATACGGAGAAAAATGCGAAATTTATACAGATCACAAAAGTTTAAAGTATATATTCACTCAGAAGGATCTAAACATGCGACAACGGAGATGGCTAGAAGTGATTAAGGATTACGATTGTTCTATTAATTACCACCCAGGCAAGGCCAACGTAGTGGCAGATGCCCTAAGCAGGAAGGAAAGATTGAATGCAATCAAAATTTCCGAGGACCTCGCCAGAGAATTGGAGAAGCTGGAAATTGAGGTTCGAGTAACAGACAAAAATCAAGGACAATTGTATGAGATCACTTTTCGGCCAGAATTGATGGACAAGATCCAGAAGTGTCAGGAAGAAATGATGAATCGAGAGTTAGATAGTTTAACTGGAGAAGAACTCTGCACACAAAAGGATAGCAAGGGTATGTATAGGTTTTCCTCGAGGATATGGATTCCCAATGTAACTGAACTAAGGAATGCGATATTGCGGGAAGCTCATAATTCCAAGTTTTCCATTCACCCGGGAAGCACTAAAATGTATCAAGATTTGAAGATGCACTTTTGGTGGCCAGGAATGAAAAAGGAAATTGCAAGTTGGGTTAACAAATGCCATGTATGCCAGACAGTGAAGGCGGAACATCAAAGACCAAGTGGATTGTTACAACCGTTGGATGTTCCACAGTGGAAATGGGAAAAACTCGCGATGGATTTTGTAGTAGGACTACCAAAGACGAAATCGAACCATGATGCAATTTGGGTAATTATTGATAGATTGACCAAGTCTGCACATTTTCTCCCGATCAATGAAAAGTATCCTTTGGACAGGCTAGTTAAATTATATTTGGATGAAATTGTTACCAAGCATGGAGTTCCTGTTTCAATCGTATCTGATCGAGATCCAAGATTTAATTCCAGATTTTGGATGAAATTTCAGGAGTGTTTAGGGACTAAATTGAAAATGAGTACCGCCTACCATCCCCAGACAGATGGCCAAAGTGAAAGAACCATTCAGACGATAGAAGACATGTTAAGGGTTTGTGCTTTGGATTTTAAAGGAAATTGGGACGAACACTTGCCACTGATTGAGTTTTCTTATAATAACAGTTATCATGCCAGTATAAGAATGCCGCCCTACGAAGCCCTGTATGGACGTAAATGTAGGTCCCCTCTTTATTGGGATGAAGTAGGAGAAAAGAAATTATTAGGCCCTGAATTGGTTCAACAGACTAAGGCTGCAATTATATTAATTCGAAAAAGGTTAGAAGCAGCTCAAGATAGACAGAAAAAGAACGCAGACCTTCATCGAAAAGATGTGGAGATGGAAATAGGATCGTTGGTATTGCTAAAAGTGTCACCCTGGAAAGGATTGGTTAGATTTGGACAGAAAGGTAAGTTAAGTCCTAGATATATTGGACCTTTTGAAATACTGAGGAAAGTTGGTAAGGTTGCCTATGAGTTGGCATTGCCACCACAATTACAACATATCCACAATGTATTCCATGTGTCCATGCTGAAGCGTTATATCCCTGATTCAAATTAAGTTATTGAATATGAACCAATCGATCTTCAACCAGATTTATCCTACGAGGAACGGCCGATCCAGATCCTAGATCGTAAAGAGCGAGTTCTTAGAAATAAGTCTATTCCTATAGTTAAAGTACTGTGGCGGAATCCTCGAGTAGAAGAGTCCACTTGGGAATTAGAGTCAGATATGCTTGACAAACATCCTCATTTGTTTAATTAGATCAGATTCTGAGGACATAATCTTTTTAAGGGGGAAAGAATATAACGACTCGTACATTTTTGTAATATTTAAATGTGTAATTATTAAATAAGTTATGTGTATGGGATCTGTCAGTTGAATATTATTTTTATTAATATTTTATTAATTATGTGTGATTATGGGTGTTTGAGGATCGTTGGTGTAATTAGTTGTGGCGTTGTGTTATTTGTTTTATGGTTAAAAGTGGTTATATTCAAGATTTATTTTCATAAATATGGGGATTATCTCTAAAATTATTTTTATGGCTTCATAACTTTATTAATTATTTCTAGGAGTTTTTAAAATTGAGAAATCAATATTTTATTGATTATTTACCCTTAAATGATTTTATGAATGTTTTTAATTGTAAAAATCAGTTTATAACTTTTGAATTCTTCAAAAATTATGAAAATTTTATTTTATTACTTTTTAATTATTTCAAGAATTTTAAAATTATTCCGGTAAATTTTTGGCTTTTATTTAACCGTGCGTGAACTCGTTAGATTGTTAAATGCGGGTCTGGTGTGCGATTTCAAAATGATTTTAAAAAAATTATAAAAATGTTGTGTATTATCAATTTTAAATATTGTTGGAATTTTGAGGTTTATTTTAAGACTATTTCAATTCATTCTGTTCGGGAAGTGTATCGTAATTAAATAGATCGGTGTGTCAGTTGCGGTATTAAGGAAAAGAAACCGGGTAAATAAACCCGATTTCATTCCCTTTCCCAGTTAATCCCTAGTTCCTCTCTTTCTAAACATCAGCTTCTTGTCTCTCTCGCCTCTCGATTTCACTCCGTCTCTAATCTCTTCTCTTCTGAATTTCTTTCCTCCCTTAATCCCTCTAGTTCTTTGTTCTCCTCGATTTATTTTCTTCCTCTCGCTGCTTGCTTCCGGTAAGTCACCGCGCCGTTCTGTTTTCCGGCGAGATCGTCGCCCTTCTTTCTATTGATTCACCGATTGCTTCATGTTTATGTATATACATACTTGCTGTATGTATACGTTTCTGTGTGTGTGAAATCGTGTGTGTTTCAGGCTGTCAGAGTGTGTGTGTTGTGTGATATTTTCTGGCATGTTCTGGCCGTGTTCTTCCCCGTTTCTGTTGTGGTGGCGCGTGCTTAGCACGCGAGTGTGTTGCCCTGTGTTGCCTTGGTTCGAATTATTCTGATTAAAAATTTTATTTTATTTTATTTTATTTTTTTTCTTTGCAGGAAAGATTATTTGATTGATTTCGTGAAATAAATAATTTATATGCGAGGATTATAGATTAATCGATGGAATTTACGTAGGATACCCGGTATAAACGGGAACCCGTAAATTTTATCGCCGTCGGCGATGAGCTTCGGCGAGCCGACGGTGGACTATGATGATTCGATCTGAGTCCTATAATTTAAAATACAAAATACGATCTAAGGTGCGAATTGCGAATAAAATACTATTAAACCATAAAAACACGGCTAATAATTAATAATTATATTTAATTGGTAACTGAGAATTTTGGACTGATATTGATGACTGAAATCGGTGGTTGGGTTTAAATTGCGATTGATTGTAGTTGTGTTTGTTTGGACGTCGGGATGTTCGACGGGTAGTCCGATAAATAAAGGGGTGCTGCCCGATTTTCGGAAAATTAAATTACGAAAATACGAGGCCGTACCCAATGGCTATCGGAACGTCGATCGATTATATGTAACTATTTTGTACAAAACCTGATTATGTGTTGCGATGGAATACTTTTCGAAACCGATAACCCTAATATCGTAAAAGGACAAATATACCTATATTACGAACACGAGCACTGAACCAGCTTTTGAAGACGTGAACCCTAATTGATACGTGTAATATTATATTGAAAATGTTACGAGTTGGGTTTGTTAACATATGGGTAGATTGTTAGCAAGGATAGTCAAGCTTATTCGGACGTCTAAATTAGGGTATTTTGGTTCCTGTAGATTCCAGTTGAAATCCTTAGCATCCCGGTCAGTGCAAAGCCAGTCAGAAATTAGTGTTAAAACGTATTAAGGCAAGTGCCCCTGATCATATCTTTATGGTTCAGTATATATGAATATAATGTTGTCTTATTCTCGTACTGGAACAGAATGATTTAAGTTACGTATTCCCTGGGTTTCAAATTATTTTATTAACTTGTGTTTTGGGGGAAAAGTAACTTCTGAAAATACCTATCTCTAAGCTTTGAATAAAATGGAAATGTTTTGGGAAAATGTGCTGTGTTGTAATTGTTTTAACAAGAGATAGGTAAGTGAATTGGAAAACTGGATAAAAATGATCAGATAATTGGATGAGTGTGCGCAGAAGGCCCGTAACGGCCTGGAAGTTAGCGTAAGAGGCGAAGTGGTTGCGCACCCTATTATAACCACCAGCCCAGCGTGATAGAGACCTAGCTAGTCTCTGAGTTCCGGAACAAGTTTCATATGATAGCCTGATCAGCTGTCTCACCAGGAATCATCCAATGCATGTATATCTGAGCAAGCGATTTTGAGGTTCCCGGAAAGGGACAAGTTTTATGGTTCCCGTAAAGGAACAATTAGTTTTATAGGTCCTGCGATGGGACAAATGATTTGGAAATATAAGTAGCATGCTAAATTTAATCCTGCTATTTACACAGCACTATTAATAAAATGTTTAGAGAGCATGCTAGCTATTAAAGATCCAGTTTCAACAGTTTATCAGTTTTTATCTATTTACACTTGTTTTACTTGTTTTCCACTATCAAGTTGTAATTTCTGTTCCTACAATTGTTTATTATAAACTATTTTAGTTAGTAATCATATAGTGGTATTGCTGAGCGGTTGATCGCTCACTCTTGCAAATGTGTTTGTATATTTTCGCATTGCAGATGCTTAGGGGATGTTGCTGTTTTGCTAAGGGCCAGTTTCCAACTCCTCCTGTGTCGAGCTCCTCTGAATAGGTTGTGTCTGGGAAGTGTGGTCTGTGAGTTGCTATAGAATAATAGTCACAGATGGCAGGTTGTTTTTAATAAGATGGTTTGTAATAAGTGTGTAACCTAAGTTATACTTGAACCTGGAAAAGGTCTTGTGGAAGAGTTGTTTATATTGAAATAAAGTAAGTAGTTGTCTTATAATTATAGTTTCATTTTGTTAGTGACGTCAACTCCTAACCCGGGGTTGAGGCCGTTACAGACTATACCTTTTTCTTTAAGATAATCTAGAAACTCTCCATTCAAGTATTCACCACCTCGATCTGATCGAAGAGTTATAATACTATGTTTGGTTTGATTCTCCACTTCATGCTTATATTCTTTGAACTTTTCAAAGGCTTCAGACTTGTGTTTCATCAAATACACATATCCGAATCTAGATCGATCATCTATGAAAGTAATGAAGTAAGAAAATCCACCCATGGCTTGCGTAGATATTGGTCCACATACATCTGTGTGTACCAATCCTAGAAAATCTGCAGCCCTCTCTCCATGTCCACTAAATGGAGATTTGGTCATTTTACCCAATAGACAAGACTCGCATGTAGGATATGATTCAAAATCAAAGGGGTCAAGTAACCCTTCCTTATGCAATGTCCGCAGTCTATTTTCATTAATGTGACCAAGTCCGCAGTGCCACAAAAAGGTGAGATTTTCATCATCCTTTTTTTATTAGTATGTTCAATTTGTAGTAAATTATGCTCTACGTCATATACATACAGACCATTATTTAAAATACCACTTCCATAAAGAACGTTATCTCTAAGAATTGAACATTTATTATTCTGAATAACAAACAAAAATCCAGCCAAGTCTAACATGGGAATAGAAATAATATTCCTCACAATCGAGGGAACAAAATAAAAATTATTTAAAACAATAGTCTTGCCCGTAGGCATATGTAAATGAAATGATCCTACAGCTTCAGCAGCAACTCTTGCTCCATTTCCCATCCGTAGAATCACCTCCTCTTCCTCAAGAGTCCTACTTCTCCTTAGTCCCTGCAATGAATTGCAAATGTGAGAACCACAGGCGGTATCTAATACCCAAGTAGAAATTTGATTTAATGACATATTCACTTCAATCATGAACATACCTGAAACAGAAGCGGTAGTCTCACTACCCTTCTTCTTCTTCTTCAATTCTGTAAGGTAAACCTTGCAGTTCCTCTTCCAGCGTCCCACCTTGTTACAGTTAAAGCAAACAACTTTGCTCTTGGGGTCTTCAGCTTTTGGTGGAATCGGCTTTTTCTCACCTACTTTCTTCTTCTTGGAAGGGTTCTTCTTCCTTTTCTTAGGATTGGAACCTTCACCAATTAGAAGAACAGAGGTCTTCTTAGGGGGGAAATTCGATTCCATAGTCTTCAACATGTTGTGGAGTTCAGCCAGGCTGACATCCAACTTATTTATGTGAAAGTTCACAACAAACTGCGAAAACGAACCCGGAAGTGATTGCAAGACCAAGTCTTGGCTCAGCTCCCCTTCCATGGCAAAACCAAGTTGTCCAAGATGTTCAATCAAATTGATCATCTTAAGTACATGGTCATTCACAGATGATCCCTCAGACATCCTACAACCGAATAGCTCCTTCGATATATCATATCGAGCTGTCCTCCCTGCCACATCATACAACTCTTGTAGATGTATAAGGATAGTGTGAGCATCCATATGCTCATGCTGCTTCTGTAGCTCAATGTTCATGAAAGCTAGCATGATGCATTGAGCAATATTTGCATCATCTATCCACTTACGATACACAACATGTTCATCATTATGTGCATCGTTAGCAGGTTCAGTAGGCTTAGGTAAGTCAAGCACATATTCCAGCTTCTCAACCCTGAGAATAATTCTTAAGTTTCAAAGCCAGTCAGCAAAATTAGGACCAGTCAACTTGTGAGCATCTAGTATACTCCGGAGTGATAGTGCAGAAGACATAACATATATAGTAAATCTGTAAATGATGAACACATAACAACACTTAGCAAATATTTAATTTCATTTCAAAACACTATATGAATCAGGTCTTTATTCATAAGTGGCTCCCACTAGTTTATCTAATTTATACAACCCCCTTAAGTGAAAAATTAAGCATTCATAATGCTTGTGGGAATAGGGATCCTACATTCCATCACACAACCTCGGCTATAGCACGAAATGTCATGTGATGTTCAATAGGCAGACAACTCTTGTCATTTACATCTTATATTATTCCCAAATAAAACTTTAGCCTCTTGAATAATTGATTCACGGCTGTAGCACGAAAGACTCAATATTCTAAGTCAAGTCTAACCCAACATTTCGTACAATTGAATTAGTCTCCAACGGCCCACGGCTGAAGCACGTAACGACCTTTAGATTCTAATTCAATGTACACATCTCTATGTAATAGACAAGTATTTCTTATTTCGAAATCAAAGCCCTCGGCTGTAGCACGAAACGATAATGATTTAAAAATAAGAACTACTTTCTACCATGTTGGAAGGCTTTGACCGACACAAGCTCGTTGTGTCATTGGCCAATTACTACTTGATATTATTTAATTTTAGAGGGATTATATTATGTTACATTTATAATCATATTATAAAGAGATTCTTCCTTTTAAATTAAATATTTCAAATCAATAATCGATAATCAGATGATTCCCAGATCGGGGGGAGCATTGTCAAGAGGCGTCACTTAATACCCCTTTCTTACAGATCAAAGTCTGCTTTTGACAGAATCATTCTTTCTCTCAAAATTGAAAATTCATATTTAATTACGTGTTTCATAAATACAAGAATCTCATGATTGTATTCATAATATTATTGTTAAGGAAATAAACGATTCCTATTCTAGATTTTCTAGAGCACGCCTTATATTGATTTAAGTTCACCTAAATCTATCATCGCATGGTAAACATAGGCATATATCTCATATATAAAAATAAATAAACAATTAATCATGCAAGTAATATCATGTCACACATTGATATAATGATGTATGGATTTATTATAGCATTTAAAAGAAATTAAAACAATTAAAACATGCTTTAAAACACTTTCGGGAATATAAATAGTTCAAAACTTTTATATAAAAAATATTTGACCACTCCATTAGATCCGTCTCGGAAAAACGAATCAAACGATATATTGCACGCCCAAAATGGAGTTACGAAACTCCCAGAAAATCAAATTTAATGTAGACAGACGGGCTGTAACGCATTACAGGAACGCGTTACAAGGGCAGTAACGCATTCCGGTAATGCGTTACAACCATGTTAAGCCATTAACAGGTGTAACACATTCCGTGAATGCACAACAGTGTGTAACGCATTCCCGGAATACGCGACACCCCCACGCGTGCGCGTGCGCTACACGCGCCTGGCCGTCCGTTGCTTTTGCAAGTCAGTTTTTTTTTTGTTGTTTTACTTATCCTGCCGTGTACGTTATCAGCCGTTACAAAACAACAAAAAAAAATAAAACCCCTTTCCCTTTACTCCCTTATTAATAACTCTTTATTAATTTATTATTTTAATTTTATTATTAATAAATTAATTAATATTTAATTAATAAATTAATAAAAATCAAAATAATATGATTTCTTAAATCAGGGAGTAGCAGAAAATTATCAGATCAGCCATGGGTCATTGTGCAAATTTTAATCATATTTATTCACATGCATAATTATTCCATGAATTTTAATTAAAGTAATTTTTAAAAAATTCATAACAAATAATCTACACATCACAAAATTATGAAAAAAATGCCTAGACAATCTACAATACTTGTAGAACCCAGATCAGTAGTCAAATTATTTTGCAAAAATTATTTCGAATTAATTTATAATTAAATCTAAATAAACTTGCAAAAATCATAACAAATCCATACATGCATTAAAAAATCTGAAATTTTTGATATGAATCTCTATATGTAGAACCTAGCTCTGATGCCAATAAAGGAATTTACAGATCAGCGGAAGCGAGATATAACATTTATTCCGTAAAAACCATATACCGCACATATAGAAAAACGTATAAAAAGGATAAACTGAGGAATCATAACCATACCTTGTGAATCGAAGCTTTATAAAAATGGAGTGCTAGCAGTTGCTCCTCAGTGTGTGAAGCACTCTACCGGTATCCACCAAGAACGATCCTCTTCGATGAACCTTTTATAAAACCGAGCTTTTATAAAATGGAGTTTTTGGGAGAGAGAGAGAGAGGAAGAAGATGGAGGCTAGGGTTTTCACAAAACCAAAATTGTGTAAATAGAATGAGCCATCGCATTCTATTTATAGGGCTCTTCAAGGGTTATAAAATATATTTTTATATATATATATATTAACCCTCACATTTTATCTTTATAAAATGCTTTAATAATAATTAAACTATTTTAATAATTATTTCTTTTTCTAAACTATTTAGGAAATAATTCCCTCTCTCATTATTTCATCAAAGAAAATATTCTTTTATGGTGTGACCCTGTAGGTTCAATATTATTCCGGTAGTAGAAATAAATAATAATAAACTTTTATTAATTATTTATATGAATACTAAAATTCACTAAATATAATTAACTGATTAATTATATTTATTCTACATCGTCAGTAATGCTTCTCAACATATCGCGACTATCCGGATAATATGAATTCACTGCTTAGAATACCAAGAACCTGTCCGTGACTAGTTACCGTACAATGAATTCCTTCTACCATTATAATATCCCGATTAAATACAAGGCATGGATCTTGTGTCAGACCTATCAAATTTAATCATAAGATTTCGTATTCATAATGCAAAGTTCATATTAATGCAAATTAGAAACTCCTTTCTAATTTCATACACTCTGGCCAGAGATTCCAGAACTCGCATACTAAGAATAACATAGGATATTCTCTTCCTATACTGGAAGGGGTAGATCCTCTATTGACGTTAACTATCTCTGTACACAAATCCCTCTGCCCAGAATAGACCTAATGGATGTCCTTGAGACAAAGGACTAAACCAAAGCACAGTTCATTTTATACAAGATAACTTTAACGATCTCAAGTCTAAGGACACTTGTACAACTATCACTCAGTGAACCACTATTGACACGTGAGTAATCTCCATTAGTTGTTCAACTTATCGAGTCATGTTCAGTGAACTTATTCCCTAATAAGCACCTACATACTAGCTATAGTGTCACCACACAAATGCCTATGAGAACAGACATCCTCCTGAAGGGAGCAAGCATAGTATGTACCAATCTTTGCGGATCCACTAACATCCGACTAGTTATCCTATGATCAGAAACTGTTTAAGTCTAGAGTTGTCGTCTTCTAGATCTCACTATTATAATCTCATTATAATTCTAGAAGCTTTACTATAAACTAAGGAACATCTTATTTAATACACTTTAAATAGATAAAGCCCATAACAAAACAAAATAAGTCTTTTATTAATTTCAATGAAATCAAATAGGAAAACAAGAAAGTTCTTCCTAACTGATCATACATGATTGGATTTAGGACAAACACTTTCAGGTTCAACTCCTGCTGCAGTGACTCTGGTAATAGATGTTGAAGGAAGAATTCATCCATCACCACCATCCACTGATATCTTATCAGTACCTCCACTGAATGTCTGCAAAGAAGCTGAATCTTTAGATTCACAATGTATAAATATTGATTTCACCTTATCAACATTTATTTTAAATACTGATTTTGTATTATCAACATTTATCTGTCATGTTATAAATCTTGTTGGTATGATTATATCTAGACCTTTATTTAAGGACTACCTCTAGTTATATGACCACAAATAACCTTTCTTTAGCCACCTATTATTTCTGTAGGATTGCATCTTTATCTGAGCCTTTCCTGTGAGTTATGTGACAAGATTTAGAGAGAAACATAATTTAAGAGAGGCCGAATCATTCCTAGAAAAAAGGAGAGATAGATGAGAGTCAGGATTTAGTAATCCTTGTGAGAAAACTCCAACTACTGAAAGTTATGAGCTGTGTGGTGTGCATAGTAGTGAGACTACTTTAAAAGAATATAGAGATTAAGTGTTACTTGTTATATTTTGCAGGTGCACAAAGTACAAAAGAAACAGTTGCTGAACAACAGTCTATAGACCCTCGGTTAAACTCTGATGTACCAAGTGCTGATAATCTCCATACATGTCTAAGTACTGTTACTTTCCTGCAGTCCACTCACTCTATCAATCCATCACCTGAAATTCTCCTTGTTGTTGTTGAAGATGTAGATGCGCAATAGTTCATTCATAAAGATCTATTTATTGGAAGGTCACCATAGCACTCCATAAGTATTGAGGTCTTGGAGATAAATACTGAAGCCCCACCTCACCTGTCTATTATTTTTTAAGATATGGAGTTAAATGGTGATGGCATGGAAATTTTTGAGGTAGCTGGATCACCTACAGCCCCAGTTTCTAATTCTATCTTAAATGCTGAAGCTGGAGATAAAGTTCAGCAGATAGTTCAAAATCCAGTTGTTGATAAAGGATTTATCCATGAGACAGAATCTAATGATAGTGAAGAAGCTGATGCTTCAAATCCAAATGCTATTATAGATCCCGAGGATGATCCATTCTTCCTTGAAGATATGCCCAAACATATGAGGCTATAGAATTTGAAAGAGAGTTATGCTCAGAAGAAGCATGAATTCTTTGAAAAGCTTTGGAATGAAAAATAGAAGGATGTTGAGTATCCTATATCCAAGAATTATATTGTCAATCATTTCGACAGAACTAAAAAGATCATTCAGCATCCTGATATGCTCAATCATCTGAAAGCATCTACTCTTCTGGTCAGATCTCTGCATACAGCTCAAAAAGCTACAACTTCTCAAATTAATCAAATCAGAGATTCCTTTATTGCTACAAAGCTAACTATCAATCATGAGATTCAGAAGCAAATTTCCCCAATAGTTGACAGATAGACACAAATAGTAGCCAATCAGGCTAGATTGGAGGCCAATCAGGAGAAAATGCATGGGAAACTTCTGAGGTAAGCAATTCAATAGAGCTGATTTTTTCCCTACTGCTTGGTGATGATGCCGAAAAGGGGGAAAAGGTTAAATTTAAATGCAAGCAGCAGACTTTGAAAGGTGCTGATGATAAAAATCCTGATGGGGGTGATAAGGGAAGAAATAAGGAGATTGTGAAGAAGAGTAGAGGTGAAGATCTAGTTGGGACTAGTGGATCATCAAAAACCACTAGAACTCAATCTAGACAAGGTGGAGAAAGTAAGAGAAGTGAGAGGATAGTTCAACAATCAAAAGAACTAACTGTGACTACAACAACTCAACAAACTCTGAAAGTCACAAATACTGATGACCAAAGCCTTCTGGAGATAGAAGCTGGTGGAGAAGCTAGTCAGTATCTTCAAACTCTTAAATTCAAAGGCAAGAAGATAACTCTTTTCTATAAGGACCCAAAGATTCAGGCATTTGGTTCCGTGGTGAGTAGAAGAATCTTTGAGAAGGAAAAGGAGTTGATTGAGAACAACTTAGGCAAATGGAGGAAGAATTAAAATAAATAAGGATAGTAAATAATGATGCTACTATCTCTCAAATACCTTATGAAGATGATCCTTCAAACAAACCAATCAAAGGGGTAGTTATAAGGGAGGTGAGTCAAGCAAATGTTGAAAGAACTCAAAGGTCCCAAGCAATCTTAGATGCTGACAGGAGACATAAGGGGAAATAGAAAATAGGAGATAAGTCCAAGCCACCAAAGCCTAAAGCTAAAGCTACTAAAAGGAAATCAGTATCTAAGGCATCTAAACCTCAAATACTGATAGATATAGTCTATACAGTAGCTCAAGATTTTGATACTGAAAAAAGAGATAAAGAAGAAGAAGTCAATAAAGCTCATAAAAGAAGAAAGATATATGGAGCTGATTGGGCTGATAAACTGAAATTAACCTCTGACACTTCTTGAGTTAATAAAGAAGCAAATGCTGATGTTCAACCAATCACAACCTCTAATACTACTCAAGTTGTTGATTATCTAAACCCAATTCAAGCGAAGGCAATAAATCCTGATTCTGACAAAATAAACTCTGATGTGTCAAAGCTTACTTTTGAAGAGAAGAGGAAGTTGTTATGGGGAAGTAAGAAGCCTGCACCTAGAAGAGATTCCTTTGAAACATTAAAGAAGATTTACAGTGGGAGTTCTCATGCTAGAAGACCTGGAATCATAAGTGGTCTGGGTAGGTTAAGTGCTAATCTATTTCTAGCTTATGTTTTGATTCTTATGGAGCATGAAAATTTAATAGAAATTGGAGATAATGTGATGCTTGAAGACTTGCAGAAGATCATATCAATACAAATTGTTATTGATCATGTCGAAGAAAAACTGATTTATTTTCTGGAGTCTGGGAAGAGGTTGAGGTTGACACAAGGATATATGAAAGATAAACCATGGCAGGAGTTGGAATTTGTTGCTACAATTCTCAACGTAAACAACTCTATAACTGCCAGATGGTCTGTATTTTTGAAGAATCTAATACAGTTGAAGCACAAAGGATTGACTTACAAATAAAACTACATTCCAAAGTACATTGATGAAATAAAATATGCTGTTGATATGCCTACTGGAGGAGGTAAAGTGATTATGTCTCTGGGAAGGGAAGTTTTTACTTTTAATCCTGATGGAAAGACAATTGGATTTCTGGAACTGGATGATCTATCACTTGGAAATTCAAAGCTACATGACCTCAGGGCAACCATCTATCAAAATGATGAATATACAGATGAGCTAAAGGATATCAAACATAGAATGCAATGGTACTTGGATGTTATGGAAGAAAATCTTTTGAAGAAGTTCATTGAAGAAGCTGAAGATTGCGTTAGAGTTCAAGACTAAAGTTCTGGTAACCACTGATTGTAAGATTGAATATATTTGATTTCTACATTTAGATAGTTTTTGAAATTATCAATTGGAACTTGAACATAATTACATAATACACAAGTTTGGGGAGATTGTTAGATATAATTGATGATTTCATGATATAAACTAATAAGAGTTATTATCAGTATTTGATATCAAGATTTACTAAAGGTGACATCATCATTACTTGTCTATCAGTATTTGATGATCAGTACTTGTCATATCAGTAGATATTAAAGAATGAAAGGGATCGCAGAATTCAAGGCGGTGAAGAACTTTACTTAACAGAAGCAATCATACATGGCTATGTATTAGATTTCCTTATTATATTAGAATAGGATTCCTTATTGATTGTGTAACTGTGCAATATATAAGCACATATTAGGTTTACACTATATGTGTTATGAATTGATATATCTCTTAGATAAACATGCAACTCTCAAGGATAATTGTTCATCCTTTGAGAGAGTACTTTTTGTTGGATATAGAAGGAGTTGAAGATTAAAGATAGATTCATCTATGACAACAATGCAGGGGATGACACCTCAACATAGACAGGACTTGCAAATAATCCTATATCCATTGAAACCAGTACGAAGATAGAAGACTTGATATATACACAATGATCTGGAAAGCTACAGTGAAGAAGTTGTCAATAAAAGTTCGAAGGAAGTTCATTAATATGTTCATTCATCGAAGGAATAAGGTTAAAGATATTCAAAGTAGCAATCTGGATTGGTGTGAAGGTCATAAGGATTTCAGTGAAGCTGATTTAATATGGTAGAAGACTTGACAGTGAATTGTATAGTCTATAGTACGAAGGCCTGATAGCGGAACTAGTCGTCTGTGAACCTGACCATTACATTAGGCGTTAGTGATCCGTGAAAGGAAACTAAGTACTATCATTCGAAAGACTGTCAAGTGAGATTCGTATTCAAGAAAACTGTTCGAAGATTGAAGACGGAGCTCAGAAGACAGGAAGACATGAAGTGGTATGACTCAGGGATTGCATAGATCAAGTTTAAGAATGTAAAAGAGTTTAAGTACAAGCTCAAAAGGAATTCAAGTCAAATTCTATGAGTTGCAGAACAACCAAATGGAAGTGCATAGCAAGGAGGAAGATTTGTCTAAGGATGGAAAAGTTTCTAAGGCAAAAAAATTATAGAAATCGACTACTAGAAGTAGAAAATTGACTTTGGCAAATCCTTGCAAGCTACTAGTCGATTTCTATAGCTACTAGTCGAATTGTGCAAATCAAAAATGTTTCTAAGGAAAGATTCAAGCAAAATCGACTTATGGAATCTACTAGTCGATTTTGGACTTCAAGAAAATCGACTAGTGTGGAGTTGTCTGTAGAAACTAAGTCAAAATTCCCTTGGCAATGGAAATCGACTTCTGCACTATTCAACTTATAGAAAATCGACTTGTGGAGTAACTTGAAAGATACTAGTCGATTTCTACTCTCCTCTTGGAACTTGAATTCGACTACTGAAAATCAAGGCAACTTTAATTCGACTTGTGGATTTCGACTACTGCACATATTCAGATGTATTTACTTGGACGAGAGCTTGGCACGTCTCCAAGTCTATTCACCTACGTATATCTATCAGTTCAACAGTGAATTGGATTATCAATCACAATCAGAAACAGTAGCGTTGCTCTCGCTCTTTGGAGATTCGTTCTATCAAATCATCAATTTGCGAAGTGAAGTGCTGCTGAATTTTATACAAAATTCTAGTCTTACATAGGAACACTCAAAAGCATTAAAGCCTTGTATTGATAGCTTGTATCTGATAGGTTATATTGCTTTTTAGAGTGATAGCGATACACACATTTGATAAGTTATCTTTTGTAGTGTGTAGAGTTATTGTTGCTTTGTTTACGTTCGTAACAAAGTTTGTAAGCAACCCACTCGGAGATTTTTCTTAATAATATAATATCAATCCCCCGAAAGGACCATTTGTATTTGAGATAGAGGATCCAAATGATGATGAGAAGAGAATTCCTAAGAATCCAGATGACTACACTGAGAAGGATATTGAATTGGATAGTCTGGATGCCAAGGTGCAGCACTTGTTGATGGAATCTATGGATGATGACATGAGCCATCAAATTTTTGTGTGTGAAAATGCTAAGCATATGTGGAAAACCATAGAGTTGTTAATGGAAGGAACGGAAGATGTCAGAGAAAACAGACTTGATATTCTGACAACTCAGTACGAGGCTTTCAAATCTCTCCCAGGCGATAACATAACTTCGGTCTTTGAAAGATTGAACAAGTTGATAAATGAACTGAGCATCTATGGGAAGAAATATGAACAGAAAGAGATAAACAGGAAGTTTATGTTGACATTGCCCACTCATCTCATAAGTAAAGGAGATTCAGTTCGTGAGCGCTTGGACTTCAAGACTATGTCTCTGGACAAGTTATATGGGAAGATGAAGACTCATGAAATGGAATTGGAAAAGAAAAAGATTATATATGGAAGTGGTGCATTGGACGTGAAGAACGCTGAGTTACTAAAGACAACTGCTCTTGTAGCTAGTAAACACAATGACTTGGACATAACTGCTGAAAAGCCAAAGACAAATGATCAAGTGCTTTGTGATGCTGAAGTTGATGATGGAAATCTCTCTGGAGACCCAAGGGATTATTGTACAATGGAAGAGTTGCAAGATATGAACGATCCCACCATGGCCAACATGGCAGCTATGTTTGGAAACCTGAGATTCAGGTGGAAACAAGCCTTTAGGGGATCTGGTAGCAGCAATAGGGGTCAGAAATCTCCATCATATTCAGACCCAGGCTACAAGACAGGGATGGTGGATAGAAAAATTGTCAAGTGTTTCAACTGTGGAGAAATGGGACATTTTGCCACTAAATGTAGAAGGAGTCAACAAGAAAGAGACAAAGGAAAGGCTTATCAAAGGAAAGATTCTGGAGGTTCGAAGAAGTATCCAGTGAAGTCTTACATAGCTGAGGGTAGAAGCTGGGATGATACTGATGATGAGGAAGAGCAGTTTGGAAATCTGGCACTCATGGCTGAAACTCCACACTCTTCAAGACAGGTAATCCTTTACTCCTACTCACCTCCATTTTATACTGAAAATCTATGTGAGAATGAACACTGCCTTGCTTTTAGAAAGTCTATCACTATACCTGCTGCATCTTCATTTGATAGTATAAAAGTTGAATGCACTGAGAAAGCATGCATTGATAGATATAATTCCATAAATCTGAGCTATTATCACTGTATAGTCTCCTTGAAAAATGCTAATGGTACTGTAGGTGACTTGAAAGAAAAGGTAAAGAAACTACAGGAAGAACTTGATAAGTTAGTTCTTGAGAAAGTTAATGTTGAAGACATTAGGCAAAAACGTCACTATCTAGAACTTAAGGCTAATAATCATGTTGAGACCATTGCTCAGAGAGATGAGAAGATAAAGGAATTATAAGCTAAGTTACAAGCTTATGCCAATTCTGCTAATCTTGCGAAGGAACTCATATCTAGCCAAGTTGTAAGTGGTAAACTTGGAATTGGGTTAGATTATGATGAGCTTAGAAAGTCAAGTAAGAAACGTGTGGTGGAAAATGAAAAAGTTGAAAAAGTAAATAATCCACCTGATACACCACACGTTCTGAAAAATGCTAAGGAACCTTTGTACAAGAAAGCATCTTCTGATCCCTTTGATGAGGATAGACTATTCATTGAACACGAGTTGTTTGTTGAGGACTTAAATAAATTAAAAGATAAAAAGGCAAAGGAACCTAGTAAGTCAGCTGACTCAGATAGTGAAACATCTAAGGCTAGACTAGGTTTTAGTTCCAAAACTAAAAAAAGCAGGAATAAAAATGGCAGGATAGGAGGCAATGGCCCTAGAAAGTTATGCATCAATTGTGGATCTGCTGGTCATCTTACTCATGCTTGTAGGAAGGCTAAGGTAGATAATGTTAAGAATGTTAATATGCATAAAATGTCTAGCATGCCTAAATCTCCTAAGTGCAATAATTCTGGTTGCATACCATGTGTTGTTAATTTCATGAACACTTATCTTGATTCCACACACTCGCACAATTCATCGCATAATCATGATAAGCATGTACACACACATACTGGTAAGTCTAAGACTGTTAGCCCTCCTAAGGTTAGGAAAGAGGCACCTGTCACCAAGCCTAGAAGCAAGTCTGCTGGTGCTTCTGTAAGTGACAAAGGGACAGTCAAAGACAATGCACAGCATACTAAGCCTGTCAGTCTGTGAAGCAGAATTTTAAATATTCAAATGCTTCTAAGTTCCTTGGACCCAATTTAGTTTGGTATCAAAGAAAACTTGATCCATAATGTAGGCAGGGCAAGGAAAAGTGAAGCGAACCATGTGAATTGTGGACATTGGATGTTTAATACACAAGAGTTCGAGGATATAGCCCTGCTATCAGAAGTGGACAAGTAAGCTGGCCCAGTAGTAACCTTTGGAGATGACAACAAAGGAATCACTACGGAATATGGCGTGAAATCAGAAATGTCATCTCTCACTCAATATTTAAATGCATATATTTGTTGAATATCTGATGTAGTTATTTGTTGAGTTTCTACTTTAATAGTTTGATTTATGGACCTTGAAGCAATTCAACTTTATTATTTGCTCCATAAGTCAAATTGTTAAAAAAGTAGCAGCATCACACCTCTGAGAATCTTTTTCAGTGGTTAGTGATGAGTATCGTAGCACCATAAATTCTTGATAATTCATATCATTAGTTAGTGGTGATATATGTGACATCATAAACTCTTGATGATTCATATCATTAGTTGGTGGTGATATTTGTAGCACTACATACTTGAATAAATTTGTTGACAAATTTTGTTAATATTTTTATCACAAGATGGTGGTGAGATTTTGATGATAGTGAGATATTTTTTTAAATTCTTTTTCTGAAAAACTCACTAAGATCAAAATCATGTGTGTAGCATAGTTGAACATACTTCAATTTCTATGGAGTCTAACAATTAATGAGTTCTTGATTGAATATCATAATTTGTAGTAGACTTAGTGGATAGTGAATCATGTTTGATTATGAGGTCCTATTTTTGTCATTATTAACATCTAATTACAGCAAGCTCCTAAGTAATCAGAAGGAAGACAACTTAGACAATCTAGATGTTGAAGATCTTTCTGATGATGAAGATAAACCTGAGGTTGTTCCAAATAAAGATGTCTATGCAAATGATCTTGTCAATAATCACAATTTTGATTCAGTCTGATGGGCATGGTTTTGAGACAAGCAAAGATAGTCAATCTATTTCTGGAACTAGTTCTCAAGATTCAAATTCTGAAGGATTAATTGACAGTGGTGATAGTGAAAGTGGTTCAGATGCAGTAATAATAGTGGAAATTGGAAGAAGCACAGTCATATCATCTTTGGAACCAATCCACAAGCTTCAGATTCTTGATCATGCTGACAACAACTCAGGGGGAGCAAAATAAGAAGAACAAGGATCTACTAGTCAGACACAACACCACATTGAAAATCAAGAGGACACTAAAGAACATATCTGCTGAGACAAAGGGTTTGATGTCAATATTATTCCCAGAGTCTAGTTCTTAAGTGACCCAGATGGTAGAGTAATGATTAGCAAGGGCTACTGAGTGTGAATGATTATTTCTCTAGCTTTCTATCTGAAGAAGAAACTAAGAAAGTTACAGAAGCTCTGATAGATCCGGATTGATTGGGTGATTGCAAAGCAAGATGAGCTCAATCAGTCAGCGAGCAGATTGTAGGGAAGCTGGTATCCAAACCAAATGACAATATTGTAATTGTTACAAGGATAACTAGAAATCATACTGGATGACAATGGCATTGTTACGAGGGACAAGGCCAAACTGGATGCTAGGTTATTATCAGGAAGCAGAATCTAACAGAAAGCACCAGTGATGAGACTTGAGGATATTACGACATATCAGGCACCTGATGCACATTACACTTGGAATTGGACTCTAGTAGATGTGTACAAGTGCACTCCTAGTTGGTGAGTCAAAAGAGGAAGTCAATGCACAACAGTTCATGAACTTTGCAGTTGCAGATCTATTAGACTACGTATATCTCTTCTTCACAGGCTCACTTCAGGTTGGTATGAACTAGTATACTACTCAAGTAATCGTTATGTAATTTGATTGGGGTAAATTTTTACAAATTCTACGATGATGCTTTGAGGCCTTGTAAATTTTATTTACCTATATTCATTATCCATGGATTGAAGCAAATTAATTATCACATGTTTTGTATGCTTGTATGCTTAGTGATAATTGGATTTGAGATTTTGATGCTAATTGATTACCATGATCTTACATGTTACATGTTACGTGGTAA
This sequence comes from Apium graveolens, assembly GCF_009905375.1. Taxonomy (NCBI): domain Eukaryota; kingdom Viridiplantae; phylum Streptophyta; class Magnoliopsida; order Apiales; family Apiaceae; genus Apium; species Apium graveolens. The sequence goes on along the minus strand of NC_133656.1, from coordinate 147,138,416 downwards.
TTGAGTTAGTCTATCTAGAGCTTTGTATGTACTTGAGATAGGTTATGTAATAACCCCAATTTTTGGGAATTTTTGAAACCCTTATGAATAGTGTTTTTGCTGAATGAGAAAACTTTTCATGCCACGCTATGTAGGGGTTCTGTTATTGATCTTATGGGATATTATTAGTACTCTATGTGGTATATAAGTGTATGTAAAGATCGTCAGAATCCAATTCCGAACACTTTGATTTTTCCCGGAAATCCACAATATACGGAGAGAATTGAGTATAAGGTAACAGGATAAAAAGGATTTAAATTAAAGGATTATAAGAGAGGATCATAAAAGGAATATAATATATTGAGAAAGGTTAAGGGAACCTAAGTAATAAGATCCCGGGTATGATCCCTCAAACGATAAACGAGAACGAAAGATAAGCGAACCGTAAAACAAATAAGTGACCAAGAGACAAGCTTGTACAAGAAGCCAGGGATTGTGACATCATCAAACCACAAGGTGTGGACAAGTGGGAGCATAATGACATGTGCAAGGTGACACAAGCATGACATAGGGAAGGAGGAGGTGTGGTTGGTTTATAACCACACAAATAAAAGGTTAATTAAGTCATTAACCAAAAACAACACAAAAATCAACCAACCAAGCAAATCATTTCATTTTCATCAAACAAAACACAAAAATATCATTCTTCCCAAGCTAGCTCTCGGCCCATTTCTTAAAATTTGAAGATCCAAGCTCCACCACTTATTATTTAGCAAGGTAATTATCCTAGCTTCTCCTAGTTAAGTTACATACTTCCTATAAGTTTAAGCTTCTAATTCCAAGCCAATCTTTTTCTATAAATCAAGGAAGAAGATGGTGAATAGTAACCTTCAAGAAATAACTTTAGTTTTATTGGATTTTTATGAAAGATTAAGGTTATACAAGCAAGGATCAAGGTTCTTTTAGGCATTCAAGGCTCTTGGATTGTGTTAGGAAGCTTCAAGGAGGTATAAACAACTTTCACCTTTAACTTATAGTTTGAACTTTGAGTTTTGATGAGTTTATGGATGGATTAATGTCTATATAGAAATATCCATGTATGTATAGCAAGATCCATGTATGTTAGATAGTTGGGTTAGATTTGTGGTGATTTTGGATATGAATCTTGGTTAATGGTTAATGAATCTTAAGTTATGGATTAGTAGATCATGTTTGTGGTTGAATAAGTTGGAAAACCTTGAGATTATGGACTGACTTTGCCTTGATATAAGTTGTGTTTGATGTATTGATGATGGTTGGGTGGTTTGTAGTGAATTGGTAAAGAATTGGAGTGGTATAAATATTGGTAATCGCGTAAACATAGCCGTCGTAATGTCCGATTTTCTTTGGACTGTTTTTGTGCATAGCATTAGGACCCGAGAACCCCCTGCTAGATTGTGACCACTGCCATGTTTAGATAGCTCATGTTACGAGCTTCGTTTTGATATGTAGTTCGTTCGATTCCGATTTACGGTTTAGGAGAAACGACCGTTTCAAGTAACGGCGTTTCGCGAACGAAACTTTTTCCCTCGCCTTACTTTGAAATGTAGGTTAAAGACCAAAAAGGGTTAATTAATGCATGAAACATTTATGGTAAGTGTTTTAGGCAGTTGGTAAGTCACTCGCGAAGGAATCGCTTTAAAACTCGTAAAGGTTAAATTATTAAAAATGGTGGAGCCGAGGGTACCCGAGTGACTTAAGCGAATCAGTGAGCGCAAAACAAGCGTTAGAGTCTAAGTTAGTTAAAGTATAGATTCACAAGTGACTTTGGTTTAATTCCAACTTACTTGTTGTTTATAGGTTACCAGACTCGTCCCGAGCCATTCGTAACCCCCAGTCGCTCAGGCAAGTATTCTACCCGTTATAACTGTTGTTGTGATGTATTTGTGTATATGCATGAACTTGCGTTAAATGCATATTTGTTATAGCAAATTCTTGCGATATATTGTAGCATGTTATATGATATATATGCATGCCTGTTTCGTATTCTTGCTATATATATCTGTTGGTTCAAGTTGATAATACCTATGCTAGAGGATAGCGGTAACTTGCTTATACCCTTAGTATAGGGACCCAAAGGTGAAAACATTTTCTAAAACCGGGAGTCGAGGATCCCGAGTAGATTTTGTATATATGTATATAAATATAAATATATACTTATATATATATATATATGGTTATAGTTTTCAAAACTATTAATCGAATAAAGGTTATTCAATAACTTTATATTATTTATTGAATATTATTTCGAATATTATTCGAGGGCTTATGACTCCTATATATTATTATTGAATATTACTTGGATATTCAATCGAGGATGTATGACTCCTTTATTTTATGAATATTATTTATAATATTCATTCGAGGTATTATGACTCCGATTATTACTGAAATATATTCTTTATTTTATTAAAGAATGAGGTGTTAATAATCAAACTTATTTTCGATTATTCAAATAAAGATAGTACTTTTATATAAGTATATCTTTGGTTATTTAATATCCATTTCAAGTATAAGTTTTAATACTTCTACTTCGATTATTTTTATAAAGATTATTCTTTATGGGAATATTATTTAAATAATAATATTCAGACATTTTCTAAATATTCTGGGGACTGATTTACTTCATTAAATCAGCTTCACTCCAAACATTCTTAAAAATGTTTTGCGAGTCTTCAAAATGATTTTTTTAAAGTTAGAGCGGATCCCAAAACTCATTTTTTTTAAGATCCTCCTTTCGAAGGGGATTTAAATACTCGCTCAAAACCGGAGGGATCCGGCTCTGTGGTGTGTTTTATATTCGCAACAAGGTTGCTGTTTTGATAAATGAATTGATTACTTACCCAACACTCGGGAAGTAAAATTCTTGGAACAAGTTAATCCATTAACAGGCATCGCCTGGGAAATATCGGTGAGTTTTCCTTTCCAACTAGATACGACTTCTTGGTGAAGCCGTATCAACAAGTTTCTACTTGGGGAAAGGGGGGACGAGCTTTACGTTTCAGAGTCATGGATTTCATCTGAACTAGGAGTGGCGTAAGTGGCCGAGTAGCGCCGGCCCAGCCTTATTATATTGGCCCAAATGGCCTGGAAGTTCCGCTAAGGCGGTCCATTCCTTAGGAGTTCAGTGTTCGGTTGACAAGTAAATCCGACAGGTTCTCCTCTACATGTAGAAAATGGTGGGGTTGTACTACTACGACTGATCATCGTAAGTGGTCTTCCTGGCGCGGCAAACTCCCGTAATGAGTTCATCATCCAATTGGATAATTTCTGCAACACTACCCAGAGCACTTCGATAGAAAGGCTACGGTTGGGCGATTGTTGAGTGTTGGCAGGGTCAAGTTTTCAAAATGATGTTTACATCAAATGAAGTATCTTGTAACTTCATCTTTTAAACTTATATCTAGTAAATGATTATCTTATGCATGACAAAGATTTTCAGAAAAACGTTGAGACAAGGTTAGATATATGAGATCACCTTGCAACGATATTTTTTATATACAGTTATACACTGGGATTTTGTGTATATTATGCATGGAAGAGGACTTCCAATATTTTGAAAAGTATATATGTATATATATATATACTGAATATTTTGCGACTTCATCGCATTAAGTTATCAACTTGGTTCATTTCTTTTGACCAAGACTTTCATGAGTATTATGAGTAGACTCATATACTGTAAATAATTATGCATATTATTTTGGTGGGCTTGCTGCTCACCCTTGCTTTCTTCTTTCATCACACAACATCAGATAGATAAGATGAACAGGACCAAGCTCCCAATTCGCGATCGGATAGGAAGCGTTTCGCAGCTTCCTATAGGCATTGAAGTCACTGTAGCTGAGGTAGGGAACTACCAATAGACTAGGCTTCAACTTTTGATGTACCAGATTTAAGTATATTTATGAATTGTAATAATGGCAAAGAAATGTAAATTTATTCAGAAAACCTTTTAAGGTGTATTGTCATATAATTGTGGAATAAAACGACTTGTGATTATTTTTGGATGTTCATCTCTGAGACTATAACGTGTGGTGTGTGTGTTTATTGTGGGGTCACAGTACAGAGTAGTTGAGTAATTATTAAGATTGGGTGTTATTAAGGGAAATGGAACTCGTGACAACCCGGATCCCCGACCCCGGATCTGGGGGTGTTACAGAAATGGTATCAGAGCTAAGCGTTATAAACCTCAGAGATGATGGGACGTTAAGATAATAAGTTCACAAAGATAATAAGAACTCTTGCCAAGTTCATAGTCGGGCTACCTAACATAGTACTGACAGTTAAAACCCTTATGGGAACCCTTATAAATATCGTGATAGGAGCGTAGTTCATTATCGTATATGGTAGCGGGACTCCGAACCCTGAGGTTGAGGAGCAACAACGCGATGATGTTTTATTACTAATTGGAGATCGGATTGTGGATCCGATAGAGTGTCCTAATGCAGGACCGGATGATGTTGATATTGAGGATGTAGCGGTTGAGGATGTTGTCCTAGAAGGGATAGTTGTTGAGGAGGATCCCATGGAGGATCCTGACAAGATTGGATAAAGGACCACTGATGAATTGATGACCATGGTTAGGTCGACTACCAGAGGTAGGATTGGCCGGTCACTACCGGAGGTTCGTTCAAGTTGTAAAGATAGTAGCCCCTTTAACGCGGCTTACTCGTAAGACTGAGAAGTTCGAATGGACAGAGAAATGCGAGAACAGCTTTCAACAACTGAAGCAAAGGTTGGTGGCGGCCCATATGTTGGCGTTGCCGGATGAAAAATGAGATTTTGTGATTTGTAAGTGACGCTTCGCATAAGGAATTAGGGTGCTTCTTATATAGCACAGCAAGATAATCGCGTCTGCGTCAAGACAATTAAGGAAGTATAAAATTCGATATCCCCACCCATGAGCTTGGGCTCGTGGCAATAGTTTTTCCCTAAAGATTGGAGGCACTACTTGTATGGAGAGAAGTGCAAGATTTACACAAACCATAGGAGCTCTAGTACATTTTTGCGTAGAAAGAGCTCAACATACGCCAGAGGAGGCGGTTAGAGCTAATCAAGGATTACGATTATGAGATTCTTTATCATTCGGGGGAAAGCCAATGTGGTGGCTGATGCCCTTAGTAAAAAGGAGAGACTCAAGATGATAATGTCTTTTGGGGAGTTTATAAGAGATTTTGAGAAAATGGAAATAGAAGTGAAGGTAACCGGAGCCGGTACCGAAAAGCTATTTGAGATTGCAATACAGCCCGAATTATTGGAAAAGAAAATATTGTGCCAGTAAAAGTGATGAATGAAGGCAGAGAGCCAACAAATAGATATGAGATTAATACCGAGAAAGATGATAAAGGAATAATGAGGCATTCCTATAGAAATTGGGTTCCAAATGTTCAAGAGCCTAAAGATGAAATCTTAGATGAAAGCTAGTTTGAGGAATAAGATTTAGAGCAAACCCTGAATGTGATAATCAGGGAGGTCGCAATTAAGATATAAAGAACCCGGAAAATAATAAAGTGGAAAATGAAGATTTTAAATTAAAAGATGACTCCAAGTATGGGGAGTAGGAAGAAACATTTAGACTGAGGAAACAAAAGTCGAGCGAGATAAGGAGACCCAAGACGGTACTCCTATACGGAAATTCATGGACCTGTCTTAAAAGAACTTAGACTATTATCCCCAACCACCACCTTGAGGAAACAATGCGGTAGGAAATTCTTCATGACCTTTAAGTCGTTAAGCTCTCAGAGTTCCAAGGAACAGGTTGACCCAGTCGAGGCAATAGCCTGGCTAAAGGAAATAGAGGAATCAGTTGAGATTCTAAATGATTGACGAATCACAAAAGACTATTTTTATCACTTACCCTCCTAAGAGAGAGGCCACCTGCTGGTGAAAGACCAAGAAAGGCACGGAGCTAGAGGATAGAATAAACTGATTTAAGTTCAGTCAATTGTTTTCGGGAAAGTAATTCCCAAGGTTATGGAGATAGTGTAAAAGCTTTGGAGCTAGAACAAAAGTGGATGAGTATGATGAATTATGAATCTAAGTTATAAAAGTTATCAAGATTCGTTCTGAGGACACGAATCCAGAATGACGGGATGTTTGAAATCAATGCTTATGTTGTGTTGGTTCATGAAATAATGATAAGAGAAAGGAAAATAAAAGGAAATTGAAGTGGAAAAGAATATAACAGCAATAGAGTTTGAGGAACGATAAGGGAGTTGGGTATGAGGAAACCCTAAGAACTCGTAGTAATAGAAATAGAAAAGTATGTGATCGTCAGGATAAGGGTGATTCACCATGAGTTAGATTGATGGTTGAAGGCATAAGAGTTATGTATATTTTATCCCCTTTAAGTTAGGAGGATTTGAGGAAAACTTGAGATAGTTCGAAGGTTAAATATGAGACGCGGATAGACTGAGGAGACAAGGAAGTAAGAAATTAGGAAAATTGGATGAAGGAAGTAACCTTCAAGAATGTGAAGTGTAAGACCGGTGGCTTGATACCCAGGAAGGGAGACGCCAGGTATGAACGATATCCCAACATTGAGATGACTGTTGAGATAAACAACAAAAGTAAATAAGGAATTATTAAGAAGAAGTTCACGTTGAACACGACCAATATCTTCCAGAACATCCTTGTTATCGTTACCAAATTAGGCAAGACAAGCGGATGACCATTGTTATCTTTTGGAGGCCATATGGATTGACCTCAATTTGAATAAGGATGCTATTATGAAGTGAGGTATAGACTATCGAGATGGGGAATGTTGAATAAGATAATCTATCAAGGATATATGACTTGATTTATCCATGGAAGGATGCAGGTACCTTTTAAAGGTGGAATTAAGGATAGAACATCGGTAACTTAAAATGAATCCTAAGGGGAATGCATAAAGGTTGGCATTTCACCCTTAGTAGGGATAGTATGAGTTTGACAGTATGAATTGGGAAGGATTAAGGTATTAACAACCTTTAAGGATCAATGGAGAAATTTTTTCAGAAGTATATAGACTATGGTTCTAGTATTAGTAAATGGTATTTTGATATACCCTGTACCTAGGGAGTACCGAATGAAGAATTTAAGAATAACCTTAGAGGTTTTACAAGGAGAAAGGTAATATCCAAAATTCTCAAGAATAAAAATGTTGATAAAGGAAATATGACATAATTATAATGATGCCAAGTGGGGCACGTGTTAACCCACGAGAAAGTATGGATCGAACCAGTAAAGGTCAAAATTATTCAGGGCAATTAAGACTTAAGATAAAAGATGTTCTAAGTATGATTGAGAGTCAGTCGTGACAGTGATTAACCTCTAAAGACTAAGGCAATAACTTATGGAAAAATGGTGATATTTTTTTTTACTCATCAGATTTTAAGGAATACATCTTCACAAAAGCAGTGATTGAAATAAGGTAGAAAATTTATTTGGAGGTGGTTAAAATGGCATTGACTATAAGGAAATTTTAATATCAGGAAAGGCCAAAGAGGTGGTCGACACTTTAAAGGTAAGAGGATAATTGTAGGCGCTTGTGCCAAAGAATACAGTGATGATGGTTAAAGCTGTGAAGGTTGTATTATGATTTGAAAGATTGACATTCCTTCTGATGACTGTGCAATACCCAACCGTAATAGTAGTTGGTAAAGGTTTAATTTGTGTAATCGCCATGAACGGGCTATCTATCTTAGAAGGTCCTATCTTGAGATAAGCCAGGACCATATTTCAAAAAGGACCAAACAAACCTTTGAGTTAAGTCTTCTATTGAAGGCATATGATAAAAAAATGGTATTAACCTGCTATCGTTACTTTGATTGAAACTCTTCTGCAATTTTATCTACTTCATGTCATGAAAGTACGCCAGAGTTTGGAGTGTTCTTCATGAATTATGATTGGTGATTATGTTAACTCCTTAGAAGTATTTGATACGACATGTATGGACTCCGTATGGTTAGCTATTAAGATTTCATGGAATGTGAATGACGACAGTAGGTCAGTGGTGGACCATAGTAAGGCAGCAATGATTCTGCGAGTAGTGAGCTGATTACAACTGTGAGAGTTGTATTGGAACGGGTGTTGAGATTGAGTACCACTAATCGGGTCGTGGTAGTGTATAAGTTATCATTGATAGACTAATTAAGTAGAGTGTCTACCTAGTGAATTATTATTCTTTCTTATCAATAGGGAGTCGTATTATTATACGAGGAAGGTTGCGGTGCAAGCATAGAATTCTAGTAACGATGATGTCTAGAATGAGATCCCAGATTCGATTTTCGATGTCGAGGGAGTTTCAAAGGTGATTGTGTATGAGCTCGAGGAAGAGCATGGGTCCATAGAATGATGAACGGAATAGAAATATTTAGACATGGGAAATACGATGTTATAATACTTGATGCTGATATAAATACGTTTATGTTTTGTTCTCCTATGACAAACCTCTATAATTCAGAGGTAGGTTCCAAGCCAGATATTTTGTGGCAGTATATTTTTTTTTTATATATACAATTCTCTTCAATTCGTTCTTTTCTCTTCTTTCATTTCATATAAACTGAGAAGAACAACCCTTCCAGGAAGGGGAGGTATTGCCGAATGACTATCTATCTTTGTGATAGAAGCCTAGTAGGATACCACATGTTGTTTAATTGCTTGTCAAGTACTAAAGGCTGGCCACCTTCTGTACTAACTATGCGATATAACAAGTGTTCATGATCATAGTGATCTCTCAACAAATTCCTTTACTTCTATTTGATTGATCAAATTTTGGAAAATAGAAACAACTGAAAAAGGAGTAATAAAGTGGTGGTAGTATGCGGAATGGGAACACATTCGTGATACTAAGGTTGACGTGGTTATTAAAAGGGTTATAGAACGCTAGCGAGCAAAAGTATGACCAGTATAATATTAGGAACAGAAGGTGATAGCGATTACGAACTGGAAAAGAATGGGTATTGAGAAGCAAGAGCTCTAATGATTGGAAGCTATGATGAGAGTCTGTGCAATAGACTTGAAAGAATTTGGAATGATCACTTAATTCGGATTGAGTTATCTTACGACAATAGATCATATGTCATTATCGAGATGTCGCCTTATGAGATCCTTGAGGGAAGATAATGTCGATCTCCCTTATGTTAGGATGAAGTTGTAGAGCGCAAGATGCTCGGACCCACAGTAGTCCAAAGGACCAAGGATATGATAGATCTAATCAGAGGACGGCTGGTAGTAGCCCAAGATGGACATGATAAGTATGTTGATTTGACACGAAAGGATAAAGAGTATGAAATAGGGGACCTAGTAATGTTATAGGTATCCCTTGGAAAGGATTGATGAGGTTCGGAAAGAAAGGAAAGCTAAGTCTACAATTTGTTGGACCCTTGGATATATTAAGACGTTTGGGAAGTTAGCATATGAGCTAGCCCTAACCCAGAAAATGTAGCGAGTCATAACGCGTTTCACGTATCAATGTTAAGGAAGTGTAATTTAGATGCCAGATAAATAGAGGCATATGAGCGCATAGATATGCGACCCGACGTAACCTATATGGAGCAACCAGGAAGGGTTATAGAGTGAAAAAGAACAAGTGCTTAGGAGAAGGATTATTAAACTAGGCAGAGTTTGGTGGTAGGACCACAATGTGGGAAAATTTACTTAAGAGTTAGAAGGTGCAATGCTAGGAAGGTATCCCTATTCATTTTCTATCTGATTCCGGGACGGAATCCTTTTAAGGAGGGGAGACTGTAATAACCCCAATTTTTGGGAATTTTTGAAACCCTTATGAATAGTGTTTTTGCTGAATGAGAAAACTTTTCATGCCACGCTATGTAGGGGTTCTGTTATTGATCTTATGGGATATTATTAGTACTCTATGTGGTATATAAGTGTATGTAAAGATCGTCAGAATCCAATTCTGAACACTTTGATTTTTCCCGGAAATCCACAATATACGGAGAGAATTGAGTATAAGGTAACAGGATAAAAAGGATTTAAATTAAAGGATTATAAGAGAGGATCATAAAAGGAATATAATATATTGAGAAAGGTTAAGGGAACCTAAGTAATAAGATCCCGGGTATGATCCCTCAAACGATAAACGAGAACGAAAGATAAGCGAACCGTAAAACAAATAAGTGACCAAGAGACAAGCTTGTACAAGAAGCCAGGGATTGTGACATCATCAAACCACAAGGTGTGGACAAGTGGGAGCATAATGACATGTGCAAGGTGACACAAGCATGACATAGGGAAGGAGGAGGTGTGGTTGGTTTATAACCACACAAATAAAAGGTTAATTAAGTCATTAACCAAAAACAACACAAAAATCAACCAACCAAGCAAATCATTTCATTTTCATCAAACAAAACACAAAAATATCATTCTTCCCAAGCTAGCTCTCGGCCCATTTCTTAAAATTTGAAGATCCAAGCTCCACCACTTATTATTTAGCAAGGTAATTATCCTAGCTTCTCCTAGTTAAGTTACATACTTCCTATAAGTTTAAGCTTCTAATTCCAAGCCAATCTTTTTCTATAAATCAAGGAAGAAGATGGTGAATAGTAACCTTCAAGAAATAACTTTAGTTTTATTGGATTTTTATGAAAGATTAAGGTTATACAAGCAAGGATCAAGGTTCTTTTAGGCATTCAAGGCTCTTGGATTGTGTTAGGAAGCTTCAAGGAGGTATAAACAACTTTCACCTTTAACTTATAGTTTGAACTTTGAGTTTTGATGAGTTTATGGATGGATTAATGTCTATATAGAAATATCCATGTATGTATAGCAAGATCCATGTATGTTAGATAGTTGGGTTGGATTTGTGGTGATTTTGGATATGAATCTTGGTTAATGGTTAATGAATCTTAAGTTATGGATTAGTAGATCATGTTTGTGGTTGAATAAGTTGGAAAACCTTGAGATTATGGACTGACTTTGCCTTGATATAAGTTGTGTTTGATGTATTGATGATGGTTGGGTGGTTTGTAGTGAATTGGTAAAGAATTGGAGTGGTATAAATATTGGTAATCGCGTAAACATAGCCGTCGTAATGTCCGATTTTCTTTGGACTGTTTTTGTGCATAGCATTAGGACCCGAGAACCCCCTGCTAGATTGTGACCACTGCCATGTTTAGATAGCTCATGTTACGAGCTTCGTTTTGATATGTAGTTCGTTCGATTCCGATTTACGGTTTAGGAGAAACGACCGTTTCAAGTAACGGCGTTTCGCGAACGAAACTTTTTCCCTCGCCTTACTTTGAAATGTAGGTTAAAGACCAAAAAGGGTTAATTAATGCATGAAACATTTATGGTAAGTGTTTTAGGCAGTTGGTAAGTCACTCGCGAAGGAATCGCTTTAAAACTCGTAAAGGTTAAATTATTAAAAATGGTGGAGCCGAGGGTACCCGAGTGACTTAAGCGAATCAGTGAGCGCAAAACAAGCGTTAGAGTCTAAGTTAGTTAAAGTATAGATTCACAAGTGACTTTGGTTTAATTCCAACTTACTTGTTGTTTATAGGTTACCAGACTCGTCCCGAGCCATTCGTAACCCCCAGTCGCTCAGGCAAGTATTCTACCCGTTATAACTGTTGTTGTGATGTATTTGTGTATATGCATGAACTTGCGTTAAATGCATATTTGTTATAGCAAATTCTTGCGATATATTGTAGCATGTTATATGATATATATGCATGCCTGTTTCGTATTCTTGCTATATATATCTGTTGGTTCAAGTTGATAATACCTATGCTAGAGGATAGCGGTAACTTGCTTATACCCTTAGTATAGGGACCCAAAGGTGAAAACATTTTCTAAAACCGGGAGTCGAGGATCCCGAGTAGATTTTGTATATATGTATATAAATATAAATATATACTTATATATATATATGGTTATAGTTTTCAAAACTATTAATCGAATAAAGGTTATTCAATAACTTTATATTATTTATTGAATATTATTTCGAATATTATTCGAGGGCTTATGACTCCTATATATTATTATTGAATATTACTTGGATATTCAATCGAGGATGTATGACTCCTTTATTTTATGAATATTATTTATAATATTCATTCGAGGTATTATGACTCCGATTATTACTGAAATATATTCTTTATTTTATTAAAGAATGAGGTGTTAATAATCAAACTTATTTTCGATTATTCAAATAAAGATAGTACTTTTATATAAGTATTTCTTTGGTTATTTAATATCCATTTCAAGTATAAGTTTTAATACTTCTACTTCGATTATTTTTATAAAGATTATTCTTTATGGGAATATTATTTAAATAATAATATTCAGACATTTTCTAAATATTCTGGGGACTGATTTACTTCATTAAATCAGCTTCACTCCAAACATTCTTAAAAATGTTTTGCGAGCCTTCAAAATGATTTTTTTAAAGTTAGAGCGGATCCCAAAACTCATTTTTTTTAAGATCCTCCTTTCGAAGGGGATTTAAATACTCGCTCAAAACCGGAGGGATCCGGCTCTGTGGTGTGTTTTATATTCGCAACAAGGTTGCTGTTTTGATAAATGAATTGATTACTTACCCAACACTCGGGAAGTAAAATTCTTGGAACAAGTTAATCCATTAACAGGCATCGCCTGGGAAATATCGGTGAGTTTTCCTTTCCAACTAGATACGACTTCTTGGTGAAGCCGTATCAACAAGTTTCTACTTGGGGAAAGGGGGGACGAGCTTTACGTTTCAGAGTCATGGATTTCATCTGAACTAGGAGTGGCGTAAGTGGCCGAGTAGCGCCGGCCCAGCCTTATTATATTGGCCCAAATGGCCTGGAAGTTCCGCTAAGGCGGTCCATTCCTTAGGAGTTCAGTGTTCGGTTGACAAGTAAATCCGACAGGTTCTCCTCTACATGTAGAAAATGGTGGGGTTGTACTACTACGACTGATCATCGTAAGTGGTCTTCCTGGCGCGGCAAACTCCCGTAATGAGTTCATCATCCAATTGGATAATTTCTGCAACACTACCCAGAGCACTTCGATAGAAAGGCTACGGTTGGGCGATTGTTGAGTGTTGGCAGGGTCAAGTTTTCAAAATGATGTTTACATCAAATGAAGTATCTTGTAACTTCATCTTTTAAACTTATATCTAGTAAATGATTATCTTATGCATGACAAAGATTTTCAGAAAAACGTTGAGACAAGGTTAGATATATGAGATCACCTTGCAACGATATTTTTTTATATACAGTTATACACTGGGATTTTGTGTATATTATGCATGGAAGAGGACTTCCAATATTTTGAAAAGTATATATGTATATATATATATACTGAATATTTTGCGACTTCATCGCATTAAGTTATCAACTTGGTTCATTTCTTTTGACCAAGACTTTCATGAGTATTATGAGTAGACTCATATACTGTAAATAATTATGCATATTATTTTGGTGGGCTTGCTGCTCACCCTTGCTTTCTTCTTTCATCACACAACATCAGATAGATAAGATGAACAGGACCAAGCTCCCAATTCGCGATCGGATAGGAAGCGTTTCGCAGCTTCCTATAGGCATTGAAGTCACTGTAGCTGAGGTAGGGAACTACCAATAGACTAGGCTTCAACTTTTGATGTACCAGATTTAAGTATATTTATGAATTGTAATAATGGCAAAGAAATGTAAATTTATTCAGAAAACCTTTTAAGGTGTATTGTCATATAATTGTGGAATAAAACGACTTGTGATTATTTTTGGATGTTCATCTCTGAGACTATAACGTGTGGTGTGTGTGTTTATTGTGGGGTCACAGTACAGAGTAGTTGAGTAATTATTAAGATTGGGTGTTATTAAGGGAAATGGAACTCGTGACAACCCGGATCCCCGACCCCGGATCTGGGGGTGTTACAGAAATGGTATCAGAGCTAAGCGTTATAAACCTCAGAGATGATGGGACGTTAAGATAATAAGTTCACAAAGATAATAAGAACTCTTGCCAAGTTCATAGTCGGGCTACCTAACATAGTACTGACAGTTAAAACCCTTATGGGAACCCTTATAAATATCGTGATAGGAGCGTAGTTCATTATCGTATATGGTAGCGGGACTCCGAACCCTGAGGTTGAGGAGCAACAGCGCGATGATGTTTTATTACTAATTGGAGATCGGATTGTGGATCCGATAGAGTGTCCTAATGCAGGACCGGATGATGTTGATATTGAGGATGTAGCGGTTGAGGATGTTGTCCTAGAAGGGATAGTTGTTGAGGAGGATCCCATGGAGGATCCTGACAAGATTGGATAAAGGACCACTGATGAATTGATGACCATGGTTAGGTCGACTACCAGAGGTAGGATTGGCCGGTCACTACCGGAGGTTCGTTCAAGTTGTAAAGATAGTAGCCCCTTTAACGCGGCTTACTCGTAAGACTGAGAAGTTCGAATGGACAGAGAAATGCGAGAACAGCTTTCAACAACTGAAGCAAAGGTTGGTGGCGGCCCATATGTTGGCGTTGCCGGATGAAAAATGAGATTTTGTGATTTGTAAGTGACGCTTCGCATAAGGAATTAGGGTGCTTCTTATATAGCACAGCAAGATAATCGCGTCTGCGTCAAGACAATTAAGGAAGTATAAAATTCGATATCCCCACCCATGAGCTTGGGCTCGTGGCAATAGTTTTTCCCTAAAGATTGGAGGCACTACTTGTATGGAGAGAAGTGCAAGATTTACACAAACCATAGGAGCTCTAGTACATTTTTGCGTAGAAAGAGCTCAACATACGCCAGAGGAGGCGGTTAGAGCTAATCAAGGATTACGATTATGAGATTCTTTATCATTCGGGGGAAAGCCAATGTGGTGGCTGATGCCCTTAGTAAAAAGGAGAGACTCAAGATGATAATGTCTTTTGGGGAGTTTATAAGAGATTTTGAGAAAATGGAAATAGAAGTGAAGGTAACCGGAGCCGGTACCGAAAAGCTATTTGAGATTGCAATACAGCCCGAATTATTGGAAAAGAAAATATTGTGCCAGTAAAAGTGATGAATGAAGGCAGAGAGCCAACAAATAGATATGAGATTAATACCGAGAAAGATGATAAAGGAATAATGAGGCATTCCTATAGAAATTGGGTTCCAAATGTTCAAGAGCCTAAAGATGAAATCTTAGATGAAAGCTAGTTTGAGGAATAAGATTTAGAGCAAACCCTGAACGTGATAATCAGGGAGGTCGCAATTAAGATATAAAGAACCCGGAAAATAATAAAGTGGAAAATGAAGATTTTAAATTAAAAGATGACTCCAAGTATGGGGAGTAGGAAGAAACATTTAGACTGAGGAAACAAAAGTCGAGCGAGATAAGGAGACCCAAGACGGTACTCCTATACGGAAATTCATGGACCTGTCTTAAAAGAACTTAGACTATTATCCCCAACCACCACCTTGAGGAAACAATGCGGTAGGAAATTCTTCATGACCTTTAAGTCGTTAAGCTCTCAGAGTTCCAAGGAACAGGTTGACCCAGTCGAGGCAATAGCCTGGCTAAAGGAAATAGAGGAATCAGTTGAGATTCTAAATGATTGACGAATCACAAAAGACTATTTTTATCACTTACCCTCCTAAGAGAGAGGCCACCTGCTGGTGAAAGACCAAGAAAGGCACGGAGCTAGAGGATAGAATAAACTGATTTAAGTTCAGTCAATTGTTTTCGGGAAAGTAATTCCCAAGGTTATGGAGATAGTGTAAAAGCTTTGGAGCTAGAACAAAAGTGGATGAGTATGATGAATTATGAATCTAAGTTATAAAAGTTATCAAGATTCGTTCTGAGGACACGAATCCAGAATGACGGGATGTTTGAAATCAATGCTTATGTTGTGTTGGTTCATGAAATAATGATAAGAGAAAGGAAAATAAAAGGAAATTGAAGTGGAAAAGAATATAACAGCAATAGAGTTTGAGGAACGATAAGGGAGTTGGGTATGAGGAAACCCTAAGAACTCGTAGTAATAGAAATAGAAAAGTATGTGATCGTCAGGATAAGGGTGATTCACCATGAGTTAGATTGATGGTTGAAGGCATAAGAGTTATGTATATTTTATCCCCTTTAAGTTAGGAGGATTTGAGGAAAACTTGAGATAGTTCGAAGGTTAAATATGAGACGCGGATAGACTGAGGAGACAAGGAAGTAAGAAATTAGGAAAATTGGATGAAGGAAGTAACCTTCAAGAATGTGAAGTGTAAGACCGGTGGCTTGATACCCAGGAAGGGAGACGCCAGGTATGAACGATATCCCAACATTGAGATGACTGTTGAGATAAACAACAAAAGTAAATAAGGAATTATTAAGAAGAAGTTCACGTTGAACACGACCAATATCTTCCAGAACATCCTTGTTATCGTTACCAAATTAGGCAAGACAAGCGGATGACCATTGTTATCTTTTGGAGGCCATATGGATTGACCTCAATTTGAATAAGGATGCTATTATGAAGTGAGGTATAGACTATCGAGATGGGGAATGTTGAATAAGATAATCTATCAAGGATATATGACTTGATTTATCCATGGAAGGATGCAGGTACCTTTTAAAGGTGGAATTAAGGATAGAACATCGGTAACTTAAAATGAATCCTAAGGGGAATGCATAAAGGTTGGCATTTCACCCTTAGTAGGGATAGTATGAGTTTGACAGTATGAATTGGGAAGGATTAAGGTATTAACAACCTTTAAGGATCAATGGAGAAATTTTTTCAGAAGTATATAGACTATGGTTCTAGTATTAGTAAATGGTATTTTGATATACCCTGTACCTAGGGAGTACCGAATGAAGAATTTAAGAATAACCTTAGAGGTTTTACAAGGAGAAAGGTAATATCCAAAATTCTCAAGAATAAAAATGTTGATAAAGGAAATATGACATAATTATAATGATGCCAAGTGGGGCACGTGTTAACCCACGAGAAAGTATGGATCGAACCAGTAAAGGTCGAAATTATTCAGGGCAATTAAGACTTAAGATAAAAGATGTTCTAAGTATGATTGAGAGTCAGTCGTGACAGTGATTAACCTCTAAAGACTAAGGCAATAACTTATGGAAAAATGGTGATATTTTTTTTTACTCATCAGATTTTAAGGAATACATCTTCACAAAAGCAGTGATTGAAATAAGGTAGAAAATTTATTTGGAGGTGGTTAAAATGGCATTGACTATAAGGAAATTTTAATATCAGGAAAGGCCAAAGAGGTGGTCGACACTTTAAAGGTAAGAGGATAATTGTAGGCGCTTGTGCCAAAGAATACAGTGATGATGGTTAAAGCTGTGAAGGTTGTATTATGATTTGAAAGATTGACATTCCTTCTGATGACTGTGCAATACCCAACCGTAATAGTAGTTGGTAAAGGTTTAATTTGTGTAATCGCCATGAACGGGCTATCTATCTTAGAAGGTCCTATCTTGAGATAAGCCAGGACCATATTTCAAAAAGGACCAAACAAACCTTTGAGTTAAGTCTTCTATTGAAGGCATATGATAAAAAAATGGTATTAACCTGCTATCGTTACTTTGATTGAAACTCTTCTGCAATTTTATCTACTTCATGTCATGAAAGTACGCCAGAGTTTGGAGTGTTCTTCATGAATTATGATTGGTGATTATGTTAACTCCTTAGAAGTATTTGATACGACATGTATGGACTCCGTATGGTTAGCTATTAAGATTTCATGGAATGTGAATGACGACAGTAGGTCAGTGGTGGACCATAGTAAGGCAGCAATGATTCTGCGAGTAGTGAGCTGATTACAACCGTGAGAGTTGTATTGGAACGGGTGTTGAGATTGAGTACCACTAATCGGGTCGTGGTAGTGTATAAGTTATCATTGATAGACTAATTAAGTAGAGTGTCTACCTAGTGAATTATTATTCTTTCTTATCAATAGGGAGTCGTATTATTATACGAGGAAGGTTGCGGTGCAAGCATAGAATTCTAGTAACGATGATGTCTAGAATGAGATCCCAGATTCGATTTTCGATGTCGAGGGAGTTTCAAAGGTGATTGTGTATGAGCTCGAGGAAGAGCATGGGTCCATAGAATGATGAACGGAATAGAAATATTTAGACATGGGAAATACGATGTTATAATACTTGATGCTGATATAAATACGTTTATGTTTTGTTCTCCTATGACAAACCTCTATAATTCAGAGGTAGGTTCCAAGCCAGATATTTTGTGGCAGTATATTTTTTTTTTATATATACAATTCTCTTCAATTCGTTCTTTTCTCTTCTTTCATTTCATATAAACTGAGAAGAACAACCCTTCCAGGAAGGGGAGGTATTGCCGAATGACTATCTATCTTTGTGATAGAAGCCTAGTAGGATACCACATGTTGTTTAATTGCTTGTCAAGTACTAAAGGCTGGCCACCTTCTGTACTAACTATGCGATATAACAAGTGTTCATGATCATAGTGATCTCTCAACAAATTCCTTTACTTCTATTTGATTGATCAAATTTTGGAAAATAGAAACAACTGAAAAAGGAGTAATAAAGTGGTGGTAGTATGCGGAATGGGAACACATTCGTGATACTAAGGTTGACGTGGTTATTAAAAGGGTTATAGAACGCTAGCGAGCAAAAGTATGACCAGTATAATATTAGGAACAGAAGGTGATAGCGATTACGAACTGGAAAAGAATGGGTATTGAGAAGCAAGAGCTCTAATGATTGGAAGCTATGATGAGAGTCTGTGCAATAGACTTGAAAGAATTTGGAATGATCACTTAATTCGGATTGAGTTATCTTACGACAATAGATCATATGTCATTATCGAGATGTCGCCTTATGAGATCCTTGAGGGAAGATAATGTCGATCTCCCTTATGTTAGGATGAAGTTGTAGAGCGCAAGATGCTCGGACCCACAGTAGTCCAAAGGACCAAGGATATGATAGATCTAATCAGAGGACGGCTGGTAGTAGCCCAAGATGGACATGATAAGTATGTTGATTTGACACGAAAGGATAAAGAGTATGAAATAGGGGACCTAGTAATGTTATAGGTATCCCTTGGAAAGGATTGATGAGGTTCGGAAAGAAAGGAAAGCTAAGTCTACAATTTGTTGGACCCTTGGATATATTAAGACGTTTGGGAAGTTAGCATATGAGCTAGCCCTAACCCAGAAAATGTAGCGAGTCATAACGCGTTTCACGTATCAATGTTAAGGAAGTGTAATTTAGATGCCAGATAAATAGAGGCATATGAGCGCATAGATATGCGACCCGACGTAACCTATATGGAGCAACCAGGAAGGGTTATAGAGTGAAAAAGAACAAGTGCTTAGGAGAAGGATTATTAAACTAGGCAGAGTTTGGTGGTAGGACCACAATGTGGGAAAATTTACTTAAGAGTTAGAAGGTGCAATGCTAGGAAGGTATCCCTATTCATTTTCTATCTGATTCCGGGACGGAATCCTTTTAAGGAGGGGAGACTGTAATAACCCCAATTTTTGGGAATTTTTGAAACCCTTATGAATAGTGTTTTTGCTGAATGAGAAAACTTTTCATGCCACGCTATGTAGGGGTTCTGTTATTGATCTTATGGGATATTATTAGTACTCTATGTGGTATATAAGTGTATGTAAAGATCGTCAGAATCCAATTCTGAACACTTTGATTTTTCCCGGAAATCCACAATATACGGAGAGAATTGAGTATAAGGTAACAGGATAAAAAGGATTTAAATTAAAGGATTATAAGAGAGGATCATAAAAGGAATATAATATATTGAGAAAGGTTAAGGGAACCTAAGTAATAAGATCCCGGGTATGATCCCTCAAACGATAAACGAGAACGAAAGATAAGCGAACCGTAAAACAAATAAGTGACCAAGAGACAAGCTTGTACAAGAAGCCAGGGATTGTGACATCATCAAACCACAAGGTGTGGACAAGTGGGAGCATAATGACATGTGCAAGGTGACACAAGCATGACATAGGGAAGGAGGAGGTGTGGTTGGTTTATAACCACACAAATAAAAGGTTAATTAAGTCATTAACCAAAAACAACACAAAAATCAACCAACCAAGCAAATCATTTCATTTTCATCAAACAAAACACAAAAATATCATTCTTCCCAAGCTAGCTCTCGGCCCATTTCTTAAAATTTGAAGATCCAAGCTCCACCACTTATTATTTAGCAAGGTAATTATCCTAGCTTCTCCTAGTTAAGTTACATACTTCCTATAAGTTTAAGCTTCTAATTCCAAGCCAATCTTTTTCTATAAATCAAGGAAGAAGATGGTGAATAGTAACCTTCAAGAAATAACTTTAGTTTTCTTGGATTTTTATGAAAGATTAAGGTTATACAAGCAAGGATCAAGGTTCTTTTAGGCATTCAAGGCTCTTGGATTGTGTTAGGAAGCTTCAAGGAGGTATAAACAACTTTCACCTTTAACTTATAGTTTGAACTTTGAGTTTTGATGAGTTTATGGATGGATTAATGTCTATATAGAAATATCCATGTATGTATAGCAAGATCCATGTATGTTAGATAGTTGGGTTGGATTTGTGGTGATTTTGGATATGAATCTTGGTTAATGGTTAATGAATCTTAAGTTATGGATTAGTAGATCATGTTTGTGGTTGAATAAGTTGGAAAACCTTGAGATTATGGACTGACTTTGCCTTGATATAAGTTGTGTTTGATGTATTGATGATGGTTGGGTGGTTTGTAGTGAATTGGTAAAGAATTGGAGTGGTATAAATATTGGTAATCGCGTAAACATAGCCGTCGTAATGTCCGATTTTCTTTGGACTGTTTTTGTGCATAGCATTAGGACCCGAGAACCCCCTGCTAGATTGTGACCACTGCCACGTTTAGATAGCTCATGTTACGAGCTTCGTTTTGATATGTAGTTCGTTCGATTCCGATTTACGGTTTAGGAGAAACGACCGTTTCAAGTAACGGCGTTTCGCGAACGAAACTTTTTCCCTCGCCTTACTTTGAAATGTAGGTTAAAGACCAAAAAGGGTTAATTAATGCATGAAACATTTATGGTAAGTGTTTTAGGCAGTTGGTAAGTCACTCGCGAAGGAATCGCTTTAAAACTCGTAAAGGTTAAATTATTAAAAATGGTGGAGCCGAGGGTACCCGAGTGACTTAAGCGAATCAGTGAGCGCAAAACAAGCGTTAGAGTCTAAGTTAGTTAAAGTATAGATTCACAAGTGACTTTGGTTTAATTCCAACTTACTTGTTGTTTATAGGTTACCAGACTCGTCCCGAGCCATTCGTAACCCCCAGTCGCTCAGGCAAGTATTCTACCCGTTATAACTGTTGTTGTGATGTATTTGTGTATATGCATGAACTTGCGTTAAATGCATATTTGTTATAGCAAATTCTTGCGATATATTGTAGCATGTTATATGATATATATGCATGCCTGTTTCGTATTCTTGCTATATATATCTGTTGGTTCAAGTTGATAATACCTATGCTAGAGGATAGCGGTAACTTGCTTATACCCTTAGTATAGGGACCCAAAGGTGAAAACATTTTCTAAAACCGGGAGTCGAGGATCCCGAGTAGATTTTGTATATATGTATATAAATATAAATATATACTTATATATATATATATGGTTATAGTTTTCAAAACTATTAATCGAATAAAGGTTATTCAATAACTTTATATTATTTATTGAATATTATTTCGAATATTATTCGAGGGCTTATGACTCCTATATATTATTATTGAATATTACTTGGATATTCAATCGAGGATGTATGACTCCTTTATTTTATGAATATTATTTATAATATTCATTCGAGGTATTATGACTCCGATTATTACTGAAATATATTCTTTATTTTATTAAAGAATGAGGTGTTAATAATCAAACTTATTTTCGATTATTCAAATAAAGATAGTACTTTTATATAAGTATATCTTTGGTTATTTAATATCCATTTCAAGTATAAGTTTTAATACTTCTACTTCGATTATTTTTATAAAGATTATTCTTTATGGGAATATTATTTAAATAATAATATTCAGACATTTTCTAAATATTCTGGGGACTGATTTACTTCATTAAATCAGCTTCACTCCAAACATTCTTAAAAATGTTTTGCGAGTCTTCAAAATGATTTTTTTAAAGTTAGAGCGGATCCCAAAACTCATTTTTTTTAAGATCCTCCTTTCGAAGGGGATTTAAATACTCGCTCAAAACCGGAGGGATCCGGCTCTGTGGTGTGTTTTATATTCGCAACAAGGTTGCTGTTTTGATAAATGAATTGATTACTTACCCAACACTCGGGAAGTAAAATTCTTGGAACAAGTTAATCCATTAACAGGCATCGCCTGGGAAATATCGGTGAGTTTTCCTTTCCAACTAGATACGACTTCTTGGTGAAGCCGTATCAACAAGTTTCTACTTGGGGAAAGGGGGGACGAGCTTTACGTTTCAGAGTCATGGATTTCATCTGAACTAGGAGTGGCGTAAGTGGCCGAGTAGCGCCGGCCCAGCCTTATTATATTGGCCCAAATGGCCTGGAAGTTCCGCTAAGGCGGTCCATTCCTTAGGAGTTCAGTGTTCGGTTGACAAGTAAATCCGACAGGTTCTCCTCTACATGTAGAAAATGGTGGGGTTGTACTACTACGACTGATCATCGTAAGTGGTCTTCCTGGCGCGGCAAACTCCCCGTAATGAGTTCATCATCCAATTGGATAATTTCTGCAACACTACCCAGAGCACTTCGATAGAAAGGCTACGGTTGGGCGATTGTTGAGTGTTGGCAGGGTCAAGTTTTCAAAATGATGTTTACATCAAATGAAGTATCTTGTAACTTCATCTTTTAAACTTATATCTAGTAAATGATTATCTTATGCATGACAAAGATTTTCAGAAAAACGTTGAGACAAGGTTAGATATATGAGATCACCTTGCAACGATATTTTTTTATATACAGTTATACACTGGGATTTTGTGTATATTATGCATGGAAGAGGACTTCCAATATTTTGAAAAGTATATATGTATATATATATATACTGAATATTTTGCGACTTCATCGCATTAAGTTATCAACTTGGTTCATTTCTTTTGACCAAGACTTTCATGAGTATTATGAGTAGACTCATATACTGTAAATAATTATGCATATTATTTTGGTGGGCTTGCTGCTCACCCTTGCTTTCTTCTTTCATCACACAACATCAGATAGATAAGATGAACAGGACCAAGCTCCCAATTCGCGATCGGATAGGAAGCGTTTCGCAGCTTCCTATAGGCATTGAAGTCACTGTAGCTGAGGTAGGGAACTACCAATAGACTAGGCTTCAACTTTTGATGTACCAGATTTAAGTATATTTATGAATTGTAATAATGGCAAAGAAATGTAAATTTATTCAGAAAACCTTTTAAGGTGTATTGTCATATAATTGTGGAATAAAACGACTTGTGATTATTTTTGGATGTTCATCTCTGAGACTATAACGTGTGGTGTGTGTGTTTATTGTGGGGTCACAGTACAGAGTAGTTGAGTAATTATTAAGATTGGGTGTTATTAAGGGAAATGGAACTCGTGACAACCCGGATCCCCGACCCCGGATCTGGGGGTGTTACAGGTTAGCACCCCTTTTCTGTATTGGGCCTAACACTCTATCTCAGATAAATTTATTCCTAGAATGAATTGTGTTTAATTGTCTTAAATCATAATATCTATTTGTCTTGTACGTATGCACGCTCTTGCTCTAATACATAAAATATTTATGCATGTGTACATACCTGACAAAATACTTGACAAAATATGATTGCTATATGCTAGATAACCCTTTATATTGGTTTAGAACTAAAATGAGTAGACTATTTCTTCCATCTTTATCACATGTTTCATCCATGTGGCTCTGATACATTCTCTAGAAAGAACTATTCTACTTACTCAATTCTAAATCAATACATGATGCTATTTACCGTTGCTACTAACTCTGTTGATATTTAAGTCTTGGGCTGAATATCCAAGCACAGAAAGCAGCTAAGGTAAAGTTCAGGTATGACCAATCTTTCAGAATGTACTTCAAGTTGAAACACCACACAATCACACACTGAATGATCTCTGGTAGTAGATCATGTCCTGTGTTCTCTGTGGTTACTTCTAAGGTATCATTTCTTGATCCTTAAGCATTCTGAAACTTTGTGGATTATTCCTAAGGCCCAGTCCTAGTATTCTGAAACTTATAACTGCCCCAAGTGGCTTAGGAAGCTGACTATGATCCTATCAAACCAATAGGTTCTGACCAAAGTCATAGAACCAAACACTCCTCAAACAGAATTTATCCAAAGCTTTTGCTCTGATACATGAAGACCACATGATCAGTTGCATTCTGAACCTTGATAACTGGAGTTGAGTTGAGTGAGGGAGATAGTGCCAAGTAGCACCACATAAGGAAGGAAAGGTCAACCCTACAGCTCTGTCTCTCACAAAGTAGTAGAATATTCAAATCCTGAGACAACTGTAAAGCCCATTTATATTCTCTCAAAAGAATGTAAAGCTGAAAAGGCACTGAAACTGTTACTAGATGCATTCTCTCAACAAATTGTATTACTATTGAAAATTCGCCTGTCAGCCAGGGCATCTGAATGAGAGTTACTACCTTACCTCAAATATTTCAATGCACGTGTGAGTTTCACACACAAGGAAGGTTTTGACGGAGCAAGTTTATCAAACCATCTCAAGGTCACTGATAGAACTTGAGATTTAATTTTGATTAAATCTGAGATCCATATGGATTCTAACTCTGATGAGATTCTGGTACTCTGGTTTATCCTAAGACCATTATCTCTGATTCATGTCTAAGTGACATAAGAAGAAATCATTGATCCCTAATGGCATATCATTGATCACTAGTTATCTTCCCATAATTCAAATCTGGATATGATTTTGACTAAGTCAAAATAGAAACTTGTAAATGAGGACTCAGATATCAACTGACGAGTTTATAAGGTATGCTTCTTCATAGAAGTTGAGGGATATCAGGAATTCTGCCATTTTATAGAATCCTAATTTCCCCTCTCAGAAGGAATATTTTTGAATCTCTTGACTGAGAGTTTTCATCCTTGAAGATGGAAGGCAACTTTTCTATGAAAAGGATTTTCTTGCAGGTACATTCATTGTTGGACTTCTGGAGCTCTGAGTGGAGTGAAACACTTGTGACGATGAGTTCAAACACTTGAGTGTAGAGTGGAGTGAAACATACTATGAGGACACTAATCAGAAATCACACACTTGCACTGTGAGGAAATTTGTAGCACTTGTTCTTATGCTAGCTTGGTTTTGTTGGTAATATTCTCAAGAATGCTGTGATGATCTGGGGTTGAGGACTTTAACTGTATGATGTTCTCTCTTGGTTCTGGTTATGGAAATCTATTTCTTGGGAGATATAAGGAAGCTGGAAGGGAATTTTTGATGATATAAGGGTAGTTCTTTTCTTGAGTTGAGAATCCTAGAACTTCTTTTCTCTCTGAATTGTACTTGGTGGGAGATTTAGTTTCTGTAGTCTACATTTGAAGGATTACTCAACTAAGGGGGAGAATAAATATGGCATAACACAAAAACATTTTTCCCAGTATTGGACAAAGGGGGAGAAATGTGGAACAAAAACTGGTGGATATCCTTATTCAACTAAGGGGAAGCAGCCTTCTTCAACTTAGAAGAAAACTGGATAGGTCAACTAAGATATTTATCCTGCCTACTCATGTTGATTATCTAAGGGGGAGAAATATGGAGATTTTGAAGACGTATCTTTTGCATTTCTACTAAAGGGAGAGAAGATGTTGTTCTCTGCTGGAGCTGAATGAGTATGAGTGTAGAAGATATAAGATAGTATTATTTCCAAGTCCAGGACATCAATGTTGAAAGCTGATTGAAGATTTTTGGTTATGGTTAGTTGAGTTATCCTCCAAATTGATACTTCTCTAGTATAAATTTGACTATCATGTTTAACAGCCAAATAGGGGGAGATTGTTGGATATAGAAAGAGTTGAAGATTAAAGATAGATTCATCTATGACAACAATGCAGAGGATGATAACTCAACATAGACAGGACTTGCAAATAATCCTATATCCATTGAAACCAGTACGAAGATAGAAGACTTGACATATACACAATGATCTAGAAAGCTACATTGAAGAAGTCGTCAACAGAAGTTCGAAGGAAGTTCATTAATATGTTCATTCATCGAAGGAATACGGTTGAAGATATTCCAAGTAGCAATCTGGATTGGTGTGAAGGTCATAAGGGTTGATTTGATATGGTAGAAGACTTGACAGTGAATTGTATAGTCTATAGTATGAAGGCCTGAGAGCGGAACTAGTCGTCGGTGAACCAGAACATTGCACTAGGCGTCAGTGATCCGTGAAAGGAAACTAAGTACTATCATTCGAAAGACTGTCAAGTGAGATTCGTATTCAAGAAAACTGTTCGAAGATTGAAGACGAAGCTCAGAAGACAGGAAGACATGAAGTGGTATGACTCAGGGATTGCATATATCAAGTTTAAGAATGAAAAAGAGTTTAAGTACAAGCTCAAAAGGAATTCAAGTCAACTTCTATGAGTTGCAGGACAACCAAATGGAAGTGCATAGCAAGGAGCAAGATTTGTCTAAGGATGGAAAAGTTTCTAAGGCAAAGAAATTATAGAAATCGACTACTAGAAGTTGAAAATCAACTTCTGGCAAATCCCAGCAAGCTAATAGTCGATTTCTATAGCTACTAGTCGAATTGTGCAAATCAAATTCAAGCAAAATCGACTTATGGAATCTACTAGTCGATTTTGGACTTCAAGAAAATCGACTAGTGTGGAGTTGTCTGTAGAAACTAAGTCAAAATTCCCTTGGCAATGGAAATCGACTTCTGCACTATTCAACTTATAGAAAATCGACTTGTGGAGTAACTTGAAAGATACTAGTCGATTTCTACTCTCCTCTTGGAACTTGAATTCGACTACTGAAAATCAAGGCAACTTTAATTCGACTTGTGGATTTCGACTACTGCACATATTCAGATGTATTTACTTGGACGAGAGCTTGGCACGTCTCCAAGTCTATTCACCTACGTATATCTATCAGTTCAACAGTGAATTGGATTATCAATCACAATCAGAAACAGTAGCGTTGCTCTCGCTCTTTGGAGATTCGTTCTATCAAATCATCAATTTGCGAAGTGAAGTGCTGCTGAATTTTATACAGAATTCTAGTCTTACATAGGAACACCCAAAAGCATTAAAGCCTTGTATTGATAGCTTGTATCCGGTAGGTTATATTGCTTTTTATAGTGATAGCAATACACACAATTGATAAGTTATCTTTTGTAGTGTGTAGAGTTATTGTTGCTTTGTTTACGTTTGTAACAAAGTTTGTAAGTAACCCACTCGGAGATTTTTCTTAATAATATAAGATCAATCCCCCGAAGCTCTTGTGTTTGTGTTTGTGTTTGTTTTTCATAGTATCTTTATCCGCTGCGAATTTATTTGAAAAACGAACGATAATACATTCACCCCCCTCTGTATTAACTTAGTGAACCTAACACTTTTGTAATAGTTTTTATCTGATTAATATAAAAACTGTTGATTCTATTAAGTTTTATTGAATTATTTACATAAACTGTATTCACCCCCCTCTACAGTTGTATTACGGACCTATCAACATATATGTTATGTTTATTCAATATTAATGGTATAAGAGCACTGCATATGTTTAAACCCCGGAGTTTATGATTTTTGTTTTTAAAATTATAAAATATATAAAAAGTGAACCATTCGTATTTTCGGCTTCAAGATTCCATAAAAAAGGACTCTATATAATTTAATTTAATATATGTATGTATATATACTTTAACAGACAACTTTGAATTCACGTAAATAGCTTGCACATTTTGTGCTGTAAAATTTATATATCTTTTTCGTTGTATTCATCCAAGTCAGCAAAATTGTATGCCACGTTAGAAACATTTAAATGTTCGTTAATGAGTTTTTGATGGAAGGACTTGTAATAGGAAAAATTTGGAACATAAATTGCCCGAATTAGATTGGAATATTTTTTCTTTTTGGTAATATAGTTGTATGGTTTCCGGTGAAAGAAGATCGATAATCCGTTAATATGATTTTTATTATTGACAAAATTTTATCTGAAATTTATAATAACTAGATAATGATTAAAAAATATTATTTCATTATAAATTTCTGTAATCCCATTTAAAATGTATTGTTCAATTTCTTATATTGTAATTTTTTTTTAAATATTCAAACAAAATTCAGTCAAAATTAACTTAGAAAATTTAGAGTGGATAATTATTTTGAAATCGAAGAGGTAAGTAATCAGTTTTTCAATTTTTTAAAATTTTTTGAAAGACATTAAAAGACATCGAAAGTCGATAATATGCTAAATGAGATATGTTCAAAGTAAGGGAAATCTAGACCACTGATAAAAAATCACCAATATTACTCACATTTTTGTTGTTATATAATTTAAGTGATATAAACAGTTGGTAAGTCGCAATATAAATGTATGATCTCTAACAAAATATTAGAGATTGTTATATACGTAACGGACTCTAATAGCATTGATTTCTATTGACTTTTTTTGTGAATATTTCTATTCCTTCACCTCATCTCTATCTATCTTTGAGATTTATATGACAGAGAGTGATGATGTAAAGAGTCCATTACTTCAATTTAGTCTCTCATTTACGCCATAGCTAAAACATGACTAGTAGTTGAAAAAAATTTCCTTTAATATTTATGTGCATCCTAAATTACAAACACGATTTTTTATTTTTATTTAGATAAATATAATTTTCATCATTAATTTAAATTAAAGTAAAATTATGATATATTTATATCTCTTCAACAACAATGCACACATGTGACATATAAATGAGTGTGCAACTACTTTTGAACATATACTATGCAATTAGTCAAATACTCATAAATGAAATATTTTTTTAACATATTGTCGCTTAAAATTAGATACTTTTTACCTTTTTACTAATATTTAGTTACTTTGAAAAGTACATTCGGTAGTAGATTATATTATATCTTATTTACACATAAATAAATACAAGCTCGAACTTTAATAACACATAAAATACAACTAAAATATAAACACGATATTATTCAAAATTTTGTGTACAAAAAGTGAGAAGGTTGGTTTTTGTTTCTAATTTCTCTAACAAAGAAATGCAATAAGTACTTTTTGTCATTTTCATGAGCATACAAGAGAGATATGAAATCTAAATTTAAGGAAATTATGATAACTAATAAGTACTAATTACTTGTTTTTGTCTTTCATGAACACACATAGGCAAAAAAATATGGTAAAACTCAGGGGATGAGGTTGACTTTATTAGACTGAATTAGAATCTTATAATTAATACATACTATTTAAAAATTTTGTAGAAAACAAAATCAAAAATATAAATTTTCATTATATAATCCAATTAATACATGTAATGTTAGTGCAATATATGGAAAGAGCCGGAATTAATTTTTACAAAAATTGTGACCTCTCACAACTAGAAATTTGGCCTTAGGCATAGGGTAAAAACTGACGTCTTTGTAAAAAATAAGTGATGCCTTCGTGAGTGATGTTAATAATATTTTTAAATAGAGATCATGTAAAAATACAGTCTTTAACGATTTGGGAAAATTTCTTAATTTAAAAATTATTTTTACAAAGGTTTAAGTGCGAATTAAGTAAAATAATATTTTTTTTGTATTTAATAAGTCATTTCAGGTTTGATTAAGGAAGTAAATCAAATGCTTGTGAATCAACTAATACAATATCATTTTTTGAAAAGTCGTTATATACGTTTTGTTAGCGCCAAATCACGTAAAAGCGTGCAAAATTTTGAAAACGGTTATACACGTATTTAAAAGCGCGCGAATAAGTTAGTAAGATACTTTTATTTTGAAAAACTGTTAGTCATATGTCAACGAATAAAAGTAAAATTAGCGTGAATTGGCCATAATAATTTCTAAAAAACCATTATAAATTTTCTAGACAACAAACGAAAGCACGTTAATTGACATTATATATCATTTTTCTGAAAGAGAATGTCGAGAAATCATTTGGTCAAAAATCGTAAGAGCTCAAACTATGATCAACTCTCGTATATCCAACTTGGGATTCTAGATTTCCAAACTTATGTATCATTTTTGAATGACTCTATGAATTGGTTAGAGATCTATGATAGTAAAGATGAACAACTTAATCAAAATGATTTATAGAATTTTTTTATTAATGAAAAAGATTTAGAAATTTCTTACATTTTCTGTAATTGCTTAAACTGGAAAGAATCAATTATTCATTAAAATATTAAAGGGAAACACCAAATTAAATGAAATTTGCTGGATAGAATTGAAGATTCCAGAAGACACAAACATAAGGCATTTGATTTTACTGCAAGAACTAAAATGAAACTCATAGATATTGAAAAACATAAACTTAAACAAGACATTAACATGACACAAAAATAAGAAAGACACATGACAAACTTATAAATTACTTCCTTATGATTTAGTTATTCTTATTTTTTCTCATTTGCTGAAAGGCTCAAACGAAGTTCCAAATCGACATTCGACTGGCTATTAGTAGATAATTTTAGTTCAAGGTCAACAGGAGACTGCATCGGTAGCTGAGGAGCATGGACTGGCGAGTACACCAAATGAGAGTAGTAATCATAGTAACTGCGGAATGTGATTCCACAATTCCTGCATGGAGTTGGCAATCCTGTGAATTTAACTTCCACCTCATGTTCCACTTCCTTTTCATTCATCTGAACATCTTTACTGAAATCTGGGGTCGAACCAGTGGATTTTGAGATTAATTGGGCTGATCTCGAGGCTGAACTAGGCATTCTCGAGGTAGAACCACCTGATTTTGACCTCGAGTTTGGTCTGGAGGTTGGCCTCCTTTGGGAATCCATTGAAGAGCGATGGAAAAAAGTTAGAAACAAATACTAATGGTTAGATATGGGGTAAATTAAGCAGTGCATGTCTTGTCTTTATATAGGAAAATAAATTGAGTTATGCCTATTTTATAAATTACAATACTTTTCACAATAAATTATATTACGTATATATTTGTTAAAGTCAAACTATATCTCTAAGTGAATCATATAAAGACAAAATCTAATTAGTTCAAAACATATTTCACAGCTGGAGATTATTATTTTTTAGTGGTTCGTGACTACTTATGCAAAATTACAATTATAGCTAAATAATTGCAGGAAGAACTAGCATTTTAATTTCGATTGTAAAAATTTAGTTATAATCTGTTTAACATTATAGCTAAATAATAAAATACAAACTTACTATTATTTTTCGAAAAGTTATAAGAAACTGTGGTTAATTTAAATAAAATTACATAAATATTTTATTATTATAGCATATATTATTTCCAATATTTGATAAGTTATAAGAATTTTTTTGAACTAGTCCACAAAATCTTATTCTAAAATTTGGCAAGTATATATTTCTTTTCTCTTATAAATTTGTTGCGGAAGAGTTTAAATATTAATGTAACTTGTGAAAAAGATTATTATTTAAATTGAAGAAATCTAGGATCTAAAGTTCAAAATAAATTAATTTTTTATTAGCTGTTTTTCCAAAACAATCTAACAATAAAATTACAGAAGGGGGGTTAAATGTAATTCTTTGTTTCCTTTTGAAAATAAAAAGATTCTTTACCAAAATATATCAGTGTTTGAATATGTAAGTGTGCAGAATGAAATATAAATGTTATCAAAATACAAAGTAATTAAACACAAAGATTTAAAACTTTATGAAGGATTGATCTTTTCCACCAGAGATATATATTGATTGAGAACTCTGTGATGCAAGAATGCACAAAGCTGCTTACAAGTAAAATTACAAAGAATAGAGAAATTCCTAACAGATGTAGCTTTTTCTATTTCTCATTTCAATTGATTATAATTCTACTAGCTAGTCTTGGTTTATATATCACCAAGTTACATATGAAAAATCCAAACAAATAAAACAAAGTGTCTAGGTCTTCATCACATGTTTCTTCATTTCTCTATCTAGCATCTTTGTATTTCTTCAAGTAAGTATGGAAAAAATGCTTCGTTGTTCTCAAAAACCTGGAAATAGGCTGCCATATTTCTTTTGCATACAATCAACTCATGCGACTGTCAAGTCACTATCAATTTCTATTTGAATTTGTTATCTGTTCAGACTTTGTAGATTATCCGTTGAGTCTCTATTTGATCATCCGTTGAGAGTAACTTGGGCCATCCATTGAAGCCTTATAGAATCATCCGTTGAGAGTATTTCCATAGCAGTTGACTCCATTTCATTTATACAAAATACAAGGCATCTAATTTTTACAATTAGCCAACCTATTTTGTCTATCATTGTAGTAGTCAACATGATTTAGAATATCCTACAACTTCTAATTCTCTAAGACATTTAAGTATACATGAATGTGCTATAAAAAACTTATTTAAACATAAGCTACTCTATCAACGGATGAACAAGTGTGGTTATCCGTTACAAAAGTCACTTAATTAAATCTACCAAGGTGTTTTGGTGAATTATCATCAAGCCCCGGACAAGCTCCCCCAATTTATGTCCACTAGAATTGTAGGCATAAATTTAGGAGGACTTGATGATAATAAAACACCTTACACAAGCTGATCATTTAAAAGTAGATAAAAATGATAATTGATGTAATTTTTTTATTGGAAATTGACAGAAGAAAGTTTACAGAATTCTTACAAGCCTTGTTCAAGGTGCTCCTCTAGACTAAGCAAATTAATTCCTTTTCCTTAAGTGTCTAGTCATCTTTCCCATCTTCTTATTATTTTCTTCTATCTGGTGTTGGAGTTGTTTGTTGAACTCAGATTCATCTTCATTAGATAGATCCAGCATCTCTTGAATTTCTTTGAGAGTCTCATTGCTTAATATTTTTAGCCGGTCTTCTAGTCTGAAGAATCTTCTGGTATTTTCTTCATCTCTAAACTTCCAGTATAAGGAATAGTCAAGATTCTTGGTAGTGCACTTGGGTCTCTCCAGCTTCTTTGAATTTGTCGAATTTTGTTAAGTATCTCTGTCTTGGCAACCTTGGTGAATCCAAAATTTTTCTTGATTGCAGAGAATACTTTAGTTAAAACAGTGTAGCCTTCATTGAGAATCCTATGAAGAGGCCATGTGATTTCCTTTCCACCCCTGAGTCTGAACACTAATCTTTCTGGTAGTCTGTTATGGGCATCAATTGCTCTCACTTCATCTAGCTCATCCAATTAAAGATTAATGTCTGAAAATTCCTTTATGTCACATATAAAGAGTTGATCTCCTGTGTTGACTGTTGGCTTGGGTTTGGATAAGGCTTTGGATTGAGATGGGCATACTTGATTTGCTTGCTTTCTGATATCTTTCCTCTTTTTAAAGTGATTGGAATTGGGATGTTTAGCTCAGCTATAGGTAAGCTTTCCTAGTCTATTGGTTCATTCTTGGGAATGATTGGCTCACCATGAAAGTTCACACCAAGATGGACCTTGAATTCAACTTCCTCCATTGTGGGCATAGTTAGTTAATTTGTGGTAGTAGACTGAGTGGGCTTTGGTTCTTCCTTTTCTTCTTCTTCTTCTTCAAATATCGGCTTTCTTTTGGCTCTCTCTTTCTTATACCCTTTTCCTGATTTCTTTGGTTCTTGCTTTGGTTCCTCATTCTTCTCAGTTTTAGTTATGGTACCAGGATTCTCAGTACCTGACTTGGTAATAGGCTTTTCATCTTGTTTCTTTGCTTCAAAGTCAGCCAGATTTTTCTAAGATTTGAGCCTCAATATTCCTTCTCTTTTAGCTTCTCCAAATTGAGGATGTCCATCCATCACACAAATCAGTTTGCCATGCCTGTAGATCTTTGTTATCGTTTTCTTCAAAACTAAGTCTCTTGGATCTTTGTGATTTGTAATAGAGTGACCATGCAACTTCTTTTCATCAGGTTTCGGAGTTGAGTAGACTAGGTCTATTGGATTTTTGCTTGAGTGTTTGGATGAGTGTTTCTTAGGCTTCAAAATCATAATGGCCTGTTGATGTCTTTTAGATGAGGTTTGACCGCTTTCCATGTTTCCTAACTTCATTTCATCTATTAGAGTTGGTCTCAATTAAGTGGAGTGCTTCACAGATTTATCTTGATTGGCAATTGGACCAAATACCTTCTCAATTTTTTTATCAATTTTCTTCTGTTGTTTTTTCAGCTTGAGTTCAGCTGCTGCCATGTTGATTAAATCAATGTTATCTAACATTGGCGGCTTTGTGAAAGTAATGGCTGGAACTATTACCTTACTGATTTGGACATGCACATCCTTCTCCCCTTTTTTGTTATCATCAAGTAAGGTTGGGGTTGAAGTTTGAACAACCACCAATTTCCGAAGAAGTTGTGTCTGATGCATTTAATTGACAAGCACTTTGGTAAGGGAATTATCCACTGCTGTCAGCCTAGAATCCAATGTTTCAATCTTTTAACCTAGGTCAAAATCCTTCCTAATTTTCTGGTGAATATCTGTCATTGTTGACTCAGGAAGTTTGTACTCTATTATATCATTGATGTCCTTTATGACTTGCTCAATTGTGCTCTTGATGTCATCCACATCTTGACTTTGTTTGAGAGATTGAATTTATGCAGTTGCGGAGATTCAAGATGGGCTTGTAGAAGACATTTGGTATTGGCATTAGTGGTGGTTTGGATGGCTGTTTGAGTCTGATGAATAAGCTTGAATAATGTGGATTTAAAATGATGATCACTGCATTCTTTGGTAAGCATCCAGGATGGAGTTCCTGTGGATGAGCTAGGTCCTACATCTCCCTCTATGTTCATGCCAGTTTTATCAACATCTTCTTCATCAGAATCATCCCTAAAAGAGCCACCAGAATCTAACTCAAGATCATCACCAGCTATAGGTGGAAGAGAGTTGATTGCATCCTTTGCCTTTAACATATAGGCTGTAGTGTGTACCAAATTGAGAGTCTTCTCATCTTCCTCATTGCCCTGTTCAGCTAAACTCTGATATACTGGAACAGGGTGAGTAAATGCATCAGCATCAAAATAGACAGAATCTAGAACAACTTGATATTTTTGCTGAAATAGTTTCTCTCTATCTACATCATTGACATCCATTAACTCACTTATAATGGGATCTTTCCATTCTTCTGTACCTTCTTTTCTCTCATTTTCTATCTGTTCTTGCATCAAGGGCTCCCCTTGGCTTCCCACCCTCACACCCTCACCTTCACCATCTAAGGTGGGACTCCCCTCACTCACTTTTACCATGCTCGAAGAAATAGCATACATATTTTCACTCTTTTCCTCTCCTTTTTCCTGGGAGCAACCCAGCCTCTCACTCATATCACTCCATTCCCTGAATCCTCAGAGTGATTGTACAACCACTAAGTCATCTACACTTGTCACAATTTTGGAAATATCAGGTTCTATAGAGAATTTCAACGGATGAGAGACATCTATCGAAATAGCAGTTGTGAATGTCAATGGATGACTACTATTAGGCATATCCGCTGAAGGACAATCACTGGTTAACGAATGAAAAATATCCGTTGAAGAGGAAAAAATGAAAGAGTTAGGAGTTGAAACTGTAGTTGAGTCTGTGGTGATTGATTTGAGATTTGTATGCGCAAACTTATCAATAGTTTGAGGAAGAAAGGGAAAGTGAGGCAACAAATTATCAATAAGATGATGCTCACTTGCTTTAGATTTTGGCTCCTCCATGAGTTTCAAAGATGGAGAATCAGGAATTGATGTGTTTATCATATCCTATTAAATATAATTGAAGATATCTCGACAAAAACTGTTAGAAATATGTTGTGAACTTGATGATAAGTTAAACAAAACACCTTAGTAGATTTGACTTAGTGAATTTTGTAGCTCTCGACGGATGATCTAATATAATCCTAACGGATGAACTTTATAGTCCCGGCGGATGATAGTTTGACATCTATCGAGAGTGTAGCTTATGTAACAAATAAGTACTGTAGCACATTTCTGCAAACAACATGTTTTAGTCTAGTAGATTGTGTAGGGTTCTCTAAGTCATGCTGACTACTAGATTGATATGCAGAATAGGTTGACTAATTGTAAATATGAGATGTCTTGTAATTCTGTATAAGTGAAAAAGAGTCAAGTAACAGATAAACTCCCAATAGATGATCTACAAGGCTCCCAACGGATGATCAACATATTCCCGACGGATGATCATATTCAAAATAGAGGTTAATAGTGACAACACAGTCACATGCGTCGGGTGTTTGCTAAAGGAATGTGGCAACCTGTTAAGCAGGATTTTGAGAACAAAGAAGCATTACCATTTTCATGCAAATGTGAAGATTTTCAAAGATGCTGGAATATAGTGAAACAGCATGGAGTTAGACTAGATACATTTTATTTTATTATCTTGTCTTACTATCATGTAACTTGGTGATATATAAACCAAGAGTAGCCAGTAGAATAATCAACTAAGCAAGCTTATTTTTCAGAGAAACCTATCAAGCTGTATTTTATAAGAATTTCTCTGTAGTTTTGTTTGTTCAACTTGTAAAGCAGCTGTGAGCTATTCAAAGCTTCATAGAGTTCTCAATGATATATATATATATATATCTCTGGTGGATACTTTCAAATCCACCAGAAAGTTTTAAAACTTGTGTTTTATTACTTAGTGTTTTGATTTCTATCACTCTTTCATTCCGCACTATTGTAAATCAAACACAGTTATATATATTAAGTTAGAAGAATTTTAAAATCTCAAAAAGTAGCTAGAATTACATTCAACCCCCCTTCTGTAATTTTTGTTGTATTTCTAGGGAATAATAATTGGTATCAGAGCAAGCTCTTGAAGTACAAAGAGTGTAAAGATCACAACAATCAACAAGATGAACAAAAAGGATGTTGGAGTTAAAATTCCATTTCTGGATAAAGACAACTATCACCACTGGAAGGTAAAGATGCACCTACATCTTCTTTCTCAAGATGAAGCTTATGTGGATTGCATTGAAAGATGTCCTCATGTCCCTATGAGAGCCGCTACAGGGAATGAACCATCAGTTCCAAAACT
This sequence comes from Apium graveolens, assembly GCF_009905375.1. NCBI lineage: Eukaryota > Viridiplantae > Streptophyta > Magnoliopsida > Apiales > Apiaceae > Apium > Apium graveolens. The sequence goes on along the minus strand of NC_133656.1, from coordinate 147,101,319 downwards.
TAGGCATGAGTGGTCTGATCTAGACATTGAACAAGTCAGGAAAGATAAGAAGGCCATGAATATACTGTTCAATGGTTTTGATGGTGATATGTTTGATAACATTATTAACTGTAAAACAGCCAAAGAGGTTTGGGACACAATACAAATTATTTGTGATGGTACTGAGCAAGTAAGGGAAAATAAGATGCAACTTTTGATTCAACAATATGAGCACTTTCACTGTGAAGAAAGTGAGTCACTTACTGATATTTTTAGTATGTTTCAGAAACTTCTGAATGCACTAAAACTACATGGAAGAGTTTATCAGACAAAAGACTCTAACCTCAAGTTCCATAGATCTCTCCCAAATGAGTGGAAGCCAATGACAGTCTCATTGAGAAACTCACAAGATTACAAGGAGTTCACCTTGGAGAGACTATATGGCATCCTGAAAACCTATGAGCTTGAAATAGAGCAAGATGAAAGGATGGAGAAAGGAAGGAAGAAATGAGGATCCATAACACTTGTTGCTGAGTTAGAGAAGGAGAAAGAGGTGAAGGTAGAAGCTGTTGAATCTACTTCAAAGGTCTGTGAAAGCAAGGGTAAAGGGCTGGCAGCTGAGAATGAAGATCAGTTGAGCCAAGATGACATGGATGATATTGATGAGCATCTAGCATTTTTATCCAGTAGATTTTCCAAGGTCAAATTTAAGAAGAATTTTCGAGCAGCCAAGCCAAATAGAAACATGGTTGATAAGTCAAAATTCAGGAGTTTCAAATGTGGCTTGACAGGTCATTTTGCTAGTGAGTGTAAAAAGTCTGATTCCAGCAAAAAGAAGTTTGAGCCTATTGATTATAAACAGAAATACTTTGAGTTTCTCAAACAAAAGGAAAGGTCTTTCATCATACAGGAGAATGACTGGGCCGTAGATGGATTGGATGAAGATGAAGAAACAAGCTATGTCAATCAAGCCCTAATGGCCAATCAGATGAAACAGAGACCAGTTCTGCAAGCAATCAGGTAATCACCACTAACTTAGTACATTTATCTAAAGCTGAGTGTAATGATGCAATAAATGACATGTCTACGGAGTTATATCACCTGCATGTTACACTTAAGTCTCTCACTAAGGAAAATGCTAAAATTAAAGAAAACAATTTGTTTTTAAGTGAGAGGAATAATGTGCTAGAGTCTCAATTTATTGAATTTAAAAATTGAGAATTGAGTGTAAAATTGCTAAGGATGAATTAACTGAGTCCTTGAAGAAAGAAGAGAGTTTAAGGAAATAGCTTGAGAGAAAACAGGAAGTAATTAAAGCATGGAAATCATCTAGAGATGTTCATGCTCAAATTACTAAAGTTCAAGGTATATAATCCTTTTGTGATGCAACCTGGAAAAAGAGTAAAGAGAAGCTTTACTCCAATCTGGTTGAAGGACTCTTTATAGATGTGGACTCGATGGATGATGAAAATCATCCATCGGATAATCAAAAGGATTATCCTTCGAGAGACAATGAGCCACATCTGTTGGCTGTGAGTAAACCAGTTAACAAAGCTAAGTTAGTCAAATTGAATGAGAAATATGGATCAGTCTCTAAAAAATTTGTTCCAGGAGAATCAAGTTAAGTTAGAAAAGAAAAGAAAGTTAATGTCGATAATATGTCTATCAAGCAATTGCATGACAGGATGGAAAAGATTGAGGTTAAAACAGAAGCTAAAAGGAAAAAACAATAGAAATGGGAAGGTAGGGATTAACAAACATAACAACTACACACCTGATAAATATGCACCAAGAAAAATATGTGTTAAATGTGGTAGTGTTAATCACTTGTCTGTTAATTGCAAGATTGATATGCCTACTCCCATGACTGCACTTTCTTCTTTTTCCAACATGACTGCGATGTCTGCAATGCCTATGAATGCTATGCCTGCTCAGAATATGAATGCACAATTTGCTAATATACCATTTGCACCTAATCCTTATTATGTTGCATTTAGTATGCCACAAATGCCATTTAGCATGCCTTACTGGAATAACATGTTTGCAAATAGCATGCATTTTCATGTAAACCAAAATATGCATGATAACTCTGTTTCAATGACTGGTTTCAAAGGTCCAACTCAAATGACTAAGGATGAATCTGAGATCCCCAAGTCAAATGAGATCAAACCTAAGAAACCAAAGAAAAAGGTTAATAAGGAAGGACCCAAGGAAACTTGGGTACCAAAATCAACTTGATTTGGTTTTGATGTGTGCAGGGAAACATAAAGAATCTTTGGTATCTAGACAGTGGTTGCTCAAGGCACATGACTGGAGATTCTACCCTGCTAATTGAGTTCAAGGAAAGAGTTGGCCCAAGTATCACTTTTGGAGATGACATCAAGGGTTATACTGTGGGATATGGCTTGATATCAAAGGATAATGTCATCATTGAAGAGGTTGCCCTAATGGATGGACTTAAGCATAATTTGTTGAGTATCAGCCAGCTTTGTGATAGGGACAACTCAGTCACTTTTAATTCAGAAGCCTGTGTTGTGACCAATGGTTCTCACTGGAGTGAGAAAAGGGAATGTGTACCTAGCTGATTTCAACTCATGAAATACAGAATCAGTAACTTGTCTTCTCAGTAAAGCAAGTTAAGATGAAATTTGGCTATGGCACAAGAAGTTGTCCCATCTAAACTTCAAGACCATGAATGAGCTAGTCAAGAAAGAGTTGGTCAGAGGTATCCCTCAAGTGGAGTTTACTAAGGATGGATTGTGTGATTCCTATCAGAAAGGAAAGAAAATTAAAGCATCATTCATAAAGAAACTTGATTCAACAATTGAAGAACCTTTCCAACTGTTGCACATGGATTTGTTTGGACCAGTCAATGTGTTGTCCATCTCAAGGAAAAGATATTGCCTAGTAATTGTAGATGATTTCTCAAAGTTCTCTTAGATATATTTTCTAAAGTCCAAAGATGATGCTAGTGAAATCATCATCAATCACATAAGGCAAGTCAATAATCATCCTGACTTTAAAGTAAGAAGAATTAGGAGTGACAATGGAACTGAGTTCAAGAATTCTGTGATGAGATCATTTTGTGAAGAAAATGGGATTATGCATAAGTTTTCTGCAGCTAGACCTCCACAACAAAATGGAGTGGTGGAAAGGAAAAACAGATCTCTTATTGAAGTTGTAAGGACAATGCTTGAAGAATCAAAGTTACCAACATATTTTTGGGTTGAAGCTGTGAATACTGCATGCTACACTCAGAATATTTCTTTGGTTAATCAAGCCAAATGCATGTCTCCTTATCAGTTGTTCAAGCCAACTCTAAATTTCCTACATGTCTTTGGCCGTAAATTCTACATTCTAAGAGATCAAACTGATCAACATGGAAAGTTTGATGCCAAAGCAAATGAAGGAATCTTTGTTGGATATACTGTTGAAAAAGCATATAGGGTCTACAATCTAGGAACCAATATTGTTTTGGAATCAGTACATGTTATGTTTGATGATAAAAAGATTGAAGGACTGCAAGATGGAGATTTCCATGAGAGCCTCAAATTCGATAATGTTGAGATGGTTAGTGATGACAGTGATCATGAAAATGATCAAGAAACTGTGGCTAAGGACAACACAGAAAAATCTACACCTAATGAAACACATAACTCACCATCCGTTGAGTTACATAATGCTTCATCCATCGGTAGATAATCAGCTTCATCCCTCGAGATACAAAGTGCATCATCCATCGGAACAATAAGAGAAGCTGAGAGTCAAAACAGTTCACTTATAGAAAGAACCCCATCTTTAAGTCAAAGATCTACAAACTCAGGGGGAGTTTCTTTTAATCAAAACTCAGTCACAAATCAAGACAACAATGAGGCCTCTTTATCAAAATCTAATCTACCACAACAGAGAAAATGGACTAGATATCACCCTTTTGAACTCATTATTGGTGATGCATCTTCTAGAGTTTAAACAAGAAAAGCAACTCAAGAAGAATTTCTGTGTAGCAGCTTTCTTTCAAAGGAAGAACCAAACAAGGTAGAAGAAGCTCTGTTGGATCTTGATTGGGTTTTAGCTATGCAGAAAGAGCTAAACCAATTTGAAAGGAACAAGGTATGGAAGCTGGTACCCAAACCTAAGGGAAAGAATCCAATTGACACAAAGTGGGTATTCAGAAATAAGATGGATGGAAATGGAATAGTTGTCAGGAACAAACCTAGATTGGTTGCTAAGGGCTACTATCAACAAGAAGGAATATATTTTGATGAAACTTTTGCTCCTGTTGCAAGACTTGAAGCCATCAGAATTTTCTTAGCCTATGCGCCCATGCCAATTTCAAAGTCTATCAAATGGATGTCAAAAGTGCCTTTCTGAATAGAGATTTGGAGGAGGAAGTCTATGTCAGTCAACCTCCTAGTTTTGAAGATTCAAATTTTCCAGAATATGTCTACTATCATTTGAAAGCACTTTATGGATTGAAGCAAGCTCCTAGAGCCTGATATGATACTTTGTCTAAGTTTCTCCTAGAAAATCACTTCATAAGAGGTACTGTTGACAAAAATTTATTCTTTAGAAATGTTAATGGCTCTAGTATACTTGTTCAAATTTATGTAGATGATATTATATTTGGATCTATAGATGAAAAAATTTGCAAAAAGTTTTCCAAATTGATGCAAAGTAAGTATGAAATGAGCATGATGGGAGAACTAACTTACTTTCTTGTCTTACAAGTTAAGCAAGTTAGTGATGGAATATCATCGGTCAAACCAAATATATTTATCATCGGCCACTGCAACTAAGCTTGAATTAAATACTACTGAAAAGTCTGTGGATATTTCAAGCTATAGAGGCATAATTGGCTCACTTTTGTACTTAACAGCTAGTAGGCCAGATATAATGTTTGCTACTTGTCTTTGTGCTAGATTTCAGGCTGATCCCAAAGAATCTCACTTAGTAGCTATTAATAGAATTTTCAGATATCTCAAGGGAATACCAAAACTTGGCATTTGGTACCCTAGAGATTCTGGTTTTGATCGAACTGGTTATTCAGATGCAGATTATGCAGGTTGTAAAATAGATAGAAAAAGTACAACAGGAACCTGTCAATTTTTGGGAAACAAGCATGTATCCTGGTTCTGTAAAAAGCAAAATTCAGTTTCTACTTCTACAGCTGAAGTTGAATATATTGTTGCTGGTAGTTGCTGTGCACATATTTTATGGATAAAAAAATCATCTGTTGGATTATGGTCTACAAGTGGACAGAATTCCTATTTTCTGTGATAACACAAGTGCAATTGCCATCACTGAAAATCCAGTACAACATTCCAGAACAAAGCACATAGACATCAAGTACCACTTCATTAGGGAACATGTGATGAATGGTACCGTGGAACTTCATTTTGTACCAAGTGAAAAGCAGCTTGCAGATATATTTACCAAGCCACTTGATGAATCAACCTTTTCTAGGTTGGTAAGTGAGTTAGGTATGCTTAATTATTCTTGAATCCTTTCTGATAATTTTGCAAGCTATGATGCAGCCAGAAACTTAATTGATTTTTTCTGTTTTAGATGAAATTTTGGCTAATTCAAAATTTACATCTCGACGGATGCTCATTATCCATCGAGTTTGATCATTCGTCGGAATAGAATATCTTAATAAAAATCAATTACTTTTCTGGATTATTTTATACCCGACGGATAACTGTTTTATCCTCATCTGTCGAATTGTCTACATCTTAGCCGTTGAAAGTACTGAACATTATTCATCGGATATACTTACAGTCTGTAAGTATATCACGACGGATAATTGACAGAATTTTGACATTTTATTTTATTTTAAACGGCTATTTTAAGCAATTTTGAATGGTTACTTTATTACTTTTGACAGTTTATTTTTGAGATAGTATAAAAGCTAAATTCACTTTAATTCTTTTCTTTTATCTTTCTCTACTGCAATTAACTACCCTCTTCTTCTTCAAAGAAAAACCCTCTCTCATTCTGCAAGTTATCTTACTCTAACAATGGCACCAATGGTCAAAATCATGTCTCAGTCATGATTTATCTATGAGAAGAACAATTTTATGGCACTTGTGAACAAAGGGATTCCAGCATCTGGAGATTATCATAAAATGATGGATTTTGTGAAGGGATGTAAGCTTAATTATACTATGCTGGAATCACCCACAATCTACTGTGAAGTTGTGGAGGAGATGTGGACAACTGCTGTCTATTAGGACAATGACAAAACCATCACTCTCTCCATCAAAGGTAAGGAACACTGCATTAACTTTGACATTATCAAAGCATGCTTTAAAATTCCAGATAACACCACTATTAATCCACATACGGATGCTGATATAGTTAATTTGTCTAACTCCATTGGCTATGCACTTTCTACTACTAAATTAAGTGAGATTCGAAGGCTAGGTCTTAGAAAATAGTGGAGTTTCTTGCGTGATGTAGTTACCAAAGTGTTTCCTGGTAAGATAAATAACTTTGATTCTGTCAATATTACTATGCTTAACATGCTTTACATGCTTCTTACTGATAAGTACTTCAATTTCAGTGATGCTGTTATGTTTGAGTTAGGATATAAGTTAGGAGAGGTTAATAAGAGATCTAAACATATCTATTATTCTATATTTTTTATGATTATTGCTAACCATATCTGTGAAGATCTTGTAATTGAGAACCCAACCAACAAATTAGATTGTTGGGTTCAAGAAAGATGGGTAATTGCAGACTTGAATAGAGGTGATCATCACAAGGAGGTGCCCTTGGTTTATTTTCCAATCATGGAGGGCCCTCAGGTAAGTGAAGTAAGCACCACTGTCTCTACGATTCCAACCTCACAAATTTCTTTGCCTTTGAGTGTGGCTATGGCATCTGTGCAAATGAACCAACAAATGCCTACCCAAGCTACCAAAACAAAAACTTTAAAATCCAAAACAAAGAAAACCCCCTATGGTTTCTCTCAAAAGAAACTAGTTGCAAAATCTACCAAAAATAAAGAGGGGAGTGTGAAGGGTAGTGAGATAGGTGAGGGACGGGGTGAACATCAAAGAAACCCCAAGGATAAGGATGGCGAGGCAAGTGTACCTAAACCTAGCCACACCACAGTCTCTCAACAAACTGTGGTGATTAATAAGGAAATCAGCTCACTTCTAGTTTCATCCTCCCAGAAGGATGTCACTATTCAAACAAGCTCCCAACCAGGAGCACAGGCCAAGAGGGGAAGGGACACAAGATCACCCCAAACTTATGCTGGAAAAAAGAGATCTAAAACAATTGGGGATGCACATGGAACACACATAGTGCAAACTGAAGCTAAAGACTCAGTCACTGCACCATCTCAAAGTCAATTTGATGTCGCTCCAATAAATGTGGAGTCACAGCCAATATCTTTAGTAATAGAAGTACCACAAACACCAAACTCTCCCACAAATTCTCCGTATGTGGATATGATCAACACATCAATTCCTGATTCCCCTTCTTTAACTCTGTTGGGGAAGCCAAAATCTAGTGCAAGTGAGCATCATCTTTTGGATGATTTGTTGGCTCACTTGCCAATTCTTTCAGGATTTATTGAGACATCTGTGCCCAAATTTTCATCAATCTGCACAGAGTCTACAATAGTCTCCACTCCAAATTCATTGATTTCTTCTATTCCGGTGGATATTGTTCATCCGTCGGTTAGTGATTGTATCCTGACGGTTGTGCCAAACAGCAATCATCCATCGGCTAGCCTAACTACTATCCCGATGGATGTTCCTTATCCGTCGGTACTCTCTACACACACTAAAATTTCAACAATTATTACAAGTGTATACGAGTTAGTATTTGTACAATCACTCTTAGGACTGAGGGAAGGGAGTGAAATAAGTGAGAGGCTGGGTTGCTCCTAGGAAAAAGGAGAGGAAAGGAGTGAACTCATGCATGCTATTTCTTCCAGCCTGACAAAAGAGAGTGAGAGGAGTTCCACCTTAGAAGGTGAAGGTGAGGGTGTGAGGGTGGTGAGCCAAGGGGAGCCCTTTATGCAATAAAAGAGAGAAATTGAGAGAAATGCAGGTACAGAATAAATAAGGATGGAATCCATTGCTAGTAAGTCAATGAATGTCAGTAATGTAGACAAAGAGAAACCATTTCAGCAAGATTATCAAGCTGTAATTGATTCTATCTCTTTGGATGCTAAGATATTTACTCATCCTGTTCCAGCATACCAACTTTTGGCTGGACAGGGCAATGAGAATGCAGAAAAGATGCTTAACTTAGTGCATACAACTGAATCAATGCAAAGAGCAAAGGATGTTATCACAGCAATGCCACCTAAGGCTGGTGATGATGTTGACTATGGAACTGGTAAGCTTGAAGACTTCTTTCGAGATGAAGATGGTGATGAAGAAGAGTTCATGGACATAGGGGGAGAAGCAGCCCTAGCTCTAGATCAAACATTCCACCTTGGGTGTTTTTTAAAGAGTGTGATGATAAGCATTTCAAGACAACTCTTTTTCACATCATTCAACAGACACACAATTCTCTTCAAGCCACTACCAATAATAGCACCAAGAAGCTTCTACAAGCACACCTCAACTCTCTACAACTATATCAAAAACAAGCTCTTCAACACAATCAAGATGTCACTTCAATTAAAACCGAGATCGACCAAATCAAGAAGGATGTCTCTGAAAGATTGGATGCTAAATTTCCAAATACAACAGTGCTTGACATCAACAGACAGTTGAGAAAGAATTCTAATCTTGCAACCAAAGTGGACTCTTTGGACACTAGACTGAAAGCTGTAGAAACCTCTCTAACAGCTATTCATCTTCATCAAGCATAACAAACTCGGTTGCTATAAAAGCTGGTGGTTGCATAAACTTCTACCTCCACTCTACTTGATGATAACAAAAAGGGGGAGGAAGAATCAACAATCCAAGTTAGTCAAGAAGAGCTAACCAGTGAGGGGGAACATGTGATAAATGTTCAAATCAGTCAAGTAATAGTTCCAGAAATTACTTTGCCAAAGCCACCAATATTGGACAGCATTGATCTGATCCAAAGAGCAGCTGCTAAACTGAATTCAAACTCAAATCTCAAAATGCTTGATGTTGCAGCTGCTGAGAGGGAATTGGATGATAAATGGAGGAAGATAGATGAAGAAATTCAGAAGAAATTTGGTCAGATACAGAAACTAGACAAAAAATTTCATCACCACTCTCAAGTGAAACAAATCTCAGTGCATGAAATGAGTCTAGGCAACTTGGAAAAAGGCCAAACTTCATGCATCAAATCTCCAAAAGCTAATCTGATTTTGAAGCCTAAAAGGAACTATCCAAAGTGATCAGACAAGAATCCCTTGGATCTCATATTTGAGACTCCAAAACCAGATGAAAAGAAGCTATTGGAAAGGTCCATAATATTTAATAAAGATCCATCTGGTTTAGTATAAAAAAAGAGAATTGCCAAAATTTACAGGAGTGGAAAAGAGATCTGTGTGGTGGCTGGTCACCCTCAGTTTGCAACAGCAAAAAGGGAAGAAAAAGAAAGAATTAAGCAAGAAAAGAGGCAAGCTGTTATAGATGCTAATAAGCTCAAACAGAAGAAGGAGCAAGCTGCTATAGTAGCCAAGTTTCAAGATGTGAAAGCTACAACTGAAATCTCTGAAAAACCAACTATGAAAACTAAAACTCAGGATCAAAAATTGCAGAATGAACCTCAACAGACAAAGAAACCAAGATACAAACAAATAATCAAGAGAAAATTGGACTTCAGTGATGAGGAACTGGAAGACTACATTCCCAAACAGTCTACAACTTCAAATCAAACATCCAAGTCCTCAGTGGCACATTATAATTTCCAAGGGTGAGCCAATAGAATGGGAAAGTATGCCAATTCCTGAACTCAATTTACCTATCTTCAACAAGACAAAGAAAACAAAGACTAGAGCAATCAAGAAAGTCAAGCTTGTGACTCTCAAAACCAAGACCCTAACCAAATCTAAACCTGTAGTCAACAAGGGAGATCTTTTATATATCTGTGACATCAGGGAGTTTTCAGATATAAACCTCTACTTGGATGAATTGGAAGAAGTATGAGGGATTGATGCTTATAGACATCTTCCTGAAAGACTTGTGTTTAAGTACAAGGGAGGGAAAGAAATCACATGGCCACTTCACAGGATTCTTCAAGAAAGCCAATCTGTACTGATAAATGTCGTCTCATCCTTTAAGAAAAACTTTGGTTTTAATGTAACTGCAAGGAAATTGGTCCTAAAGAAGATAGAAGATCTAAGGAGCAATAAAGCCAAAGATGCACTCCCAAAAACTCTATCAATTCCCTTCACAGGAAATAGAGTGCATTTGAGGCCATATTGGTTGATGGAATTCATGGATAACAAGGGTGATAGAAGATTCTTTAGACTGGATGACCAATTGAGTATCTCTAGCAATGAGACTCTATTGGAAATGCAAGAAAAGTTGGATCTATCTGAAGCTGATGAACTTGAATTTCACATACAATTCTAGAATCAAATAGAAGAGAATAACAGGAAGCTTGGGAAGAAATCCAGACAATCAAGGAAATAGAAATCATCTGCTCAGACTAGAGAAGCACCTTGATAATGATTGTGAGAACTGAATGGTTTTTAGCATATAAACGCGCGAAAACGTAAATTTAAATCTTAAAAAAAAACCGAAACCCTCCGCAGGATCCATGCGAAAAATAATATTTGATTCGTAGTTCAGTATGTTTACCTCAAGAAGCTTTACGTTAATGGAAAGATGGAGGTCTTTAATGCAGATCCAAAAATGATGAACGGAGATCCTTAGCAGCTGCTCCTCAAGTGTGAAGCACTCCACCGGTATCCACCAAGAAAATGATGTAATGAAGGAGGAGGAGATGGAGAGAATTAGGGTTTTTGTAAATCTTTTTGGTTGAGGCAAAAATAGGTCTATAATAGTATATTTATAGGCAAAATTTTCAGCTGAAAATTTTCCCATAAAATATTATTATTATTAACCCTTTATTATTCTCACTAATAAATAAAACATCTTTTAATTATTAATCCTTTTTCTATACTCTTTAGAAATAATTCTCTCACTTGATTTAATTTCCAAAAATTAAATTTTTAATTAATAATATTAAGAACCTTTTCTTAATTAATTTATAATCAATTAAATCTCATTTAATCAATTATTAAATTTTCCAATTAATTATTTATTTCATAAATAAATAATTATCAGCCATTATTAATTAATTTCACCACCATTAAATCATTCTATTTTATGGTGTGACCCTGTAGGTTCAATATTAAGGTGGTAGTAGAAATAAATAATAATAAAACTATTTTATCATTATTTATATAAATTCTCTAATTCATTAAATATGATTAATTAATTAATCATATTTATTCTACATCGTGAGGGATACTTCTCAGCATATCGCGACTATCTGGATAATACGAATTCACTGCTTAGAATACCAAGAACCTATTCAGTGAGTAGTTACCGTACAATTAATTCCTTCTACCCTGCAATATCAGGATTAAATACAAGGCATGTAACTTGTGTCAAGCCTATCTTATTTAATCACTTGCTTTCCCATTCACTATGTTTAGTTCTATTTAATGTAAATTAGAAACTCCTTTCTAATTTCATTCACTCTAGCCAGAGATTCCTGAACTAACATAAGTGGATCGGCATTGAATATTCTCTTCCTACACTGGAAGGGGTAGATCCTTTATTAATCATACACTATCTTCGTGTACAAATTCCTATACCCAGTAGAGCCCTTATAATTGTCCCTTGAGACTAAGAACTAAACCAAAGCATAGTTCAGTGTACACAAGATGACTTTGATGACCTCAAATCTAAGGATACTTGTACAACTATCACTATGTGAACAACTGCTGACACGTGAGTGAACTCCATCAGTTGTTCAGCTGTGTGAGTCATGTTCAGTGAACTTATTCTATAATAAGCACCTACATACTAGCTATAGTGTCACCACACACATGTCTATGAGAACAGACATCCTTCATAATGAAGCAAGCATAGTATGTACCGATCTTTGCGGATTATTAATTACCAGTTAGTAATCCTACGACCAGGAACTATTTAAGTTTAGAGTTATCATCTTTTAGGTCTCATTATTATGATCTCATCACAATCCATTAAAGCTTTACTCTAAACTGTGGTATATCTTATTTAAACATTTAAATAGATAGAGCCTACAATAAAAACAAAACAAGTCTTTTATTAATATTATTGAAATCAAAACAGTTTATATAAAAGTTATTCCTAAATCCTCATACATGATTGGACTTAGGACATATCTCTTTCAATCTCCCACTTGTACTAAAGCCAATCACTCTGGTATCTAATACCCATCTTGTCTTTATGATGATCAAAGTGACTCTGAGAAAGTGGCTTTGTGAGTGGGTCTGCTACATTGTTATGTGTGTCAACTCTCTCGATGTTCACATCTCCTCTTTCAACAATTTCCCTAATCAGATGAAAGCGCCGTAGGACATATTTGGAATTTTTATGAGACCTAGGTTCCTTGGCTTGTGCTATTGCTGCGTTGTTATCACAATACAACACAATAGGCTCTTCAATGCTAGGAACAACTCCCAACTCAGAAACAAATTTCCTCATCCAAACGGCTTCTTTTGCAGCCTCACTTGTAGCTATATATTCTGCTTCCGCTGTGGAGTCAGCCATTGTAGACTATTTGGAACTCTTCCAACTAATCGCACCACCATTCAGAGTAAACACGTACCCTGACATGGATTTGCTATCACTTTCTGATTGAAAACTAGAGTCAGTATAACCCTCTATTTTCAACTCAGATTCACCACCAAAAACAAGAAAATGTCATGAGTCCTTCGCAAGTACTTAAGGATGTTTTTCACTGCTTTCCAGTGGTCTTCACCTGGATTGGACTGATATTTGCTCGTCACACTAATTGAATAAGCAACATCAGGCCTAGTACACAACATCGCGTACATGATAGATCTTATTGCTGAAGCATAAGGAATCTTAGTTTGTAACACCCCCAGATCCGGGGTCAGGGATCCGGGTCGTCACGGTCTTTCTTTCCACAATATCACTTCACTTAATTAATAATAAATAACCTTATGTTGTGACCCCACACTAACACACACCACAACCCGTTATAGTCTCAGAGATGAAATTGAAATAAGTACAAGTCCTTGAATCCACAATTAAAAGTTATTACAACCCAAAATGATTACTTGATAAATTTATAGTTAATTGCCATTATCTGCCACAAGTTATAATTATACATAATTTGATTCTCAAAAGTAGAATGCCTGATCAACCAATAGATCTACCTCTGCAGCTATAGCAGCTACAACATCAACGGGAAGACGCGGGACGCTTCCCACGCGCTTGCGCTGGGTCTGCTGGAGTCTGGCCATCTTTCCTAACTGTTGTTGTGTGATGAAGAAATAAAGCAAGAGTGAGCCTTACAGCTCGCAAGATAATATATAGTGATAACAATAATACAAGTATCTAAATGGATACTTACTAGAATCTTTTATCATGTGTAAGATAATTACTTACTAGATATAAGTAAAAACAAGGGATGAAGTTACCAAATACTTCACTATACTTATATCAATTATAAAGTTACTTGAACTACCATTGTTCAAAGTATAACGAGCTTTCAACAGTTCATCACATAGATGAGACTACAAGACAGATTTGAATAGATTAAATCTTTGAAGTAGTATTGAAGGAAATGAAGTTATGATATACTTCATTAAGTTCCGATATATATATCCACATATACATCTTCCTTATACAGTCCCTGAAAACCTCTGTCATGTAAAGTATGAACAGATTTTGTAACATCCAATGAATTTTTGGAAGGGAAAAAGAATTGTGGCATAAACCCGATATCTTGCTGATCAGGCAAAGATACCAATAAGTAACCTTTTCTACTAGTAGATGGACGAATTCCCCACTGGTCATCACCCTGGTCGCAATAGGACCTTATGCTGGACTGCCACTCAGCCACTTATACATTTGATGGACTCCCACTGAGCCACTTACACTATCATGGACGCCCACTGAGCCCATGTTGCTTATGCCGACTCGATAGATGGACTTACTTCCCGAACGTTGGGTAAGTAATCAATTCATTTACCAAAACTGCAGCCTTGTTGCGAATATAAAATACACCATAGAGCCGGATCCCTCAGGTTTTGAGCGAGTATTTAAATCCCCTTTTTAAAAGGAAGATCTTAAATATAAAAATGAGTTTTGGGATCCGCTCTAACTTTTAAAAATCATTTTGAAGACTCGAAAACACTTTAAAGAGTGTTTGGAGTAATGCTGATTTAATGAAGTAAATCAGTCCCAATATATTTAGAAAATGTCTGAATATTATTATTTAAATAATATTCCCATAAAGAATAATCTTTATACAAATAATTGAAATAGAAGTTGTAAGACTTATACTTGAAATGAGTATTAAATAACCAAAGATATACTTATACGAAAGTACTATCTTTATTTGAATAATCGAAAATAAGTTTGATTATCGAAACATTATTCATTAATAAAATAAAGAATATTATTAAATAATAAGCGGAGTCATAATACCTCGAATGAATATTATAAATAATATTCATTAAATAAAATAACGGAGTCATACATCCTCAAATGAATATTCAATTAATAATCATTAATAATATAACTGAGTCATAAGCCCTCGAATGAATATTCGAAATAATATTCAATAATAAAATAAAGGAGTCATAAGTCCTCGGATGAATATTCGAAATAATATTCAATAATAAAATAAAGGAGTCATAAGTCCTCGGATGAATATTCGAAATAATATTCAATAATAAAATAAAGGAGTCATAAGTCCTCGGATGAATATTCGAAATAATATTCAATAATAAAATAAAGTTAAAGTTATCGAATAAACCTTATTCGATTAATAGTTTTGAAAACTATAACCATATATATATAAAAATATATATATTATACTCGGGAACATCGACTCCCGGTTTAGAAATATGTTCACCTTTTGATCCCCTATACTAAGGGTAAACTCAATACCGCTTATCTCTAGCATAGGTATTATGCAACTGTAAGCATTTTAACCAACAGATATATAATCCAAGAATATGAAACAGGCATGCATATATACCATATCGCATGCTACAATATATCGCAAGAATTTGCTAATAACAAATATGCATTTATCGCAAGATCATGCATATACACATATACATCACAACAACAGTATAACGGGTAGAAAACTTGCCTGAGCGAGTGGGGGTGATAAAAGGCTCGGGACGAGTCTGGTAACCTATAAACAACAAGTAAGTTGGAATTAAACTAAAGTCACTTGTAAATCTATACTTTAACTAACTTAGACTCTAACGCTTGTTTTGCGCTTACTGATTCTCTTAAGTCACTCGAGTACCCTCGGCTCCACAATTTTTAATAATTTAACCCTTACGAGTTTTAAGGAGATTCCTTCGTGAGTGTCTTACCAACTTCCTAAAACTCTTGCCATAATTGTTTCATACATTAATTAACCCTTTTTGGTCTTTAACCTATGTTTCAAAGTAAGGCGAGGGGAAATGTTTCGTTCGCGAAACGCCGTTACTTAAAACGGTCGTTTCTCCTAAACCGTGCATCGGAATCAAACGAACTACATATCAAAACGAAGCTCATAACATGAACTATCTAAACTCATAATATAGCAGGGAGTTCTCGGGTCCAAATGTTATGAACAAAAGCAGTCTAAAGTAAATCGGATATTACGACGGCTATGTTTACGCGATTTCCCAAATTTAAACCATTCCAAAACCATCACAATTCAACCCCAATCCATTCATACAACCAAAGTCCATCCTTATTACATCATAACATCCCCAATAAGTTCAATATTAACATTTATACTTATGCTTAAGCTTGAATTTAACTATACTTAAGTTCTTTTAACCAAAACAACAAGATTCACCATTCCATTTCACTACCACTCCAACCCAAACTCTAAACCACAAGCATTAAGCTACTATATCACCATAACAATCAAAATCATCTTATTATACAAAGGAATCTAGGGTTTGGAGATGATATACCTTCCTTGAAGTGGTGGGAGTAGCTAGGAAGCCTTAAGAAGCCTTGAGAAGTCTTAGGGATGCTTGGATCTTAAAGGAAAATAAGAAAAAAAACAAGTTAAAAACTTTGAAATCACTATTCATTATCTTCTTCATTGATTTCTTGAAGAAGATTGAGAAAGAATTGAAGGCTTAAATCATAAGATAGCCATAACTATGCATAAGGATGACTAGGGAATTATCTTACCAATTTAGGAAGCCTTGATCTTGAGTTTTGAAATTTGTTTTCTTTGAAAATGGCAAAAGCCGAGAGCAAGCCTTGGTGATGAAGAATAAAATTTTGTTTTGATGAGAAATGATTTGTTTGGCTTGGTGGATGAAATTAGATTTGTTTTATTTTAGGTCAATTACCCATTTACCCTTGATTTTGTGTGGTTAATATTCCACCACATTTCCTTCCTTCCCATGTCATGCTTATGTCATGCTATGATGTCATCTTTCCCTCCTTGTCCTCTTCTCATTGGTTGGGTGACATCATCCTCTCTAATCCCTTTGATTAACTTTCTAATTATTTACCTAATGATCGCTGATCTGTTATACGGTTCGCTTAACTTTCATTTTCGTTTATCGTTTGAGGGATCATACCCGGGATCTTATTACTTAGGTTCCCTTAACCTTTCTCAATATATTATATTTCTTTTATGATCCTCTCTTATAATCCTTTAATTTAAATCCTTTTTATCCTGTTACCTTATACTCAATTCTTTCCGTATCTAGTGGATTTCCGGGAAAAATCAAAGTGTTCGGAATTGGATTCTGACGATCTTTACATACACTTATATACCATATAGAGTACTAATAAAATCTCAGAATATCCATAACAGAACCCCTACATAGTGTGGCATGAAAAGTTTTCTCATTCAGCAAAAACACTATTCACAAGGGTTACAAAAAGTTCAAAATTTTGGGGGTTATTACAGTCTCCCCTCCTTAAAAGGATTCCGTCCCGGAATCAAATAGAAAACAAATGGGGGTACTTTTCTAGCATTGCGCTCTCTAGTTCCCAAGTTGATTCTTCTACATTATGATTCTGCCATAGTACTCTGACTAGCTTGATCACTTTGTTCCGAAGCACCTGCTCCTTCTTATCCATAATCCTTACTGGCTTCTCCACGTAAGTCAGATCTGGTTGCATATCCACCTGCTCGTACTCCACTATGTGTCTGGCATCCCGATGATACTTCCTTAGCATTGACACATGGAACACATTATGAACTTGTTGCAAGTTAGGGGGTAAGGCTAGCTCGTAAGCTAACTTTCCAATCCATCTTAATATCTCAAAATGTCCAATGTATCTTGGGCTTAGTTTTCCTTTCTTTCCAAATCTCATTAATCCCTTCCAAGGGGATACCTTTAGCAGTACTAAGTCCCCAACTTCATATCCCTTGTCCTTTCGGGCTAGGTCTGCATATTTCTTCTGTCTGTCTTGGGCTGCTACAAGCCGTCCTCTGATAAGATCCACTATGTCTTTGGTTCTTTGGACCACTTCGGGTCCGAGCATCTTCCGCTCTCCTACTTCATCCCAGTATAAGGGAGATCGACACCTTCTTCCACACAGGGCCTCATAAGGCGGCATTCCGATGCTAGCATGAAAGCTATTGTTATAAGAAAACTCGATCAACGGTAAGTGGTCATCCCAACTTCCTTTAAGGTCTATTGCACAGACTCTCAACATATCCTCTAGTGTCTGGATGGTCCTTTCACTCTGCCCATCCATCTGGGGATGGTACGCGGTACTCATATTTAACTTGGTCCCCGCACATTCTTGAAAGCTCCTCCAAAATCTGGAGTTGAACCTGGGGTCTCGGTCTGAGACAATGGACGCTGGGACTCCATGTCGCGTCACTATTTCCTTAAGGTAAATGTCCACCAGTCTATCGACTGTGTATCTCTCATTGATAGGAATGAAATGAGCTGACTTTGTCAGTCGGTCTATAATTACCCATATGGCGTCATGATTGGCTTTCATCCTTGGCAAGCCTACAACAAAATCCATCGCTATCTGTTCCCATTTCCACTCGGGAATCTCCAGGGGTCTTAAAAGTCCACTGGGTCTCTGGTGCTCTGCCTTTACCCTTTGGCAAGTCAAACATTTGTTTACCCATTCTGCTACGTCCCTCTTTATGTTAGGCCACCAGTAATATTACTTCAAATCCCTATACATCTTGGTACTTCCCGGGTGAATGGAATACCTTGAACTATGGCTTTCATCCAAAATCTCATCTTTAAGTTCTTGAACATTCGAAACCCAAATCCGGTAGGAGTACCTCATTATCCCTTTTTCATCTTTCTCAGTATGGATCTCCTCTCCAGTCATTGACTCTCTGCCTTCATTCATTATTTTCTCTTGGCACAATCTGATCTTTTCCAATAACTCTGGCTGCATTGAGATCTCAAAAAGCTTTTCAGTTCCGGTTCCGGTTATCTTTACTTCTATTTCCATTCTCTCAAAATCCCTTATCAATTCTTCCGAAGTCGTTATCATTCTGAGTCTTTCCTTTCTATCAAGGGCATCAGCCACCACATTGGCTTTCCTCGGATGATAGAGAATCTCACAATCATAGTCCTTGATTAGTTCTAACCATCTCCTCTGGCGCATGTTGAGCTCTTTCTGCGTAAATATGTACTTGAGGCTCTTATGGTCTGTGAAAATCTCGCACTTCTCTCCATACAAGTAGTGCCTCCAAATTTTTAAGGCAAATACTATTGCCGCAAGCTCAAGGTCATGAGTAGGATATCTAATCTCGTATTCCTTCAGTTGTCTCGACGCATACACAATCACTTTACCGTGCTGCATAAGCACACACCCTAATCCTTTGTGCGACGCGTCACTATATATCACAAAATCTCCTTTTCCGTCCGGCAATGCCAACACCGGGGCCGTTAACAACCTTTTCTTTAATTCCTGAAAACTGTTCTCACATTTCTCCGTCCATTCAAACTTCTCTGTCTTACGAGTAAGTCGTGTCAAAGGGGTTGCGATCTTCGCAAAGTCCTGTACAAATCTACGATAGTAGCCGGCCAATCCTATGAAACTCCTTACCTCTGTAGGTGTGGTTGGCCTTTCCCAATTTGAGACCGCCTCTATCTTGGAGGGGTCGACCAATACTCCTTCTTTATTGATCACATGTCCTAAAAACTGTACTTCATTCCACCAGAATTCACACTTCGAGAATATGGCATATAATTGTTCCTCTCTGAGTATTCCTAGAGCTATCCTTAAATGCTCTGCATGTTCTGCCTCAGTCCTTGAGTAGATCAAAATATCATCGATAAAAACTATCACACACTTGTCCAAGTACTTCTTAAATACTCTATTCATTAAATCCATGAAAGCCGCTGGGGCGTTGGTTAATCCAAAGGACATTACCAAGAACTCATAATGCCCGTATCTGGTACGGAATGTTGTCTTGGAAATATCTTCGGGTTTAATCTTTAGTTGGTGATATCCAGTTCTCAGGTCGATCTTGGAAAAATAAACAGCATCCTTTAGCTGGTCGAACAGATCGTCTATTCTAGGTAATGGGTACCTGTTCTTTATGGTTAGCTTGTTCAACTCTCGATAGTCGATGCACAGCCTCATGCTCCCATCTTTCTTCTTAACAAATAAAACTGGTGCTCCCCACGGAGACACACTGGGTCTTATCATACCCTTATCCAAGAGTTCCTGCAATTGGATAGCTAATTCCTTCATTTCTAACGGGGCTAACTGGTAAGGTGCTTTTGAAACTGGCGCCATCCCGGGGGCCACTTCAATAGCAAATTCAATCACTCTATCGGGTGGTAATCCCGGAAGCTCTTGTGGGAATACATCTTCAAATTCGTTGACTACTGGAATATCTTGTAAGTTGGGCACCTCCTTCTGCGTGTCCACCACATAGGCTAGGTAGGCCTCATTTCCTTTTCGTAGCATCCTTCTGGCCTGGGCCATAGTCAAAAATTTTTGCGTCTGCCTCTTTCCTCTAAATATAACTTCTTTCTTCCCTGGGATATTTAACTTAACTTTCTTCCCTTTATAGTCTATCTGAGCATCATTGCTAGATAGCCAGTCCATTCCCAAAATTACATCAAACTCCCCTAATTTAAAAGGAATCAGATCAACACTAAAAGATTGCTCCCCTATGCTTATCTCACAGGCGGGGTGAATCTGGTTAACAGGAATAATTCTCATGATTGGCTATTTCTACTTGTAAGGGTTCTATCAAGGGTTCAACTTAAGTCTTAACTTATGCGCAAAGGTCCTTGATATAAAATATTTAGTTGCTCCCTGAATTAAATAAACATTTGCACTGACTGAATTTAGAGAAAGGGTACCTGCTATCACATCTGAATCTTTCATAGCATCCTGGACTGTCATAGTTGAAAGTCCTTGCAGTAGGTGGCTTATTAGAAGGCAGCCCTGCTTGCTCCCGAAGCTGCTGGTTTGTTCATTGGGCATTCCCTCTTCCAATGACCCGGGCGTCCACACTGATGACACGTGGTGGTTGGAATGACGGCAGGGGTTGATGAAGGGCACTTAGTTGAATAGTGACCTTCCCGACCGCACGTAAAGCAGGTACTTGGCTTTCCTTTACACTCCCTAGTGTGCATCCTTCCACAAGTGTTACAGGCTGACAATGGGGGTTGAGACTGGTTGGAATAGGACATTCTTGACTTCTGGCCGCTCTGGCTCACACTCACGCTCATTGGCCGCTTAAACCCAGTGTTCTTTCCCGGTAGGGACGCTGCCCCTCGATTAAATCTAGTTGGGAAGCTTCTTCCTGCGGAACCTCCACCCATGCTCATACTTTTCCTCTTTATTCCCTTCTTCTCTCTTTCCTTCTGCATCTGTTCACTTCCGGCTTCTACAATTGTTGCCTTTTGCACCAGAGTGGCATAATCCATAAGCTCAAGGATGGCCACCCTATTCTGAATCCACGGTTTCAGTCCCTGCTGAAACCTCCTAGCTTTCTTTTCCTCGGTGCTCACAAACTCCGGCACAAACCTTGATAAATCATTAAATTTCGCTTCGTACTCTGCTACAGATAAGTTATTCTGCTTTAGCTCCAAGAACTTGAGCTCCATCTGGTTTTCCACAAACCTCGGGAAATAATTTCCCAGAAACAACTGACTGAATCTCTCCCAGGTTATAATAGCATCTGTCTCCATGTTTTTCTTGGCCTCCCACCAGTAGTTGGCCTCTCCTTTCAGAAGGTAGGTAGCAAATACAGTCTTTTGTGCCTCATCGATACTCAGAATCTCAAAGGATTTCTCCATTTCCTTTAACCATGCCCTTGCCTCAACTGGGTCGGCTGATCCGTGGAACTCAGGGGGCTTAAGGGACTTAAAAGCCCTGAAAGAGTTTGCCACAACATTGTTATTTCCTTGAGGGGGTGGGTTGGGTTGACGTTCCAAGTTCTGCGTTAGTAGTTGCATGAACTGGCCCATGGGATCCATGCCTGGGTTTGGTACTGGTTGTTCAACCTCAGTTTCTTCTTCTTCAGCCTCTATCTCAAATCCCTCAACATCATATGTTTCCTCTTCCTCTTCATACAGGGAGTCATCCTGTTCCACATAATCCTCGTCTTCCTCTTCACTGTGTTCCTGGTTCCTATTTTCCTGATTATGGCTTCCCTGGTCCTCAGATCCAGGGTTCGTCCTAGTCCCAATCTTTCTTGGCGGCATGATACAGATAATAAAAAAAATATTAGGAAATTCAACGTTAGGTCACAATCATACTCAACATTGTGCCTTGCACAACTCTTATAATGGGGAGAACGTATCTCGCAAATCTATTACATTATGACAGTTCTAATAAGAAGTGCAGTACTAATAATGATAAAAACAGTGATCTCGTCACTAAGGAACTGAACTGAAAGGAAACAAATATATACATAATGCGAGAAATACATAGTTTGATCTGGTCAAAAGTACAACAGTACTACAACCATCTGTCCCAAAAGTGATACACAAGTGTCTATCTGTCTAGTCAGAAAAAGGGATGCTATATACAAGTCAACTATCCCGGAAAATTGGCTCTTACTAAGGCCTCGACTAACTAGACAACTAGACTATTCCATCATCAGTCTTGAATCACACACCAGAGCGGGTCAGCTCCCATACCCTTTCCATCGCACGATGGAAGATATAGTCGGCCTGCCGCCTGGAGATCCTACCATGCCTGTCCCCCTGGAGCGATATGAGCCTCGCTCGGGACGTGAGCTCTATCCCCGTAAGCTCCCTCCTCAAGGATCGGGATATATAAGCCCTAGTCTCATAAGCTCGGGTACGCCTACCCGCCCTCTCCGCATCCAACTCCCTCCTGGCCTCATCCAGTTGGGCCTCAGCAACAGCCACTCGGGTCCTCAGTACATCCTGAACATAGCCGTGGGCTAACGAAGACTGCCTCTGGGCAGGGTCAAGAGGTGGTGAATCTGGAGCCGCTGGGGGTGCCTCCTCAGTCTGCCTAGGCTTGGAAGTATGGGTCTCTGAGCTGTCCTCATAGGGGATCCAAGATAGTGGTGGAGGAGTAGGAGCTCTGACCACCGAAAGTGTGGGTAAAGGGGTACCAGCATACACTACCATAGGTCCGACACGCTCCTCAGCTACTGGGACCTCGTCCGGGTCCTCCTCATCTGGAATAGCAATGACCTCCGTCTCTGACTCCTCTGAGGGGTCCTCCTCACCCTCCTCCATCTCAGGCTCCTCCTGATCCTCGACATCTAGCAGTGCCTCATCATGCTCACGCTCGAACATCTCAGGGTCCTCTATCTCTTGCGCCTACACATTAAACGAGCTAAGTTACTATCATGATACTTATAAGGGTTCCCGTAAGGGTTTTAACTGTCAGCACTACTTTAAGTAGTCCGACCATGAACTTGGCAAGAGTTCTTATTATCTTTGTGAGTTTATTATTATATCGTCGCATCATCTCTGAGGTTTATAACGCTTAGCTCTGATACCATTTCTGTAACACCCCCATATCCGGGGTCAGGGATCCGGGTCTTCACGGTCTTTCTTTCCACAATATCACTTCACTTAATTAATAATAAATAACCTTATGCTGTGACCCCACACTAACACACACCACAACCCGTTATAGTCTTAGAGATGAAATTGAAATAAGTACAAGTCCTTGAATCCACAATTAAAAGTTATTACAACCCAAAATGATTACTTGATAAATTTACAGTTAATTGCCATTATCTGCCACAAGTTATAATTATACATAATTGATTCTCAAAAGTAGAATGCCTGATCTACCAATAGATCTACCTCTGCAGCTATAGCAGCTACAACATCAACGGGAAGACGCGGGATGCTTCCCACGCGCTTGCGCTGGGTCTGCTGGAGTCTGGCCATCTTTCCTAACTGTTGTTGTGTGATGAAGAAATAAAGCAAGAGTGAGCCTTACAGCTCGCAAGATAATATATGGTGATAATAATAATACAAGTATCTAAATGGATACTTACTAGAATCCTTTATCAAGTGTAAGATAATTACTTACTAGATATAAGTAAAAACAAGGGATGAAGTTACCAAATACTTCACTATACTTATATCAATTATAAAGTTACTTGAACTACCACTGTTCAAAGTATAACGAGCTTTCAACAGTTCATCACATAGATGAGACTACAAGACAGATTTGAATAGATTAAATCTTTGAAGTAGTATTGAAGGAAATGAAGTTATGATATACTTCATTAAGTTCCGATATATATATCCACATATACATCTTCCTTATACAGTCCCTGAAAACCTCTGTCATGTAAAGTATGAACAGAGTTTGTAACATCCAATGAATTTTTGGAAGGGAAAAAGAATTGTGGCATAAACCCGATATCTTGCTGATCAGGCAAAGATACCAATAAGTAACCTTTTCTACTAGTAGATGGACGAATTCCCCACTGGTCATCACCCTGGTCGTAATAGGACCCTATGCTGGACTGCTGGACTGCCACTCAGCCACTTATGCATTTGGTGGACTCCCACTGAGCCACTTACACTATCATGGACGCCCACTAAGCCCATGTTGCTTATGCCGACTCGATAGATGGACTTACTTCCCGAACGTTGGGTAAGTAATCAATTCATTTACCAAAACTGCAACCTTGTTGCGAATATAAAATACACCATAGAGCCGGATCCCTCAGGTTTTGAGCGAGTATTTAAATCCCCTTTTTAAAAGGAAGATCTTAAATATAAAAATGAGTTTTGGGATCCGCTCTAACTTTTAAAAATCATTTTGAAGACTCGAAAACACTTTAAAGAGTGTTTGGAGTAGCTGATTTAATGAAGTAAATCAGTCCCAATATATTTAGAAAATGTCTGAATATTATTATTTAAATAATATTCCCATAAAGAATAATCTTTATACAAATTATTGAAGTAGAAGTTGTGAGACTTATACTTGAAATGAGTATTAAATAACCAAAGATATACTTATACGAAAGTACTATCTTTATTTGAATAATTGAAAATAAGTTTGATTATCGAAACATTATTCTTTAATAAAATAAAGAATATTATTAAATAATAAGCGGAGTCATAATACCTTGAATGAATATTATAAATAATATTCAAAAACCATCACAATTCAACCTCAACCCATTCATACAACCAAAGTCCATCCTTATCACATCATAACAGCTCCAATAAATTCAATATTAACATTTATACTTATGCTTAAGCTTGAATTTAACTATACTTAAGTTCTTTTAACCAAAACAACAAGATTCACCATTCCATTTCACTACCACTCCAACCCAAACTCTAAACCACAAGCATTAATCTACTATATCACCATAAAAATCAAAATCATCTTATTATACAAATGAATCTAGGGTTTGGAGATGATATACCTTCCTTGAAGTGGTGGGAGTAGCTAGAAAGCCTTAAGAAGCCTTGAGAAGTCTTAGGGATGCTTGGATCTTAAAGGAAAAAAAGAAAAAAAACAAGTTAAAAACTTTGAAATCACTATTCATTGTCTTCTTCATTGATTTCTTGAAAAAGATTGAGAAAGAATTGAAGGCTTAAACTCATAAGATAGCCATAACTATGCATAAGGATGACTAGGGAATTATCTTACCAATTTAGGAAGCCTTGATCTTGAGTTTTAAAATTCCTTTCTCTTGAAAATGGCAAAAGCCGAGAGCAAGCCTTGGTGATGAAGAATAAAATTTTTTTTTGATGAGAAATGATTTGTTTGGCTTGGTTGATTGAATTAGATTTGTTTTATTTTAGGTTAATTACCAATTTAACCTTGGTTTTGTGTGGTTAACAATCCACCACATTTCCTTCCTTCTTATGTCATGCTTATGTCATGCCATGATGTCATCTTTCCCTCTTTGTCCTCTTCTCATTGGTTGGGTGACATCATCCTCTCTAATCCCCTTGATTAACTTCCTAATTGTTTGCCTAATGACCGCTGATCTGTTATACGGTTCGCTTAACTTTCATTTTCGTTTATCGTTTGAGAGATCATACCCGGGATCTTATTACTTATGTTCCCTTAACCTTTCTCAATATATTATATTCCTTTTATGATCCTCTCTTATAATCCTTTAATTTAAATCCTTTTTATCCTGTTACCTTATACTGAATTCTTTCCGTATCTAGTGGATTTCCGGGAAAAGTCAAAGTGTTCGGAATTGGATTCTGATGATCTTTACATACACTTATATACCATATAGAGTACTAATTAAATCTCAGAATATCCATAACAGAACCCCTACATAGTGTGGCATGAAAAGTTTTCTCATTCAGCTAAAACACTATTCATAAGGGTTACAAAAAGTTGAAAATTTTGGGGGTTATTACAGATATCTCTGAATTCTCTAGTGGAATTTGACTTATCGATAACTCAGAGTTCTCTAATGAATGTTGACTTGTCGATAACTCTGAGTTCTGTAGTGAAGAAATGACTTGTCGATATCTTCAATCGTCATGTCTTCAATTTGGCTTGTCGATATCTCTGAGTTCTTTATAAGCTTTCCTGAGTTCTCTATAAGTCATTCTCGAGTTCTCGAATGACTTCTCTATAACACTAAATCTGTGACTTTTAGAGATCTTGACTTTGAATATTTTTCCTAAAACAGATTTATTCAACTCTGAGCTTCTTCATAGTTCTTCTGAGGCATGATCTTTTTGATCTTCTTCCAATTAGAATTCTTAGGCTTTACACTGTTTATAGAAAAAGACTTCAGTCTGCTCCTTTGATATTTTTATAGACTTAAAGTGTTACAAGTACAAAATACAAATTAAGATAACAATACAACTTACTTAGGGTTGACAAATTGTCTTAGTCTTGTTAAAGTACAGGCATGCCTTGCACAACACGAAAACATATACGTTTAAAGTTACGTATCCCCCGTAGTTATAAATAATTATTTTAAACTTATTTTGGGGAAAAGTAACTTTAAAAGGTACCTATCTCGAATGAAAATAATTTATGAACCAGTTTTACGTGTGTTGTTAAATGAATGGTTTTAAAATGAGATAGGTACAAGTGTTTTTGAAAACTGGATAAACCGATCAGATATGAGATACATAGGGGGCAGACTGGCCTATTGAGGTTGCGTAAGAGGCTAACTCGGTTGCGCGTATTTCATAACCGATTAGTCAAGCAGGTCAGAGACCTAGCTAGTCTCTGAGTTCCGGAACAGGTGTATGGGATGGCAGTTGGAGCCGTCTGGTATTGATAGCCTGATCAGCTATCTTCACATATCCATTACGTATCTGATTTGGCTTTGTGATTTCCGTAAGGAAATAAGTGATTTATACAATTGAATAACAAATGTGAATAGTATGCTAAAATTGGACTCCGGTATTTACACAGCACACAATTACGTTTGTTTTATAAAGAGCACGCTAGTCAGTGATATCCAGTTTCTTTATCGATGTTCATTTACTGTTTGAAATGATTTACAGATTACTGACTTCATGTTGATTTATAGTTCTATTCTAATAACTGTTTACTCTACTATTTTTATCTTGATATTCAAATGTTGGTACTGCTGAGCGATTATATGTTCACCCTTGCATCCTGTCATATAAATATTGCAGATGCCAAGAAGACCTCTCAGACCTTGGCATAACCGAGTCTCAGCCCCTCTACAGCTAGCTCCTCTGAGGTAGTTTGTATTAGACCATGTGTGGTCTGATGAGTTGCTGAATAAGTTTAGTGTGCCAGACTTTTAAATAAATGGTTTGTAATAATGAGTAACTTGAATCATACTTGAACCAGGATCAGATCTTGGTTTTGGGGTCGTATTGATATAATAATAAAAATCTTGTAGTTTATATTTTGTGGTTTATTATGTTTGGTGATGTCAACTCCTGACCCTGGGGTTGAGGCCGTCACAGTTGGTATTAGAGCTACAGGTTCAACTCTCTGATTTAGAAAAGGTATAGAAACTGTGTCCTAAGGTGTTAGTCAGCAAATCATGTAGAAGAGCAAACCTTGGAGTCAATCGAGGGTTTCGACGGCGTTACCCTGACATCTATTGATGTTTTGATAGAACTGCCTTAATAGTATTGTGTATTTCCTGTATATATATATTGTTGGCAGTGGCCCATTGTGACATCCAGTTCTCCATCCCGAGAGATCAAATCTGACTTAGACAGTTCCGACTCAGAGATGACTCTAGATGTGGTAGCTGAGAAGACTCATTTGCCTCCTCCACCAGTGCCTCTGTATGTACCGAGAGATATGTCAGGACCTAGTGCCCGTCCACGTTGGGTACAGAGATCAGTATCTGCTGTTAGGGATTTTCCACCAGGTTGTGGACCCAGTTCTTCTTCCTCTAGACCTCCAGTCCCTCCATCTGCTCCTACAGGTTCCTCTTCCCCAATTCCCTATCATGTTCACCGGGTGGTGAACAGATCTTTTATGAGCTCTGAGTTTAGGGTCATTCAGTACCAGGACTTGGTTAACTGGTTGGTGTTTGAGTTAGGCTCAATTGGTGGTAGTGGTTAGAGCAGAGTTGCAGCAGTGTTAGAATGAGCTCAGAGTTGGTTCTTCAGGAGTTCTGTAGTTGTTTTCTTTATATATGTACATTATGTTGTTCTAGTTTGTAGTAGTTGGAGGCTGTTATATAAACCAATTTTGTTGTGTACTCGGATGGTTTAGTAGTTGGATATCAATTGTATCAGTTGGATTTCTGTTGGTTATTATATAATAGCTGCTTTATTATGTTGTTCAGTTTTCATATACTTGTGCGTTGTTGTTATTGTTGTTACTATTATTGTTGCTTTTGTTGCTGGTATTTCCAGAATATAATCATTCACTCAAGATGGATCCAATTAACTGAGGATGAGGATATTGTCTTAGTGGCAACACTCTCCTGATACATATGTATAACTGTTTGGAGCAATCCATTTTCTTATATATGACTGCTATGTTTCAGGAGAATGCCACCAAAGAAGAACCCTCAACCCAAAAACGGATCTGCTGGGGATCCCTCCATGAGTGAATTGATAGATTTGTTGTGTCAGCAGTCTACTCAGCTGGCCCAACAGCAACAATAATTCCAGCAGCTGCAACAACAATTTCAGCAACAACAACAACAGTAGTAGCTCATACAACAACAACAGCAGTAGCAAATCCAACAGCAGCAGCTGCAGATCCAACAGTAGCACTAGATGAGGGGATGACCCAAGTTGTTAGTTCTACTCCGACGAAGTCCAGCAAGCCGGTAATCGATTGCAAGACATATGGAAAGAAGCACAGTGGTCAGTGCAGGGAGAATGTCAAATGTTTCAAGTGTGGCCAGAAGGGTCATTATTCCACTGAGTGCAAATCTGAGAACCAAGGAGTAACATGTTTCAGCTGTGACAAAGTGGGGCATATTGCTAAGAATTGCATATCAGTTACCCAGGGCAATGTAGGGAGAAGTGCATCTCAAGGACCAGCAGCAAGTACTACCAGAGCTAGAACTTTTAAAATGACTAAGAAATCTATGGCTCAGGATTCCGATGTAGTTGCATGTACGCTTTCTCTTAATTTTGTACCTGTTAACGTTCTATTTGATTCGGGAGCGTCCAAATCTTTTATATCCATGAACTGTGTGAATAAAATGCAATTAATGTTGGAAGACCTAGATGAACCTTTGACCATAGAGGTGGCTAATCAGGATAAAGTACCTATAAGTCAATTATGTCCTAAGTGCTCCATAGAGATTTCAGGACATTATTTTCCCGCCGACCTAATACCTTTTGAGTTTGGAGAATTCGATGTTATTTTAGGCATGGATTAGTTGTTTCTGTATAAGGCAAGTATTGACTGCAAGAAAAAGAAAGTTGTTATGTATACAACAGATAATGTAAGGATAAGCTATCAAGGTTAGAAGCAGGATAAGAAGTTTCTTTCAGTATTGCAAGCAAAGAAATTGTTGCGGCAAGGATGTGAAGCGTATTTGTCTCATATAGTGCACACTAAGAAAGAGACCCCTACTTTGGATGAGATTCCCATAGTAAGAGAATATCCCGACGTCTTTCCGGAAGAATTTCCAGGATTACCACCTGATCGAGAAATAGAGTTCTCCATTGATTTGATACCAGAAGCCGAACCAGTTTCTAAAGCTCCATACTGAATGGCTCCAGTGGAAATGAAAGAATTGGCCAAGCAACATCAAGAAATGTTGGATAAAGGAGTTATCCGATCAAGTGTTTCTCAGTGGGATGATCCAGTGTTATTCATAAAGAAGAAGGATGGAAGTATGAGGTTATGCATTGATTATAGGGAGTTGTTATTCCTAGAGAACTAACAATGAGATTTACAGAAGGGGGGTTGAATGTAAATCTCAAAACTTTTTCAAGTTTTGAGCAGTTTCAAAGGCTGTGTGTTTAAGATAAACAAGTGTGTGAATTGCTTTAAGCTAATACAGACAGATATATATTCAAGCACAAAAGTACAGAACACAACATACCTTAAAAACTTTTCTGGTGGATTTGTTGTTCCACCAGAGATGGTATTTCAGAAAATCTGTGATTCAAGAAGTTGATCACAGCTGCATCCTAGTACAAACTAGATAATTTTTCTCAAGATTTTTCTAAATAGCTCTGGAAAAATTCTATTCTAATTACTAGCTGCTACTTGGTTTATATAACACCAAGTTTACAAGTGAAGACAAAGATAAAAAGTACAATAATAAAATAAGTTCTCCACTTGTTTCTTCTCCATTTTACTCCAGTGCATTGTTGACTATTGCCTCTTTATACTAGAGTAGAACGGCTGCTTTTTCTGATGTTCCTGAAATAGGCTACCACATCTCAGTTGTCTCTGTCAACCCATGTGCCTCTGTTTGTAGGTACAACTACCACTTGTCAACTGCTATTTAACAGAACATCCGTTGAAGCCTTCATCCGTTGATGGCTTTATCCGTTGATGTGTTAGCAGTTGAAGCTCTATCCGTTGATGCACTCATCCGTTGAAGGATGTTATCCGTTGAAGCTTTAGAGACATCCGTTGAAGCTTTGTTTCTCATCCGTTGAAGGTCTTTAAGTTATCCATTGACACCATTTCATTTATACAAAATTACAAGGCATGAAATATTTACAATTGGCCTTCCTATCTGCATATCCTTTAGTAGTCAACATGACTTATAATTTCCCTCAACATTTAAGAATTATATCTCAAATTCAGAGACTGAAATGTGCTACAACACTAGACTTATTTCTAAGTAAAGCTACACCATCAACGGATAGCCAAAGTGGTCTTATCCGTTGAGGCTACAAACACTAGATTTCTACTCAAGTGTTTTGTTAAACATATCATCAAACTAATGCACATATATTCCTAACAGGAGTTGAACAAGTTGACGATAAAGAGCAAGTATCCTTTGCCAAGGATTGACGATTTGTTTGATAAGCTTAAGGGAGCATGTTGTTTTTCATAGATTGACTTAAGATCTGGATACCACCAATTGAAGATAAAGCCTGAAGATATACCCAAGACTGCATTCAGAACTGGGTATGGCCATTATGAGTTCTTAGTGATGTCATATGGATTGACCAATGCACCAACGACTTTTATGGATTTAATGAACCGGGTGTATAAGGAGTACTTGGATAAGTTTATTATTGTATTTATTGATGACATCCTCATTTATTCAAGACTCAAGAAGATCACGCAACGCACCTAGGGATTGCCCTTCAAAGATTAAGAGAAAAACAACTATATGCAAAGTTTTCCAAGTGTGAATTTTGGTTGACAGAAGTACAGTTTCTTGGACATGTGATAAGCAAGGAAGGTATCGAAGTAGACCCTATAAAGATTGAAGCTGTATCCAAGTGGGAGAAACCAAAGACTCCGACAGAAGTGAGAAGTTTTCTTGGGCTAGTAGGATATTATTGAAGATTTGTAAAGGATTTCTCTAAGATCGCATCTCCACTAACCAAGCTAACCGGGAAGAACGAGAAATTGATTTGGATAGAGAAGTGTGAAGAAAGCTTCTAGGAACTGAAGAAGAGATTAGTGTCAGCTCCAGTACTAGCATTGCCAGATGAGACAGGAAACTTTGTGATTTATAGCGATGCTTCTTTAAAGGGTTTAGGTTGTGTACTGATGCAATATGATAAAGTCATCGCCTACGCCTCCAGACAACTAAAACCTCATGAACGGAAGTATCCAGCCCATGATCTTGAGTTGGAAACTATAGTTTTTGCATTAAAATTATGGAGACATTATCTATATGGAGAAAAGTGCGATATTTGCACGGATCATAAGAGCTTGAAGTATATATTCACTCAGAAGGACTTGAACATGAGACAGAGAAGATGGTTGGAGTTAATCAAGGACTACGACTATTCAATTAACTATCACCCATGTAAGGCCAATATGGTGGCTGATGCCTTGAGCAGGAAAGAGAGGCTGAATATGGTTCAGATTGCAGAAGAGCTAGCACGAGACTTGGAAAAAATGGAAATTAAAGTTCTGATACCCAGAAAAGATAATGAGCAATTATCGTTTCAGCCAGCATTGATGGAAAAGATTAAAAGATGTCAAGAGGGAGTTATGGAGCAAGAATTGGATAATCTGACAGGAGAAGAACTATGTACCCAAAAGGATAACCAAGGTATATTTAGATTCTCTTCTAAATTTTGGGTTCCCAATGTGGCGGGACTGAAGAATGAAGTTTTACATGAAGCGCATAATTCTCGGTTTTCTATCCACCCTGGGAGCACTAAGATGTATCAAGATTTGAAGAAAAACTTCTAGTGGCCATGAATGAAGAAATGTATTGCAAATTAGGTTAGCAAATGTCACGTGGCCTGACGGTAAAAGCAGAACACCAAAGGCCAAGTGAATTATTACAACCCCTATAGATTCCCCAATGGAAGTGGGAAGAGATTGCAATGGATTTTTTAGTAGGATTGCCAAAGACGAGAGCTAATCACGACGCTATTTGGGTAATTATCGACATATTGACAAAGTCAGCACATTTCGTCCCAATCAATGAAAGGTATTATTTGGAAAAGCTAGTTAAGTTGTATTTGGATGAAATACTGACCAAACATGGAGTTCTTGTGTCCATTGTATCAGATCGAGACCCGAGATTCAATTCAAGGTTTTGGACCAAGTTTCAAGAATGCCTAGGAACCAAGTTGAATATGAGTACCGCCTATCATCCTCAAACGGACGGTCAAAGTGAGAGAACAATCCAGACCATAGAAGATATGTTAAGAGTTTATGTTTTCACTACACCATAAAATGCCTACTGTAACACCAAAAAAATGTTGCATTAGGGGGTAAATATGTTGCTTTTGCCCAACTTTTAAGCTAAGGTAACATTTTCTTAAAGATAGGTTTTTCCATGTTGTCTTAGGGGTCTAAGGTAACATCTTTGGTGCCTAAGGCAACATCATTTTTTAACTTGTTTATATGTTGCCTTAGCTTGCTAATGCAACAGAAAGAGAGATCAGTTGTAACTTATTTTTTATGTTACCTTAGAGTTTTGAAATATTTTTAAAAAGTGGGCCCCACGGTGGGACCCACTAGATGACATGGCAAGTTTGGGCCCCACAGTATTGAGTTGTCTTGATGACGTGGTAAGTGGGCCCATATAACCTAATATAACATTTTGAGAAGCAGTTGTAACATTATAACTAGCCTAATAAAACCTTTTAAACATAATATGGCAATAGTTTAGGAGGCTATTGTAACATTTTAGCACAAACAAATTGAAATACTTATTCTGTAAACTGAAGAATCCCAATTATACAATTTCATAACTACAAAATAATGCATCAAACCCAAAAATTAAACATCCAAATATACAACCAAATTAAACGTCCAAACTAACTATAATCACTACTGGTATGTCTCTGAAAGATGACTCTTTTATTTTCTTGAGCAGATCATAGCATGTCATTCCAGGCATACAGTAGTCTGTTATAATAAGATTCACTTCCATTTCCTGAAATCAATAAGACCAAGTTTTAACAATCCAGAAGTGCATATAACTGAGCCCTTTTGAAGTTGCATCTTTAAACAAATAAAATGAGTACCTGTTGATTTATTGGAGATGTAAATGCTTTGTTGGGACTGATTTGTTCATCATCTTCATGCAATTCAAGAAATTCTAAAGCTTTACTACCAGAATCAACTGTTGTAACTGCCATAAAAACAATCAGAACCAAAAAATCTAAACTAATGATATAAACTAACAGATCAGAAAAGGAATGAGGTTTCTTGGGGGTGACAATTACATATCAAGGAGGTGGGTTAGTGGTACATGCAGTTTCTTAAATGTCAAAATAGCACATTTAATATCCACGTAAAATTAATGCATATGATTTTTACCAAGACACTAAATTGAATATTTAAACAAATTCATACATGTGCTGTTAGTAAGTCTGAGTTCTGTCGGTGACCTGATAAAGCTAATTTATTTATAAAGACTGTAGTTATAACAAATACAATCAGAATATATTAACAAGGCAGTCAACAAATAAATTCGCAGGACAAAGTAACTGAAGTCATTACAAAGAAAAGGATATACCTTTCATGAGACATAAAATTATCCACAAAACCATTGCACATATAATAGGCTCATAATTCCCACGGGTTACAATTGTGAAGGTGAATAGATTGAAAAGCCATACCATTACAGAGTATATACATATTTTATCAGAAATGCCTTGTAGCTTCAGAATTGACCGGATGAAAAATCCCACAAGCAGATCTTCAAAATGAGTATAACACAGTTTTCAGTATAACAGTTTTAATATGAATTATATATATATATAATAAGACTAAATCAATACTAGAAAAGATTAAGTCACTGATATATAACCAGTATATGAATTATATACAAAATTTTTTGAATAAAATTTCCCTCCACTACTGAGCCCCTCTTATTTCCAACCAGTGATGACCAAATAGCTTTCACCATACATAGAAATTGTGCACATTGTACACGTAATCGAGCCAAGTTGCAAATTATCATGTTTGAACTTGGCTTGACTAGACAGTTCTGAGTTCTGGCTCGATTGGGTGCACATTTTATAGGCTTGTGAGCCTGGTGAGTCAAATAATTTTATACCCGAGCTTGGATCGAAATAATATATGTCTGAGCTCAAATTCGGCATAATGATTGTTGCCAAATTCACTCATAGCTTAGTCATTTACAGTTTACACCAAAGTGTACATACAAACTGAGTTTGTAAACTCAAATCTTTCACTTAGCTACTAGGCATGTCCCCCACAGCCCCGCCCAAAATCTTTTTCCCCACAACCTGCTAAAATTTTGCAAACTTAAGGCTTCATTTTAATTGCAAAGTGGTGATTGAACTTCGAAAACTTCAGGCTTCATTTTAATTGCAAGGCGGTGGCTGGACTTTTCCAAGTGTGGAAGCATTTTGCTGGATTCTATGTTTCACAATTTGGTGGCCACATATTTCTTACGCCTGTCCAAAAATGTGGTTATGTCGCCACTTTCTGAAAGATGAAAGCAATTAATGGCTACCAAATACAAATTTGGACATTCAACCATCAAAATGCTATATTAGATAATAGTCCAGCCACCAATTTTTCCCACAACAGTTGGGAAAAGAAGCGTTATTAAGAGCTTCTTTGTATCTTATATTACCTGCACGGAGCTTTTCATTTTCATTCCTCAGCTGCTTGTTCACACAATGTTCATGTTGAGATTACAACAACATATTTATGCAGGTGATCAGAAATTTTTTACAGCCAGCCATGCTTCATTAAATAAATAAAAAATTATCACAAATATATTTAAAATGATATATACTGTTGAAGAGTAACAATTACATAATTAGTATCACAATAATTAAGAGATATATAATTCAGACAGAAGTAATTAATTTAGTTACAAGAAGTTATTAGTATAAAAGAAACAAATGCACTGAACTTATAAGCAGTAAATAAAATCTAGCTAGCTAGGCACTTGTTTATTTCTTAGAAAAAAATAATAAAATTATATTTATTTCATAAATCTTGACTCATCCGACCAAACTAATAAACTTATATTTATTTCTTAGAAAATAATAAAAAGGAGAACACCTGAACATAAGCTTAGCAATATCATAAGGCAGAAGAAAATATATATTTACCTTAAAGATGGGAATTCATATATATGTAGATCTAGATATCTTAACCAATCAAACTATCATACAAAATGCAAACAATGATCTGTGATATTAAAGCAAAGTGTTTGTCAAACAACTATATCAGAGCATTTAGCACAATACAAAATCAATTTTTATTCTTGCTATATATCCTTGCTTGTTCTCTACCATAAATACTTATCCTCCATCAGCTGATGTTTCATTCTTATTTCAGAACAAACTCTTCTATACCACCGGTTCTCTTCTCGCATTACTAATCCTCTTCTTGTTCTAAAAATGATTATCCTCCGTTAAAGTGCGACAAATTCTTATGGTTATCACGGTCCTATCCCATCTTCTAATTTTCCAGTCATTAAATTTATAATACAATTCATCAGATTATGTGCAACCTCTATACTGACATTACTTCTATTCAGAAAGAGCACTATCTACAGCATGTTATAACCCCTATATCTTATCATTAAAACTCACCTTGACTTCCAGTTATCCCAAGATCCCTCTATAGAAACATCATTACGACCGCGGCTCCGTGTTTTAGAGTAGGGTTTCCTTGCCGAGGAACATCTATAGCATCACCAGCTTCAGTCTGCCACATTTGATCAGTAGAAGAAC
Organism: Apium graveolens; assembly: GCF_009905375.1. NCBI lineage: Eukaryota > Viridiplantae > Streptophyta > Magnoliopsida > Apiales > Apiaceae > Apium > Apium graveolens. The sequence goes on along the minus strand of NC_133656.1, from coordinate 147,064,991 downwards.
CGTCAGGCCGTTGCAGAGGAGCTACAGGCACCTAAAGATTAACCTGACAGAAAAAATTGAGTTACTTTCAGATACTGCTAACAAAGACATATTTGATGCACCACAGACTAGTCATCACCGTTTGTACATGAATTTTATAATGTGAAATAATACACGCATACAATGTAAAAAAACCCTAAAGGAGCTTATCATTATACGATTAGACTAAACAGGACAAACTCACGCCTAAAAAATGCTTACAGAAAAAAAAATGAGAATATGAGATAAAGATACTACTCTGTAGCCTTTAAAGTTTCTTACAAGCATCAACTCTACACATTGAAGGCTACATTTAGTAGAAGGCTATAGAGTTATTTTTTCTGAAGCTTGGTGGCCCTAAAAGCAATACCATTCTGCAAGAAACCGGATCAATAGGATAATAAGTTTGATATTAAAATGCATATGCGGTGTAAGTTTAGTTTTCTGACCTTCCAAGCTTAATAACACCACTAATATCATGAAGTATTTGTAATGGTTTCTTTCTGCTGGGAAGAAGATGAAAATTAATGAACATATCAGAACGCGGTTGTGTTGCCATTACTTCATAACTCCTTCCATAAGAAAACTGTTGTACAAATGAAATGAGCTCGACAATTGAATCACTAACCCACATTAAATATTCCATCTCCCTTCTCCACATTGCCTTCTTTTGAGGTGCCAATGGCTCCAGTCTCCACAATTCACAAAATACAGTAGCTAAAAAATAAAAATAACAAACAGCAGCCAGTCATTTCTAATTTACTATACATATAAATATAAATTAAAATGATCACACTAAAACATAAAAAAAGAAAGATAGGGTAAACGTGCAGTAACAGAGAGATTGGTTATGGCATTTGAAATTACAAGAGCAGTACAAACACCTTTACCCCCTCCCGACATATCTTCTCCAAGAAGAAGCTTAGCGAATCTTTCCTTCATCAACTCCATATGAAGAACATCCCATTTACTCTCTTAAACTCATACCCTCCTTACAAGTCACAATCATAATAACCACAACAAAACATAAATATAAAAAACGAAACCTTAAAATATAAAAACCCTAAATCGATTTAGCCCTAATTTGAATAACAACTAAAATTGAGAGAGAGAGAGAGAGAGAGATGACGATGTTTAAGAGAACATAAATAAAATGAAGAATCAAAATCCAAATCTAAAGAATCAAACTATCGACCCCTGAAATGAAATCGATTGAGATTGAGCAAATCAAGAACCCAGAAACAAAAATTGTTAAGTAGATATTAAAAGTGGTGGCAGAGAATGAGATTAATCAGAGAAAGAGTAGCCACCAGAGATTAGCAGTAGAAAATTGAGGGATAAAGTGAGGGGGTGTATTGTGCTCATCAGAAATATTTGAAGTTAGATAGAAAATTTGGGCGGCTTCCTGTCAAAATTTGCCCGCTCTGGCCCAAAAGTTCCCCCTCTTAGTGCAATATTTATAATTTATTTATGCTTTATTATTATAATAAAAAATTAATTATTTATTTTAGAAAAAAATAATTTCTAAGTAATTTATTACTTTTATAAAGTTTAAGTTTTTTAAATTTATCCCTTTCAAATTTTTATCTTTAATTTTATAAATTTTGTTCTGTAAAATATTTGTATATCATCAACTTAAATTATTCTAAGATTCATATTTAATTTTAAATAAATACTATAGTTATCTTTCACTCTAAGGTAAATATTACGGACAATATATATTTGATGGAAGTCCATCAAATTATTATTGCCAAATTGGTATCTCATTTATTAAATTTGAATTTATATATCACCTTAGATCCTTGAAAATGAATTTAAATTAATATTTAATCTTAAAAATATTATATTTATGTTTTAATACTCTAAGATAATATTTTGACAAGAATGTTAGAAGTTGCAACACTTTTTACCTAATGTAACACCGCATTTTTGGCTAAGGTAACACAAAAAATATAATATTAAATTAGCTCATTAGTACCATGTCTATGGTAACATATTGGGTAACATTCTTTAAGGGGGGTGTTGCGATAGGCTATATATGGTGTAGTGTTTGGATTTTAAGGGAAATTGGGATAAACACTTGCCTTTAATTAAATTCTCGTACAACAATAGTTATCCTGCCAGCATTCGAATGCCGCCTTACGAAGCTTTGTATGGACGCAAGTGTAGATCACCATTGTATTGGGATGAAGTATGAGAGAAGAAAGTGTTAGGTCTTGAGCTGGTTCAGCTGTAACACCCCCTTCTTAAAATAGAAGGGAAATATTACTTAAAATCCAAAACCTGCAAACAGAGCACTAATATATTTCTAACAATAATTAAACAGTCTAAAATCTCAAAAAAAAAAAAAAAATAATATTAAATCTTCAAAATATCTAAACCAAAAATATAAATGCTGAAATCTCTAATAAGAAATTAAGTCTAAATAATGATAGAAGTCTGAAATCCTAAAAACGAAATAAAGGGTAGCTCTCCATCACACAGCCCCAAAAGTCCCCCTAAGTACCTGCCAGAAGAAGAATACGGCATGAGCCAAATGCCCAGTACGGATTGGAATAAATTTATAAAACATAAAACAAGATGAACATTTGACAGTTTAATATAAAACAGCAAGTTTAAATAAAACAGGCTGAAACAACGAGGGCTAAGATATTTCATACCGAGAGCAAAACAAATAACAAATACACACATCATAGGGTACCTAATGTGTGCAACAAACCAGTTAACGAGTACGGCATATACAACATCACTGTCGAATCAAATCACAAATCAAACTCTGGGTGCACCCACGTATCCTGAAACAAATATCACAATGGCCAAAGCTCTCCTCCTGAGCTATCAAAAGGATACGCCATGACCAATCACACTGCCATGGAAGTGTCATGCCAATGGTGCCGCAATGACATGGCTGTAGTACCCCTACAGCTGGTTAACTCGGTATACCCTATTTCACTCTAAGGGTTCAAATAAAATAATTTTCACAATTTTAAGAATCACTTGCAGCAGATATTTCAAATATTCTAAACAGATATTTAACAAACATAATTTTAAAGCTCGCAAGATTAAATATTTAAAACTTCCAGAACAGATTTAAAATAATTTTCAGAGATCAAACGAATAAGAACGGAATGAATAAAAATATGAAGGGAAAGAATCAGATATATTTAATAATAAAAGGAGTAGCACTGAAAGAAAGGGGACGAAATCCGTACCTCATCTGATGGACCATTAAATCGGATTGTTGAAATACGATTGAAAGTGAACAACTTATACTAATTCGAATTTTAACAGCAGATAAGTTAAGGATTTGAAATAATGGTCAACTGGAGAAATAAAGTAGATTTAACAAGGATTCCAAAATGATAAGATTCATCAAAAACGCACTGATAACGAATTAGTTATGAATTTTTGAAGTTCAGGTATCACAGCAGAAATTATTCAGGAACAGATTACAAAGAAGGCAAATTTAGACAATAAAGACAATCTGATCTCACTTCGACTATAACTAGACAATGAAAGAGAATTCTTAGAGGTTTCATAATTTATAAAGATCATAATTTTATGACGAATAATGAAGAAGATATGAATTTTTGAACATGAAACAACTATGCTGATAAGTATAAACAGACCAGAATATTTGTAAGGCAATTTAGGCAATTTAAAAGATTTAAATATATAATGGGTATACCATATAATGAAAGAGAATTTCATAAGCTTTCCAGATTGATATCATGAGTAATTTTCCGACATAAGATCGATTTATAACGAATTTTAGAAGGTATGAAAAACTGTTCACGTCATAAATCTGAAGGGTCACAAAGAATGGATATTTGCACATAGTTAGAGGCTGATTCCACAAAATATGTAAACATGGAAGTTGTAGGTATCGAAACAAGCTTTCCAGAAAATCAAGAATCAATGAATTCCGTGTACAAACGAATAAGTTATGGATTTTACAACAGATACGAGATGCTGATTTTATCACATACGAATTTCAGCACAAACAAATAAGAAGATGAACATGATATGATTATGAAGAAGAAAAGATCGATTCTCGTACCTTGATCAATCGAATAACACAAGAATAAACTTCTAAGATCTTCTTGTCTTCTCAAACCCTAGCCTCTAAGAGCGGCTCCAATTAAAAAGACATAGAATAGGACATAACTTGTATATATATATATTTATAGGCCCACAAGCCCACAATTAATAGAATCCTATCCCTAATCTAATTAATAATATAATTACTAATTCTATTCCAAATCAAATTGTATTAAAAATTACTATTATTACTAATTCTAATCTATTTCTAACTAATACAAATATTAAATAGATAATAATTAAAATAAAAATACGGATATTACATATATACCCCCTTAAAAAGGATTCCGTCCCCGGAATCGAACGAAACTAAAACTCGTACCTGAATCGAACAAATGCGGATATTTCTCACGAATAGATTCTTCTAATTCCCAAGTAGCCTCTCTTTCCGAATGATTTTTCCACAAAACTTTCACAAACGGAATGGTGTTCTTCCTCAAAACTCGCTCCTCTCGAGCTAAGATAGCCTCAGCTTCCTCCTCACAAGAAAGATCCTCTTTAATCTTATGTAATGGATACTGAACTACATGTAATGGATGATATTTGTAGCCCCTCAAAACCGACACATGAAACACATTATGCACATGAGATAGTTGTGGTGGCAACGCAACTCTATAAGATACTTCCCCTACTTTCTCCATAACGTCAAAAGGGCCAACATATCTCGGACTAAGCTTTCCCTTCATACCAAAACGCTTCACACCCTTACAAGGCGACACCTTTAAGAACACATGATCACCTGGCTCAAATCCCCCAAACTTCCTATGTTGGTCCGCGTAACTCTTTTGACGAGATCGAGCTTCCTTCAGACTTTCTTTAACTTTCTCTACCTTCTCATTAGTAATTCTAACTAACTCCGGCCCTTCGATGACTCTCTCACCAACCTCATCCCAACAAGATGGTGCCCTACACCTCCTACCATACAAAGCCTCAAATGGTGGCATACCAATACTCGCGGGCCAACTATTATTGTACGCAAACTCAACAAGATACAAATATTTATCCCAATCACCTGTCCACTCTAACGCGCAAGCCCTCAACATATCCTCCAATGTCTGAATCGTCCTCTCTGACTGTCCATCGGTCTGCGGATGATAAGCTGTACTGAAATTAAGCCTCGTACCCCAAGCTTGCTGGAATCCCTTCCAAAAACGCGATGTAAATCTCGTATCCCTGTCAGAAACTATCGACACCGGCACACCATGAAGTCTAACAATATCTCGCTGCAAAATCTCTGCCAACTCATGAACAGGAGTAGTCTCTTTAATAGGCAAGAAGTGAGCGGACTTAGTGAGTCTATCAACCACCACCCATATAACATCATTCTTCTTGAAAGTCCTCGGCAAATGAGTTACAAAATCCATAGTAATGTTTTCCCACTTCCAAACTGGTATATCTAGCTGTTGCAACAATCCACTAGGCCTCTGATGGTCTATCTTCACTTGTTGACATGTAAGACATTTTCCCACAAATTCTGCTATATCTCCCTTCATTCCACTCCACCAAAAGTGCTTCTTCAAATCCCTATACATCTTGGTGGAACCTGGATGAATAAAAAATGAAGAACTATGAGCCTCCTTCAAAATTTCCTCACGAATCGTCGGGTCTGCGGGCACGCACAATTTACTACCCAACCACATCACACCCTCATCATCGAAATGAAATTGTGTTTGTTTTCCACCTGCCACCTCGGATCTAATAGCTTCCAAACCTGTATCACTCTTCTGAGCTTCCTTAACCCTTGAAACAAGATTCGGTTCCACTTTCAAATTTGCAATACTACCACTTGATCCTCTAACATACAACTCAATACCCAAGCGCTCCAAATCTGAAATAAGGTGCGGCTGAGTAATGAGAGATGCAACACTCCCCAAGTTCTTCCTACTAAGAGCGTCTGCCACTACATTCGCCTTCCCCGGATGGTACTGAATATTTGCATCATAATCCTTAAGAAGTTCAAGCCACCTCCGCTGCCTCATGTTAAGCTCCTTCTGAGTAAAGATGTATTTGAGACTCTTGTGATCAGTAAAGATGTCACAAGTCTCTCCATAAAGATAGTGTCTCCAGATCTTCAAAGCAAAGACCACTGCTGCTAACTCCAAGTCATGGGTAGGATAATTCACCTCATATGGTTTAAGCTGCCTAGAAGCGTAAGAAATCACTTTCCCATGTTGCATAAGAACACACCCCAATCCTCTCTTAGAAGCATCACTATACACCTGAAAACCTCCACTCCCTGATGGCAACACAAGTATTGGAGCTGACACCAACCTCTTCTTTAACTCTTGAAAGCTCTTCTCACGATCATCATTCCACTCGAACTTAATTCCCTTCCTCATTAGCTGAGTCAATGGTAAAGCTATGGAAGAGAAACCTTCCACAAAACACCTATAGTAGCCTGCCAAACCCAAGAAACTCCTCACCTCCGTCACATTGCTAGGTCTGGGCCAATTAGTAATAGCCTCGACTTTCGCAGGATCCAACTCAATGCCCCTACCAGATACAACATGCCCCAAGAATGCCACTTCCTCCAACCAGAATTCACACTTGGAAAATTTCGCAAACAACTTCCTCTTCCTCAAAATTTCAAGTACAGTACGTAAATGCTCCTCATGCTCCTCTCTGCTCCTAGAGTATATCAAGATATCATCGATGAAGACCACCACGAATTTATCCAGATAATCATGAAAGACCCGATTCATCAAATCCATAAATACCGCTGGTGCATTCGTCAACCCAAAGGACATCACGAGAAACTCATAATGACCATAACGAGTGCGAAATGCAGTCTTCGAAACGTCTTCCTCCCTAACTCGTAACTGATGGTAACCAGATCTCAAATCTATCTTCGAAAAGTACTTCGCCCCTTATAACTGATCAAACAAGTCATCAATGCGTGGCAAAGGATACCTGTTTCTAACAGTCACCTTATTCAACTCCCTATAGTCAATGCACAATCTCATAGAACCATCCTTCTTCTTCACAAACAACACAGGAGCGCCCCATGGAGACACACTTGGTCTGATAAATCCCCTATTCAACAACTCCTGCAACTGCTCCTTCAATTCTTGCAAAGCAAAATGAAACGATAAAGAGCATAATGAAACGAAATTAAATGGAACACCCATCCTATCATCTACCCAAACTCACAGGTCAACCTAAGTAGGTTTTCTACAAGAAAGAACCTAAGCTCTGATACCATCTCTGTAACACCCCCTTCTTAAAATAGAAGGGAAATATTACTTAAAATCCAAAACCTGCAAACAGAGCACTAATATATTTCTAACAATAATTAAACAGTCTAAAATCTCAAAAAAAAAAAAATAAAAAATAATATTAAATCTTCAAAATATCTAAACCAAAAATATAAATGCTGAAATCTCTAATAAGAAATTAAGTCTAAATAATGATAGAAGTCTGAAATCCTAAAAACGAAATAAAGGGTAGCTCTCCATCACACAGCCCCAAAAGTCCCCCTAAGTACCTGCCAGAAGAAGAATACGGCATGAGCCAAATGCCCAGTACGGATTGGAATAAATTTATAAAACATAAAACAAGATGAACATTTGACAGTTTAATATAAAACAGCAAGTTTAAATAAAACAGGCTGAAACAACGAGGGCTAAGATATTTCATACCGAGAGCAAAACAAATAACAAATACACACATCATAGGGTACCTAATGTGTGCAACAAACCAGTTAACGAGTACGGCATATACAACGTCACTGTCGAATCAAATCACAAATCAAACTCTGGGTGCACCCACGTATCCTGAAACAAATATCACAATGGCCAAAGCTCTCCTCCTGAGCTATCAAAAGGATACGCCATGACCAATCACACTGCCATGGAAGTGTCATGCCAATGGTGCCGCAATGACATGGCTGTAGTACCCCTACAGCTGGTTAACTCGGTATACCCTATTTCACTCTAAGGGTTCAAATAAAATAATTTTCACAATTTTAAGAATCACTTGCAGCAGATATTTCAAATATTCTAAACAGATATTTAACAAACATAATTTTAAAGCTCGCAAGATTAAATATTTAAAACTTCCAGAACAGATTTAAAATAATTTTCAGAGATTAAACGAATAAGAACGGAATGAATAAAAATATGAAGGGAAAGAATCAGATATATTTAATAATAAAAGGAGTAGCACTGAAAGAAAGGGGACGAAATCCGTACCTCATCTGATGGACCATTAAATCGGATTGTTGAAATACGATTGAAAGTGAACAACTTATACTAATTCGAATTTTAACAGCAGATAAGTTAAGGATTTGAAATAATGGTCAACTGGAGAAATAAAGTAGATTTAACAAGGATTCCAAAATGATAAGATTCATCAAAAACGCACTGATAACGAATTAGTTATGAATTTTTGAAGTTCAGGTATCACAGCAGAAATTATTCAGGAACAGATTACAAAGAAGGCAAATTTAGACAATAAAGACAATCTGATCTCACTTCGACTATAACTAGACAATGAAAGAGAATTCTCAGAGGTTTCATAATTTATAAAGATCATAATTTTATGACGAATAATGAAGAAGATATGAATTTTTGAACATGAAACAACTATGCTGATAAGTATAAACAGACCAGAATATTTGTAAGGCAATTTAGGCAATTTAAAAGATTTAAATATATAATGGGTATACCATATAATGAAAGAGAATTTCATAAGCTTTCCAGATTGATATCATGAGTAATTTTCCGACATAAGATCGATTTATAACGAATTTTAGAAGGTATGAAAAACTGTTCACGTCATAAATCTGAAGGGTCACAAAGAATGGATATTTGCACATAGTTAGAGGCTGATTCCACAAAATATGTAAACATGGAAGTTGTAGGTATCGAAACAAGCTTTCCAGAAAATCAAGAATCAATGAATTCCGTGTACAAACGAATAAGTTATGGATTTTACAACAGATACGAGATGCTGATTTTATCACATACGAATTTCAGCACAAACAAATAAGAAGATGAACATGATATGATTATGAAGAAGAAAAGATCGATTCTCGTACCTTGATCAATCGAATAACACAAGAATAAACTTCTAAGATCTTCTTGTCTTCTCAAACCCTAGCCTCTAAGAGCGGCTCCAATTAAAAAGACATAGAATAGGACATAACTTGTATATATATATATTTATAGGCCCACAAGCCCACAATTAATAGAATCCTATCCCTAATCTAATTAATAATATAATTACTAATTCTATTCCAAATCAAATTGTATTAAAAATTACTATTATTACTAATTCTAATCTATTTCTAACTAATACAAATATTAAATAGATAATAATTAAAATAAAAATACGGATATTATATCAGCAGACTAAAGATGCAGTGGCATTGATTCGGAAAAGAATGCAGATTTGCATCGAAAAGATATGAACTTCGAAGTAGGGTCACTGTATTGTTAAAAGTATCACCTTGAAAAGGATTAGTTCGATTTGGTCAGAAAGGTAAACTTAGCCCCAAATATATAGGACCATTTGAAGTTTTGAAGAAAATAGGGAAGGTCGCTTATGAGATAAAGTTGTCGCTGCAGTTGCAACATATCCATAATATATTCCACATATCCATGTTGAAGCCATACATTCCTGATTCGAATCAAGTTATAGTGTACGAACCGATTGAGCTTCATCCAGATTTGTCCTATGTGGAACAGCCAATCCAGATTTTAGATCGTAAAGAGCGAGTCCTTAGAAATAAATCAATCCCCATAGTGAAAGTGCTTTGGAGAAATCCTCGAGTAGAAGAGTCTACTAGGGAGTTAGAGTCAGATATACTTGATAAATATCCTCATTTGTTTAGTTAAGTCAGATTCTGGAGACAGAAACTTTTTAAGGGGAAAGGATATAACGACTCGTATATTTTTGTATTATTTAAAAGTGTAATTGTTGAATAATTGATGATATAAAATATGCGTATTGGTTCTGGCAGTGTGTTGTTTGTTATTATGTATATGTGATTTATTGATATACAGGGTTTATTTGCGTAAATAATTATTGAGTTGTACTGATTTGTTTTCACTTTAAAAGTGATTTTTATGGTAGATTTATTTTTTCATGAATATTTGGATTATCTCTAAAATTGTTTTTATGACTTTATAATTTCAATAATTATTTTTGGGATTTTATAAAATTTAGAAATCAATATTTCATTAATTATTTGTGTTTAAATTCTTTTCTGATTGTATTTATTTGTAAAATCAGTATTTAATTCCATAATGCTTCAAAAATTATGAAACTCATATTTTACGAAGTTTATAATATTCTGAGAATTTTAAAATTATTTTGGAAATTTTTAGGATTAATCTCACCCGCGCGTTGGTCTGTTTAACCGTTAAATGCGGATATAAATTGCGTTCCAAAAATGGTTTAAAAACTTTGAAATTTTTATTTTATTAATACTTCATTATTCTGATAATTTTAAAACTTGTTTGGTAATTTTTCGGTTTATTTTTTTACCGCAATTCTGTCTGATAAATTACGTAGTTCAAGGTAAAATTTCGGTCCCTGGGTATTTCAGGGACACGTGTCAAAATCTTATAAAAGCAACTGACACGTATCCATTTAATTGATACGTGTTGGCTGCAATTTATTTCCCCAAACATCAATCTCTTTCTCTCTCGGTCTCAATTTCAATCTCTCCCTCATCTCAGTCTCTCTCTCGCTATCTCCCATGTTCTTCCTCTTTTCTCCTTCTCTTCTTCCGTCTTTTCCTTTCAGTCGCAGCTGTATTTCTGTTCTTCAATTTTTCGGCCGATTTTCCGGTGTTCAGGTCGCCGCCTTATTCCCTTTTCTTCCGGTTTCACCTCTGTTGGCTTCTTGTTGCTTTGTATGCATATGTGCGTCCGTGTGTATATATATACATATATATATATGTATTATGTGTGTGTATATTATGCAGTGTGTGTGTGTGTTCATGTAAGTTTGTTTGTGCGAGGGAGCGCGCGTGTGTGTTGTTGTGTTTGTGATGTTCCTGCTGTGTAGTTCAGTTCTGTTGATCCTGTGATTTTAATTCAATTTAATTGTTTCTACAGATAAAGTATTTAATAACCTTCGTGATATAAATATTTCGTACGGGAATTAAATTGGAAATTGGTGGAATTTTCGTGTTGGAAACCCGGAATTTAATCGGGTACCCGCAAAATTTCATTGCCGTCAACGATAACCCTCGGCGAGTCGACGGTGGACCATGATGATAAGTTTTGATTCCTAAATATTTAAAATAAATAAAATAATATGTATTATTAGTTTTCGTACGTAATTAGTTGTTTAATCGTGAAAATTTTATTGTAAAAATTGTATTACGATATGTTGGGAATTGACGTCGATTATGTTACGATGGCTAGGCTTATAAACAGAGGAGTCACTGTCAAAACTTTTCTAAAATTTATTTTAAAATATGAGAAGCGTACTTAACAATATAAAATGTTTTACCCTTATATGAATATTGATTACGTGATTATGTGTATATACATTATACATGTCGGGTTATCGGATTGGGGGTCCGAGGATATCAAGCAAGTCGGTATAACTAATTAGGTTATTATGTTACTGTAGATCCCAGTCGAGTCTCGCAAGGACTGAAGTCAGCGTAAAAGCTGAAAGAGATGTGTCCTAAGTCCAATCATGTATGGGGATTTAGGAATAACTTTTATGTAATCTGTTTTGATTTCATTGATATTAATAAAAGACTTGTTTTGTTTTTATTGCGGGCTTTATCTATTTTAAGTGTTTAAATAAGATATACCACAGCTTAGAGTAAAGCTTTTTATCGATTGTGATGAGATCATAATAATGAGACCTAAAAGATGATAACTCTAAACTTAAATAGTTCCTGGTCGTAGGATTACTAACTGGTAATTAATAATCCGCAAAGATCGGTACATACTATGCTTGCTTTATTATAAAGGTTGTTTGTTCTCATAGACATTTGTGTGGTGACACTATAGCTAGTATGTAGGTGCTTATTATAGAATAAGTTCACTGAACATGACTCACACAGCTGAACAACTGATGGAGTTCACTCACGTGTCAGCAGTTGTTCACATAGTGATAGTTGTACAAGTATCCTTAGACTTGAGGTCATCATAGTCATCTTGTGTACATTGAACTATGCTTTGGTTTAGTTCTTAGTCTCAAGGAACAATTATAAGGGCTCTACTGGGTATAGGAATTTGTACACGAAGATAGTCTATGATCAATAAAGGATCTACCCCTTCCAGTGAAGGAAGAGAATGTTCAATACTGATCCACTTATGCTAGTTCAGGAATCTCTGGCCAGAGTGAATGAAATTAGAAAGGAGTTTCTAATTTACATTAATTAGAACTAAGCATAGTGAATGGGAAAGCATATGATTAAATAAGATAGGCTTGACACAAGTTCCATGCCTTGTATTTTATCGTGACATTGCAGGGTAGAAGGAATTGATTGTACGGTAACTATTCACTGAATGGGTTCTTGGTATTCTAAGCAGTGAATTCGTATTATCCGGATAGTCGCGATATGATGAGAAGTATCCCTCACGATGTAGAATAAACATGATTAATTTATTAATTAATCATATTTAATAAATTAGAGAATTTATATAAATAATGATAAAATAGTTTTATTATTATTTATTTCTACTACCGGCTTAATATTGAACCTACAGGGTCACACCATAAAAGAGAATAATTAATTAGAAAATTTAATAATTGATTAAATGAGATTTAATTAATTATAAATTAATTAAGAAAATTTTTTAATTAATAATATTAAGAATTTAATTTTGGAAATTAAATCAAGTGAGAGAATTATTTTTCTATAGTGCTTAGAAAAGGGATTAATGATTAAAAGGTGTTTTAATTATTAGTTAATTGGTTAATAAGAATAATCAATTAAAGGGTTAATAATAATAATATTTTATGAGAAAATTTTCAGCTGAAAATTTTGCCTATAAATATACTATTATAAACCCTATTTGCCTAAACCTAAAAAAAGTTAAGCAAACCCTAATTCTCCCACCCCTTTCTCCTCCATTATATTGCTCTCTTGGTGGATATCGGTGGAGTGCTTCACACTTGAGGAGCAGCTGTTAGGGATCTCCGCTCATCGTTCTTGGATCGCTTTTAAAGGTTAGAAATCGATCACATATGATTTAATCACGATTTGTATGCCTTTATTTGGATTTTATATCAAGAAAAATGTTTTACCATGCTTCTGTGATGTATAAATTCCTACAAAAGCTACTTAGGGTTTCTGAGAAAGCGTTGCAAGGCAAGTACCCCTGACCATTCTTTTATGGTTCAGTACATATGAAAAAACTGTTGTTTTATTCTTGTACAGGAACATAAACGTTTTAAGTTACGTATCCCCCGTAGTTATAAATAATTGTTTTAAACCTATTTTGGTGAAAAGTAAATTCAAAAGGTACCTATCTCAAATGAAAATGATTTGTGAACTAGTTTTACGTGTGCTATTAAATGAATGGTTTTAAAATGAGATAGGTACAAGTATTTTGAAAAATGGATAAAATGATCAGATATAGGATACATAGGGGCCAGAGTGGCCTATTGAGGTTGCGTAAGAGGCTAACTCGGTCGCGCATTTCATAACCGATTAGTCCAGCAGGTCAGAGACCTAGCTAGTCTCTGAGTTCCGGAACAGGTGTATGGGATGGCAGTTGGAGTCGTTTGGTGTTGATAGTCTGATCATCTATCTTCCCATATCTATTACGTATCTGATTTGGCTTTGTGATTTCCGTAAGGAAATAGGTGATTTATACAGTTGAATAACAAATGTGAATAGCATTTTAAAATTGGACTCTGGTATTTACACAACACATAATTATGTTTTTTTATAAAGAGTATGCTAGTAAGTGATATCCAGTTTCTTTATCGATGTTCATTTATTGTTCGAAATGATTTACAGATTACGGACTTCATGTTGATTTATAGTTCAATTCCTATAATTGTTTACTCTATTGTTTTTATCTTGATATTCATATGTTGGTACTGCTGAGCGATTATATGCTCACCCTTGCAACCTATCATATATATATATATATATATATATATATATATATATATATATCACAGATGCCTAAAAGACCTCTCAGACCTTGGCAGAACCGAGTCTCAGCCCCTTCTGGACTGGCTCCTCTGAGGTAGTTTGTATCAGACCATGTGCGGTCTGATGAGTTGCTGAATAAGTTTAGTGTGTCAGACTTTTTAATAAATGGTTTGTAATAATGAGTAACTTGAATCATACTTGAACCTGGATCGGATCTTGGTTTTGGGGTCGTATTGATATAATAATAATAATCTTGTAGTTTATATTTTATGGTTTGTTATGTTTGGTGACGTCAACTCCTGACCCCGGGGTTGAGGTCGTCACAGCATTTCCAGTGCGAGGTATTTTAATTTACTTTTTCTTTTATTTTTAAATTAAATATGAAACTCACGTCACATACCTTGCAGAGTTGCAGTACCACATTGCTACCGCTTGACTAAGAATTAATTTATATAATAGTTGTGCGTACCATCTTTTTAAGGGAAAGGTACGTATCATAATAATGCGTATAGAGTAGGTATTTGTTACATTATTCATCCTCTTTTGTACCCAGAATAATTGTATAAAATATTAGTTGAACCACACTAATTTGTTTTTATTTAGCTCCATAATTCGTTTTATTTTCCCAATCTATTATCTTTATAATACTGCAACATCAAGTGTTTGGGGAAACATTTTATTCAAAATTACTGTTTTGCCCATGTATTTTAATAAATATCAAAAATAGTTGTTGTTGATAGGAATCAAACATATGCCAACTATTTGCAAGTTAAACACATCAACCACTTGAGTTAGAGACACTTTTGGTTAAACTTTTATAACATTAAGTATTGACTTAGAATTTATTTATTTACACAAGGTGTCTTACCTTACATTAAATTTTATATTTATTTTAATATTTATATAAATATATTATCTTTATAATATGCAGCATCAAGTTTTTTAGGAAATATTTTACTCGAAATTACTGTTTTGCCCATGTATTTTAATAAATATCAAAAATAGTTGTTGTTGATAGGAATTGAACATATGCCAACTATTTGCAAATTAAACACATCAACCACTTGAGCTAGATATACTTTTGGTTAAACTTGTATAACATTAAGTATTTAGTTAGAACTTATTTATTTACACGAGGTGTGTTGCCTTATATTAAATTTTATATTTATTTTAATACTTATATAAAACATAATGATTTGAACATAATGATTTGAGACTTGATTGAATAACTCATTTTCATATGCTAACTTTACACTTATAATAAACATATGACTTCAAATAATTGAGCTAAATGCTCATTTGGTTAAATTTTGATAAAATCAAGTATTGAGTTACATACTTCTTTCTTTATTTTGGGTAACTAAACCTGTATAATTCAATATTTATATAGAATAAAATTATTCTAAGACTTGGTTAATTAGCTGATTACAATATAATAACTTTACACTCATGTGCAACAACAAAATTAATTTTTTAATTTATACATTCAATAAATAATTTTTTATTGATAATATATTATCATATTAACTTATTATTAATATTTTACCATATAATAATAATAATTTATTAATTATCGAAAATCGGATAATTAACTCACATCGAGATACTACCTTTTTACTCGTGTAACAACTAAGGGTATAATCAATCCGAGTCAAGTCGAAAATTGCCAAGCTCATACTCGTTTAAAAATGTTCGGTTCGAGCACGAACTCGAGTTCAACCGAACTTTAAATTTTGAACTTGAAATTCAGGTCGTAAAAAGTTCGTTACATTCAATTTTTTTAGGGAAAACATATAATTCAAAATTAATATTTTGCGCCCTTATTTGAATAAATATGGAAAAATATTATTGGCTTGTAGAATTGAACCTGTGACACATATATCCAAACATTTGACTTCAATCGATTGAGTTAGAGGCTCATTTGATTATATTTTGATAACATCAAGTACCGAGTTATATATTTGTTTCTTTATATTGGATGGCTAAACCTATATAATCTAAAATTGATATATAATAAAATTATTCTAAGACTTGAGTAATTAGCTCACTACAATATACTAACTTTATACTCATGTGCAACCATGTGATTTTAATTATTTTTTATTTATAAAAAAAATTACAAATATTAAATAAATAACTTGTTGTTATTATGTTACCATATTACCTTATTGATAATATATTACCATTTAATAATAGTTTATTAAATATTTGAGACTTGGGTAATTAACTCACTTCGAAATACCAACTTTACAACAACTAAGGGTATAATCAAGTCGAGCCGAGTCGTAAACTTTCAGACTTGAACTCCATTAAAAATGTATAGGCTCGAGCACGAGCTCGGTTTCACCCGAATCTTAAATAAAGCATGAAACTCGGGTCGTAAATAGTCCGGTAGCCTCAAATTCGGCTCGAAACTTGAATCAGTTTCCCCAAATATTGAAAAAACTCAAAATATGATAGGTTATGCTCGAATTCGATTTTAATAAATATATAAAATATTAATAAAATATCAAATATTTAGATAAAAATTATATTTCTATTAAAATATAATATCGGCTCGATAAGACTCGTGAACCTTATGAGCTGAGTAATTTGAAGTTTGAGTTCGACCGTGCAAAAAAAAATTACTATTTTCCCCATATTTTGATAAACATGACACTGATATATTATAATATTTTTGGTATCTCCAGTTGAAAAAATTATTGACACTTAATAGAAAATCATGAATTTTAATGCTAAGAGTGCACTCTAAACTTTACATTCGCGCCACAATATAAATTTAAGGATGTTCGTCGTTACAGTAGTCCTTCTAACATGAACCACACAATATTGTATGAAACAACACGCAAATATCGTAAAAGTACACAAAAAATAGCAATTTTTTTATAAATAAAGTTAGACCGTGCCTTGCACGGGTAATAAAGCTAATATCTATAATAATGTAAATATATAGCAAGATACTACTTCTATACAATAATTGTGTGACCCTTTTATTTCTACGCGTCTGTTGGCATGTAAGAGAGATACTTTTACTTTTTTCTGATATTTAATTTTCATAAAATATAAACTTTAATATTCTATAGAAAAACTACGAAAATATTTTATATAAATTACCGCTGCCGCATGAAGTGAAGCACGCGTAAATAGTAATCTCTATACATAAAATTGGACTGAGGTATTATTTTTCTTGAAGTTTTAGTGAAAAAATTCTTACATTAATAGAAAGCATATCAATAAGTCATTAAGTTCTTTTTAAAAATATATTAGATATATTTTTTTTTATTATATAAAAGCTTAACAATCTTAGTTTAAGCAGTATAATTATAATTAAATTAATTTTCTAAATAAATTAAAATATTTTTAGGTAAAATAATGACTTAAAATTATTTACTCTCTTCGTCCCTTTTTAGTTGTCACATTTAATTTTTGTCCAGTCAAATTGGCCAAAATTTTATTGAAGTCTATTAATACTTAATAATTAAATTAAAAAAATTATATCATTGTAAGAAATATTTTATTTAAGTTTTTAAAACAATATAAAATAATTTATAATTTTAGATCAAAAATTAGTTAATTTGATCGTTAAAAATGAAAATGAGAGAATGAATAGAGGGAATAAACTATTTCATTTTTTTTACAACGCACGGTTAATGCAATTTATTTTAGGACAACTGGAGATCGGATCTTTATATTTAAAGAAATATTTATCAATTATTATAGAATTGTGATAACTTACAAAAGTATATAAATTTTGGGTTTATTTCTAAAATTTAAATATAAGTGATGTCGACATATTTTTGCTTTTGATCGTTACAAAATTATAGTAACCATCATTAAATTTAATCTTATATTGTGCTGTCGTGACTGTAACTAACAGTTATGCACATTATTTAACCCTATACATATATTTTGGTCTAAGTAATAAAACCACACAAACTCATTCTTTATTATTTTTTACGTCATCTGACAAAACAAAAAGCTTTGGTTCGAGAAAAAATGACCAAAATATTATAAATTTGGAATATAATAGCTGTTAGGTCACACAACACTGTAGAAGGGGGTTAAATACAGTGTAGAATACAATCAAATCGGTTTCGAACACAGGTAACAGTAAACAGATATATTCGATATAATAAACTCACTTACATTGGAACAGTTCTCTCTCAGTGATGAACAAATATCACGAGAGCTGCTAGGTTACAATGTATGATCTTCTCGATAATGATAACACATATAGTGTAAACCTATGTCTGTGTTTATATAGTACACAGTTACAAGATAACTTCTAATTGATATGGAATATAATTCTGTCTCCTAAAATATATCAATCAGATATCTTATACAATT
Source organism: Apium graveolens (assembly GCF_009905375.1). Lineage (NCBI taxonomy): Eukaryota > Viridiplantae > Streptophyta > Magnoliopsida > Apiales > Apiaceae > Apium > Apium graveolens. The sequence goes on along the minus strand of NC_133656.1, from coordinate 147,046,444 downwards.
CTTTAAGTCCTCTAACTTTTTCCATGTATATCTTCTTTTTGTATTAGTCTCGATCTTCTTTCTTGTAAATCAGCTTCCTTCCTTAACTGTTAGTCCTCCAATACTAAATTCTGATATCCATCTTCTGATATTATCTTCTGATAATCTAAGTCCTGATATCCTCAAGTTCTGACTTCCAGTAAGTACTGATTCTAGTAAGTACTGATATTTCCTGTTTGTTAATATCTGAAAACTAAACATGAAACATATTAGACATGACATCTCAAATATATCTAACAATAGCCCTAAATATCTGTCGGCGGGATTGATTGCCCTTTTTACCTTCTGAGTACACATAGGTGTTGTGCGTATTGTATTTTATATATTTTTATTACTTCTTCAGGTATATAGTTTAAGTACATGGTCCCCACAAAATAAGGAAATAAAAAGTTTTTAAACATCAAATATATGTATTTTAGTATTGCGGGGATTGTACTTATACGTTAGGGGTCTACATGGTTCGGATTGGATCAGTTTTGAGATAAAGTTGAATCAAATCGCGAATAGCGGTATTAGAAAATTGTCATCCACAATCACAAATGTTGTTGCGGTTAATTGCGTCAATTGAGGTTTCAAAGTTTTGGTTATTGATAACTCTAGGATGTGAAGAGTTTTTATTATAACATAAGCATTTTCGTTTCAGAATAATTTCCACCTTAGTAGAATTCTTCAGCATAGGAATTTCTCTTTCATCATCTTCAGTAATCATTGGTATAAACTGAGAAGTCTTTGTACCAGAGATTCTGAATAGATCTCTTATAGCCTTCAAAATGTATTCTGACCATCTTCTTGTAACATCAGATTTTACTTCCAGAAGATAGTGAATATGTTGAAGTTCTCTAACAGACTTCTTTAGCACATCAATATCAGCTAGTCTGTAAGTTAATCCATCATAGAGAAATAAAATCAATTTCTCCTTTAGAGTTTCCTTATCATGAGCATCTATCACGATTTGAACAGACAACACCTTGTCAAGGTGCTTTTGTTTGATTTGTTCATATGGTTTGTCTGTCAACATGAAAGGATCTCTTAGAGTAACTTCTACTCCTGTTTGTATTTTCTCAGAACCTAATCCAACTTTATCTCTAGGTTGCTTGGATCTCAACCCAAATGTTGCAAGTTGATTCATCAAGAGATTGGATTTTGGTTCAACTGGAGTAGCTTTCTTCCATAACAACTTCTTCTTATCAGCAATTATCATCTTTTCCAAATTAACTTGATCAGGATTTGTTGTTTCTTCTGTAGCTTGTTGTTCTTCATTCTGAACAACTTGAGCAGTGTCAGAGGTTGTTTTAGATTCTTCAATTACCTTTCTTTTCTTCAGAATTTGAACAGTTTCATCTTCTATCAAATCATCATCATACATTATAGTTTGATAGACTGGAATGGAAGAACTTAACTTTTTCTCAATTTTTAAAGGTTCACCAACCTTTTCTTTTCCTTTTGATTTAGGATCAATCTCAGTTTGTGACCTAATCTTGGACTTTGAAGTCTCAGAATTTGACATTTCCATGATCACAATACCTTTTTCCTTAGGCCTTGGAGGTTTCTTTGCATCAGAAGCTTTAGACTTAAGATTTGTCTTCTCAGCAGCAAATCTAGCTTTTTCCTCCTTGAGAGTTTCCAAATCCATTCCTGGATTTTGTTTCAGAAATAATCTTCTTGCTATCTCCTCATCAAGTGTCTGGATTTTAGGATTTTTGTAATAAATAGTATTCTGCTTCCCCTTTAGTTTCAGAGTTTGTAATAACTTCTGAGAGTCTTTAGATCCTGACTGAATCAGAATATCAGAACTTGACATCAGACTTTTTTTATCATAACTTGACTTCAATCTTTTAGCATTCACAGCATCAGAACTTGACTTGTTCTGTGTAGAAGATTTTCCTTAAACTTTTCCTTGACCTCTACTCTTATCAGAGTTTCTTTGGTCATCACCTTTATCATCCTTTTTCTTCAGTATTTCAGTAGGTAAGCATTTGGACTTAACTACCTTCTCATCCTTTTTGGCATCATCAAAAAGTAAGAGAGAAAGAAGAAATTCAACTGAAGATTGGATTTCTTCCAATTGAGCTTTCTGAGAAACTTGGTTAGCCAGGATCTCATCAATTTGGGCATGTTGCTTCTCTTGAATCTTCTCAATGGCTTCAATTTTTTCAAGAGTAGGTCTGATAAATTTGTTCTTGTCAAGCTTAAGATGTAGATCTAGCTTATCAGCATGTTCCTTTAGTGTATCAACCTTCTCAAGAGTAGAAAAATGTAGACCTTGAAGATGTTTGGTAGATAGAGCAGTGATCTTGAGTTGTGTCTTTAAATCAGCATTTGTGAGTAACTCATCAGCTTTAGCAATATGCTCTGTCAGAATGTTAGAAATTGGAATGAAATCAGTGTCATTCCACGTCTTGGTCCACTCCACACCTCTATAAGTATCCTCTCAAGGAATAGGTGCTTCCTTTTCAACAAATTTCTTCACCAATTCTTCCTTTCCTAGTATAGGAACTGGAGTCTCAGCAGAATCACTGTCTTCAGAACTTGAGGAAGACTAATTATGTTCTGACAACACAACAGTGTATGAAGCAACTGTAGATTCAGGAACAGCTTCATTTAAATTCTGAACATCAGAATTTATCTCCAGAGCTGGTGTGGTTGATGTAGATGGTATCTCAGCATTTAAAATTGGAAATTGAGTTGGAAATTGCTGAGCTTCAGTAGATGGAGCTTTCAGATAAAGAACATTTGGTATATAAAAATTATGAATATTTATTTCCGAATTTTCAGTGTGTTCTTCAGCATCATCTATAGCTTTAATAGGTGAGACAGGAGGGGTTAAAACTGTATGAGTAGCAGTGTCTTTGGCTTGAGATGGAAGGGCTTCAATGATAATCGGTTCTTGTGAGATCAGAGATTCTTGATCCCCTTCCTCAGCTTCTTGAGTATCTTCTGATGGAGCCTTAGCCAAATAACTCCTAGCCTTCATTTTCTTCAATCTCCTTGCCAATGAAGGAGTTGCTTTAGCAACTTCAGAACTTACAGATTTCTTCTTCAAAGTATCAGAACTTTGAGCTGCAGTTTCTTTCTGAAAAGTAACATTCTCAGCTCCAACTATCACAGGTTCTGATGCATGAACCCGTGCTTTAATTGTTCCTCAAAACAACAAAATTTATTATTGACCATAATTGTAATCAAAGCATTCATCAAAAGATAAAGTTAAAAATAGATGAAGTAAAGATTAACAAATTGCAATTAAACATGCACAGTCACATAATTTGAGAAACAGAGACTAAATCTTGCAATTAAAGAAAATTTCATTAATATATCAAACGAGTACATTTCATGAAATTTATCGATTACATGCAAAAATTACAAGATAGTCCTATTCTAAGATTCTTAACATCAACAGCCTTATTCCTAGTCTAAGAAAACCTATCGACTAGTTCCTTCTGCTGCTGACAAAGAGCACTGCAAGATGGATGATCCGTTCTTGCTGACGGAGATCCTCTCTCCTTTCTTCTTCCAATCGATCGAGATGGAGGTGGTAGTCCATCGAAAAGAACAGGAGGTCTGTGTGAACCTCTTGTGGAACAGAGTTCCAGAGCTCTTCAGGAATGGCGGTGACATGTCACTCCTGTTGGCAGTCATCACAACTCAACTCTATATTGAAAGTTTCATAGTTCATGAACAAGTTGAAATGAACCATTTTTGTTTATGAAGAAGAAAAATGATGAGAAGTAAAAGAGAGAGTGAGTTTATGAGAAAATGGAAGATGATTTGGCTAGGATGAATAGTCGGTTTAAATAGCCAATGGAATACTAAGGGACGCGAGGACTGTTTAACAACTAAGAATAAAAAATAATGATGCCTCGTCTCCATAGACCGACGTGTAATAATAACAGTCGGTAAAAAGTTAAAGCAAGAGTTAATGAGCACGTAAAATAAACAATAATTACTGTGCACATGCAGTTTTTCAAGACAAATACGTTTATCACTAACCCAAAATGATTATGATTATTTTTATCTTACCCAAATATATTCTGATTTAAATATGACTATTTCAGATTTTATCACAAATAAGTCAAGTAAAGAAAAATGTCACGGAAGCATCAAGGATTCCATCAGGATTTAATATCAGAACTTAACTTATATCAGATTTTAACAGTCATCAGAATATGGCTTCTGAACTCAAGAAGTGAATATCTTTTTCTGTGATTCTTCATACAAATACTGATTTGTTTTCTTCAGAGTTTAATCATTAGAACTTCCATCGGAACTTGTCCTCAGAATTTATGCAAATGACACTTAACTGTTTGTCAAAAACAACTTAATCACCACAGTAATTTTCATTATTCATATGGAGTGAAAGTGTGTGCATTCAGCAGAATATCAGATAAAGATTAAAGTCTGATAAACTTCAGTACATCTTAGAAATAAGGCATAACTAAGAAAAGTGCTTAAAATCTGTCATCAATCATGAAGTCTACTATAGAACAAATTTATGCAAGAGTCCACCTCAACTGTTTGTGCTCATTTTATGCATCTTTTGAAATTCCTTTTTACAGTGGCTTCTCAGTGTAAGTGAGTCACGACTGCTTATCATAATTTATGCTATTGTAAGAGTATTTCTCCAGTAATCAGAGAATGTGAAAAGTCACCAAGAAAATTTATTTGCTTTTCTAATGCATATTACTTAATACCAGCAATGCACTTGGGTCTTTCATTCCACATATTTACTCTAGATCTCAAAGGAGTACCTGACTTTTATTTTATTTTCTTTTCTTTTCTTTTGATAAGTGAGGCTTATCAGCATTTAGTTCATTCTTAAGATTTACTGACATCAGAATCTAACAGATAAGAAGCAATATTCTAGTTTGTGACTTAGTAATAAGATACACAAAGTAAAATTGACTAAGCTCAAAATCAGAATTTGCTTGTGTTAATGAGTTTCCACATAAACAACTAATTCAAACATGGGATATCTAGTATGTTAAAGACTACTAGGTCAGCATCTAGCACAATTATCCTTATTGGATTGAATAGTCACAGAACATTCAAAACACTATCAGAGTTTAAAGATCCACATCAGATAACAATCAGCATTTAATGAATTTCAATTTTAAGCACAGATTATATGAAAATAAAACAATCTGTAAACACTGATCATAAAGTCTGATGCATGAGAATAAAAACTAAGCAGATTTAGAGAAAGAACCTGAAACCATTCCAAGTTCATTTACCAGTCTTTTAAAGGTAGCTTCACATAGTGGTTTTGTGAAGATATCTGCTAGTTGTTGATCTGTTGGAACAAAATGCAATTCCACTGTACCTTTCATCACATGTTCCCTTATGAAATGATACCTAATGATGATGTCCTTTGTCATTGAGTGTTGAACTGGATTACCTGTCATAGCAATAGTATTTTGATTATCACATAGCAATAGGGATTTTAGAAAATTCTAACCCATAATCCAGTAACTGATTCTTCATCCAAAGAATCTATGCACAACAGCTTCCTGCAACAATATATTCTGCTTCTGCAGTTGATATGGAAATTGACTTCTGTTTCTTGCTAAACCAAGAAACCAATCGGCCTCCAAGAAATTAGCAGCTTCCACTAGTGCTTTTCCTGTCTATTTTGCATCCTGCAAAATTTGCATCCGAGTAACCTATTAGCTTAAAATTTGATTCTCTAGGATACCACAATCCCAGATCAGCTGTACCCTTAAGGTACTTGAAAATTCTTTTCACAGCTATTAAGTGAGGTTCTCTTGGATCAGCTTGAAATCTTGCACAAAGACAGGTAGCATACATGATATCAGTTATACTTGCAGTTAAATAGAGTAAAGAGCCAATCATACCTCTGTAGTTAGTAATATCTACTGATGAACCAGTATCTTTATCTAACTTGGTTGTAGTGGCCATGGGAGTGGATGATGTTGAACTATCTTGCATTCCAAACTTCTTCAGTAAGTTTCTGGTGTACTTGGATTGACAGATAAAAGTACCTTCTTTAGTTTGCTTGACTTGAAGGCCTAGAAAATAACTAAGTTCTCCCATCATACTCATTTGATATCTTGACTGCATTAGCTTTGCAAATCTCTCACAGAGTTTGGCATTTGTAGAACCAAATATGATATCATCAACATATATCTGTACCAAAAGTAAGTCCTTTCCATGGTTGAGGTAGAATAGTGTTTTATCAATTGTACCTCTGTGAAATCCACTTTCTAGAAGGAATTGAGCTAAAGTCTCATACCATGCTCTAGGAGCTTGCTTAAGGCCATAAAGTGCTTTATCAAGCCTGTAGACATGATTTGGAAATTTTGAATCTACAAAGCCTGGAGGTTGTTCAACATAGACCTCTTCTTCCAATTCTCCATTAAGAAAAGCACTTTTCACATCCATTTGAAAGACTTTAAACTTTTTGTAAGCAGCATAAGCCAAAAAGATCCTTATGGCTTCTAATCTAGCAACTGGTGCAAATATTTCATCATAATCAATACCCTCCTGTTGAGAGTAGCCTTTAGCAACTAGCCTTGCTTTATTCCTTATAATTATGCCATCACTATCAGTTTTGTTTCTTAACACCCATTTTGTGCCAACAACTTATCTATTCTTTGGTCTTGGCACTAGGGTCCAGAATTTATTTCTTTCAAATTCATTTAACTCTTCCTGCATTGCTTGCACCCAATCAGCATCTTGAAGAGCTTCTTCCACTTTCTTTGGTTCAGTCTGAGATAGAAAAGAATGATAGAGACATTCATTTGATGTTGCAGTTCTAGTTCTGACACCTGCTTCAGGATCTCCAATAATTAAGTCAGGTGTATGTGATTTGGTCCACTTCCTTGCAGATTAGAGTTGACTTGTAGAACTGGATCCTCCCCCATGATCCATGCTGTCTCCATCAGCATATTCTGATGCTCCCCCTGTAATTATGCTCTCTGAGACTTCAGAGTTTTACTTGGATCCTTCAGGATTTGAAGTATCAGAGCTTCTAGAATTATCAGAATTTGGCTCACCAGAACTAGATGAATCAGAGTTTGAAGAGCCAGTGTCAGGTTCTGATGCTTCTTTAGAGTCTTGAGATGTGGTAGGATCTTCAGCTTGCTCCCCCTGGACAGGTGCATTTTCCTTTGGAGTTGTTACCACGGATTCAATGACATCAGTACTTACATGTTCAGAGTTTAAGTCATCAGAATTTACAGAATCAGAATTTAAGTCTTCATTTTCAAATCTCAGCTGATCGTGATCATTAAAATCTTCAAGTCCAGTAATCTTCTTGTCATCAAAAGATACATTGATAGATTCCATGACAACTCTTGTTCTTAAATTGTGGACTCTGAAGGCTTTTGTGGAAAGTGGATATCTAACAAAAATTCCTTCATCAGCTTTTAGATCAAATTTTGACAGCTGTTCAGGATGAGTCTTAAGAATAAAACACTTGCAACCAAATACATGAAAGTATTTCAGATTTGGCTTCTTTTTCTTCACCATATCATATGGTGTTTTTCCATGCTTATTTATGAGTGTTGCATTCTGTGTAAAACAAGCAATCTGCACAACTTCAGCCTAAAAGTAAGTTGGCAGCTTTGCTTCATCAAGCATAGTTCGTGCAGCTTCAATGAGAGTCCTGTTCTTCCTTTCTACAACTCCATTTTGTTGTGGAGTTCCAGGTGCAGAAAATTCTTATTTGATTCCATGCTCTTTGCAGAACTCTTTCATAATTGAATTCTTGAATTCAATGCCATTATCACTTCTTATAATTTTAACAGAATTTTTGATCAACTTATCCAGCTGTCTGACATGATCAGTTAGAGTAAATGCAGTTTCGTTCTTCTTGTGCAAGAAGTACACCCAAGTGTACCTTGTGAACTCATCCACTATAACCATAGCATATTTCTTCTTTGCAATAGACATGACATTGACTGGACCAAATAGATCAACATGCATTAGGTGATAAGGCTCAAGAATTGATGACTCGGTTTTGCTCTTGAAAGAAGATTTTCTTTGTTTTGCCTTTTGACATGAATCACAAAGGCCATCAGGAGCAAATACTGATTTTGGCAATCCTCTCACAAGATCTTTCTTTACAAGCTCATTTATATTGTTGAAGTTTAAATGAGAGAGTCTTTTGTGCCAATTCCATCTTTCTTCAATTGATGCTCTACTCAACAGACAGATTGCAGAACCATCAGTACCTGTTGAAAGTCTGGCTTCATAAATTTTACCATGCATGTAACCTTTCAGAACCACTTTTCCTGTAGAATTGCTTACAACTTCACAGTGTTCTTCAAAGATATCCACATGATAACCTCTGTCACAGATTTGACTCACACTCAGCAGATTGTGTTTAACTCCTGAGACTAGAGCTACTGTTTAAATGATGACATTCCCAAGATTAATATTGCCATATCCCAGAGTTTTTCCCATATTGCCATCTCCATAAGAAACTTCTGGGCCAGCTTTCTCCACAAAGTCTGAGAGCAGGGCTTTATTTCCAGTCATATGTCCTGAACATCCATTATCCAGTACTAGGATGTTTCTCTGGTTGCCCTGCAATCACAAAGCCCACTAATGGTTAGTTTTAAGGACCCAGACTTGCTTGGATCTTTTGGTCTTTTTAAGTTTGTTAGCATTTGCAGCGGATTTAATATCAGAGTTTATGCTAACATGCTGTTTATCAGAACTTATATCAGACTTTGCATCAGATTTTACACTAGAAGGAATTAAATCAACTTTCTTCAAAGAAGGTTTTATTTGATAATAATCATAGTATAAACTATGATATTCCTTACAAGTATAAATGGAATGCCATAAACTACCATAATAAAAACAAGGATTTTGTGGCTTAATCCTAACAGACTGACTCTTAACTCCTGACTTAGGAGGTAAAGAGTTTATATTCTTATTCTTCCTGCAAAAAGAAGCAAGATGGTTAGAGTTTCCACACTTATAACATTTCTTTCTAGGAGCATTAGGATCAGGCATATAGTTATTTCTTTTATTCACACCTTCCTTTCCATTCCTATTTTTCCTAGCTGCCTTAACCTTGTTGACATTCCTTTTTTCTTTCAGCTTATGTTTAAGCTGCTTCTTTGTCATTAAGCCTATGTTGACTTCAGCTGATTTATCCTGTTCTAATTTGTCAGAAGTTGACTTATCCTTAACTTTTGTCACAGACTCTTTCATCTTTTCAGAATCAGACTTTACAGTTTTAGCTACAAACTTAACAGGATTTACCTTTGGCTTAACAGTTTGTTTAACAACAATTGGCTCAATTTGTTCAGTTCCTTTTTCACTTTTATCATCTCCATAACCTAAGCCCTCTTTCCAGTTTCTACTACTTAATAAGTTCTGAGTTGTTCTGCCAGAGTTAGTCCAAGTCATGATAATCTCTTTTTCTTTTTCTAACACAGTTTTGAGAGATTTATTCAATTTTAACAATCCATCTCTAACATAAAAAGCATAATCTCTCTCTTTCTGAGATTGATGGAACATAACTAACTCATTTTCTAAATAATCATTCCTTTTCTTAAAAGCAAGATTTTCAGAAGTTAATCTTTCACATGTTAAAGTTTGAACTCTGTAGCTAATAAACATGGTTTTAAGATATAATCTCAACTCAGTAATATCATCAGTATGAAAGGCCTAAGTTGTTTGAGCTACCTTTAATTCAGCAGTTTTAGGGCTGCCATCAGCATTTTCCATCAAGGCATAGTTCACCTCATCTTCAGAATCTGAAGAGTATGTCCAGCTTTTCTTCTTTGTGACAAGTGCCTTGCCTTTGTCACTTTTTCCTTTCTTGCAGTCAGGAGATATGTGGCCTCTTTCACCACAATTGTAGCATTTGACTTTTGAGTTTTCTCCTATGTCAGACTTTGCACCTTTGCCTTTAAATTTTCTGAGACCTTTCTTTTCAGTACTTCCATCTTTCTTGGAAAACTTCTTTCCCCTTCTGAATTTCCTGTAGGCTATCTTTGTGATACCCTTCACCCTAAGAGCACACAATTTCATCATCTCTTCATCAACATCTATTTCAGGTAGACTTTCAGTTTCTGAATCATCATCATCAGAACTTGATGATTCTGAATCAGACTTTGTGATGAGAGCTTTTCCTTTGCCTTTCTTTGAGACAGCCACTTTGGGGAATTCCTCCTCAGCCTTAAGAGCAACTGTCCTTGACTTTCTCTCTTGTCTCTTTCTTCTTTGATCCATCTCAAGTTCATAAGTCTTGAGCATACCATAAATTTCATCAAGATTAGTTTCATCAAGAGCATAGTTGTATCTTATAATAGTAGCCTTCAAATTTCAACTTTCAGGAAGAGCTAAAAGGAATTTTATATTTGAATCTTCAAGTTCATATTCCTTGTCCACCAGTGACACGTCATTCAAGAGTTTGACAAACCTGTCATATAAGTCAGTTAATGACTCATCACTTTTTGAGTTAAAGTGCTCATACTCTTAGTGAGTATAGTCTTCATGTTCTTCTTGATTGCCTCAGTTCCCTGACATCTTTTCTCCAAAGCATCCCATATCTCCTTTGCAGTCTTGCAGTGAATTACCCTGTTTGACATGACATTATCAATGGCACTATGCAGCAAATGCCTTACCTTTGCATCCTTGGCAATGGATGAGATATCTTCAACTGTGTACTCACTTTTCTCCTTTGGTATGGTCTTTTATGGCTGATCTGCAACTACAACAGAGAGCTTGGTTGGCTTATGCGGTCCTTCATTAATTCTGTCAAGGTATTCTGGATCTGTAGCTTCCAGAAACATAGCCATCTTCACTTTTCATATGGGGTACTCAGAAGGTCTTAGTATGGGAACCCTTATAGTCTCATATCGACTGTGGATTTGAGTCTTTTGAGTTTCTTCAGTTTTGGCGGGCTTGGTTGGATTTTCTAGCTTCTTCAGACATGATTGTTTTTTATCTTTATTGTATGTGTGTTAACAGATAGGCTCTGATACCACTTGTTAGGTCACACAACACTGTAGAAGGGGGTTCAATATAGTGTAGAATACAATCAAATCGATTTCGAACATAAGTAACAGTAAACAGATATATTCGATATAATAAACTCTATTACAATGGAACTGTACTCTCTCAGTGATGAATAAATATCACGAGAGCTTCTAGGTTACAATGTATGATCTTCTCGATAATGATAACATATATAGTGTAAACCTATGTTTGTGTTTATATAGTACACAGTTACAAGATAACTTCTAATTGATATGGAATATATTTTTGTCTCCTAAAATATATCAATCAGATATCTTATGCAATTCTTTAAGTCCTCTAACTCTTTCCATGCATATCTTCTTTTTGTATTAGTCTCGATCTTCTTTCCTGTAAATCAGCTTCCTTCCTTAATTGTTAGTCCTCAAGTACTTAAGTTCTGATATCCATCTTCTGATATTATCTTCTGATAATCTAAGTCATGATATCCTTAAGTTCTGACTTCCAGTAAGTACTGATTCCAGTAAGTACTGATATTTCCCGTTTGTTAAGATCTGAAAACTAAACATGAAACATATTAGACATGACATCACAAATATATCTAACAATAGCCCTAAATATCGGCCGGCGGGATTGATTGCCCTTTTTACCTTCTGAGTACATATAGGTGTTGTACGTATTTTTTTTATATATTTTTATTGCTTCCTCAGGTATACTGTTTAAGTACATGGTCCCCACAAAATATGGAAATAAAAAGTTTTTAAACATCAAATATACGTATTTTAGTATTGCGGGGATTGTACCAATACGTTAGGGGTCTACACGGTTCGGATCAGATCGGTTTTTAGATAAAGTCGAATCAAATCGCGAAGAGCGGTATTAGAAAATTGTCATCCACAATCACAAATGCGGTTGCGGTTAACTGCGTCAATTGAGGTTTCAAATTTGCGGTTATTGAGGATCGGTTTAGGTTCAACCACATATTTGAAGATAATTAATAATTTGCAAAAAAAAATCGGAATATTAATAAATTCAAGTTTTAGTTATGTGATAAATTTACATTCAAAAATAAAATACAAACTAATGCTTCATGTGGAGCAATAATATTAAATACATATAAAAATATGGAGATGAGAGAAAAGAAAAAAATAGAAATAAAATTACATGATGATTATATTTTCCATTTATTTTGATTATATATCTTATAATGATTATGAATTTTATGAATCAAAGTCTTAACATTAACCTAAACTCAGTTAATAAATATGTATACTTATTATTAATTTATATGATATCAACCACATTTTTGTAAATTTATTTTATTATAAATATATTGTGCGAGTTACGATTGCGATTTTATCATTTTCAAGAATTTAAAACCGCATTTAAATCGCGAATGAGCAGTTTTTAAAATTTAAATCCACAACTAACCCGCATTTCGTAATTATCCGTAAAATATGATTCAATTGCGAGCAGTTGAGCACGGTTGAACGGTTCGTCTTTACACCCCTGCTATGACTAAAATGTGTGGACCCAATCTATCCGCATCAAACTAATGCGTATTTTAGCGCTACGCAAATTCCTCATGCATATTCCCACGGGACTCAATGGATGCAAGCTCTTTCTTTTATTCTCAAATTATATAAGAAACTCACATCACATACCTTGAAAAATTGCAATACGACATTGCTACCGCTAGACCAAGAATATTAATTTATATAATAGTTGGGCGCACCGTCTTTTTAAGAAAAGGGTACGCATCATAATAATGCATATAGAATAGGCATTTCGGACCACATTTCTAGTGCGAGGTATTTTAATTTACTTTTTTTTTATTTTTAAATTAAATATGAAACTCACATCACATACCTTGTAGAGTTGCAGTACCACACTGCTACATGTTAGTCCCTAACAATGCAGCAAGAATTACAGAAGGGGGGTTGAATGTAATTCTAGTAAACTTTTTCTTGAACTATAAAATGTTCTAACTCAAACTATATATATAAGTGTTTTGATTTTCAAGGTGCGTAATCACAAGTTAAATAAATCAAAAACACAAAGTAATAAAAACATAAGTCTTTAAAACTTTCTGGTGGATTTGAAAGTATCTACCAGATATATATATATTGTAATAACCCCAAATTTTTGGAAATTTTTGAAACCCTTATGAATAGTGTTTTTGCTGAATGAGAAAATTTTTCATGCCACACTATGTAGGGGTTCTGATATGGATATTCTGAGATTTTATTAGTACTCTATATGGTATATTAGTGTATGCAAAGATCGTCAGAATCCAATTCCGAACACCTTGATTTTTTCCCGGAAATCCAATAGATACGGAAAGAATTGAGTATACGGTAACAGGATAAAAAGGATTTAAATTAAAGGATTATAATAGAGGATCATAAAAAGGAATATAATGTATTGAGAAAGGTTAAGGGAACCTAAGTAATAAGATCCCGGGTATGATCCCTCAAACGATAAACGAAAACGAAAGTTAAGCGAACCGTATAACAGATCAACGGTCATTAGGCAAGCAATTAGGAAGTTAATCAAAGGGATTAGAGAGGATGATGTCACCCAACCAATGAGAAGAGGATAAGGAAGGGAGGATGACATCATGAGGATGACACAAGCATGACATGGGAAGGAAGGAGGTGTGGTTGAATGAGAACCACACAAAGTCCAAGGTTAATTAGGTAATTAACTAAAACAAAAACAAAACCAAATCAACCAAGCCAAGCAAATCATTTTCATCAAAACATAAAAAAATCTCTCTTTCTTCTTCATGCTCTCGGCTTCTTTCTTAAAAAATGAAGATCCAAGCTCCACCACTTACTATTTAGCAAGGTAATTATCTAAGCTTCCCCATGGATAGTTACATACTTCCTATAAGTTTAAGCTTCTAATTCCAAGCCAATCTTTTTCTATAAATCATGAAAGAAGATGGTGAATAGTGTTTTTCAAGAACTAAAATTTGTTTTCTTAAAGTTTAGTTCATGTGGGGAATAAGTATAAATGGTTAATGTGGATTTTTTGGGGCTGTTATGATGTGGTTTGGATGGATGTTGGTTGTATGATTGATTTGGGGTTGAATTGTGGTTGGTTTTGAATGGTTTAAATTTGGGAAATCACGTAAACATAGCCGTCGTAACGTCCGATTTTCTTTAGACTGTTTTTGTGCATGACATTAGGACCCGACAACCCCCTGCTAGATTATGACCATTGCCATTTCTAGATAGCTCGTGTTACGAGCTTCGTTTTGATATGTAGTTCGTTCGATTCTGATGCACGGTTTAGGAGAAACGACCGTTTCAAGTAACGGCGTTTCGCGAACGAAACATTTCCCCTCGCCTTACTTTGAAACATAGGTTAAAGACCAAAAAGGGTTAATTAATGTATGAAACAATTATGGTAAGAGTGTTAGGCAGTTGGTAAGACACTCGCAAAGGAATCGCTTTAAAACTCGTAATGGTTAATTTATTAAAAATGGTGGAGCCGAGGGTACTCGAGTGACTTAAGAGAATCAGTAAGCGCAAAACGATCGTTAGAGTCTGAGTTGGTTAGAGTATAGATTTACAAGTGACTTTGGTTTAATTCCAACTTACTTGTTGTTTATAGGTTACCAGACTCGTCCCGAGCCATTCGTAACCCCCAGTCGCTCAGGCAAGTTTTCTACCCGTTATACTGTTGTTGTGATGTAAATATATGTATATGCATTATCTTGTGATAAGTGCATGATTGTTATTAGCAGATTTTGCGATATATTGGAGCATGCTGATATGGTATATATGCATGTATGTTTCGTAATCTGGTTATCTATCTGTTGATTTCGATGCTTATAGTTGCATAATACCTATGCTAGAAATAAGCAAGTAGTTGCGTATACCCTTAGTATAGGGGATAAAAGGTGAACATATTTCTAAACCGGGAGTCGATGTTCCCGAGTATATTATATATATATAATTATATTTATATATATATGGATATAGTTTTCAAAACTATTGATCGAATAAGGTTTATTCGATACCTTTATTTTACTTAATTGAATATTACTTGAATATTCATCCGAGGACTTATGACTCCGTTTATTTTATTAATTGAATATTATTTCGAATATTAATTCGAGGGTTTATGACTCAGTTTATATTATTTATTGAATATTAGTTGAATATTCATTTGAGGATCTATGACTCCGATTATTTGCTGAAAAATATTCTTTATTTTATTAAAGAATAAGGTGTCAATAATCAAACTTATTTTCGATTATTCAAATAAAGATAGTACTTTCATATAAGTATATCTTTGGTTATTTAATATCCATTTCAAGTATAAGTTTTAATACTTCTACTTCGATTATTTTTATAAGGATTATCTTTATGAGAATATTATTTAAATAATAATATTCAGACATTTTCTAAATATATGGGGACTTATTTACTTCATTAAATCAGCTTTACTCCAAACACTCTTTAAAGTGTTTTCGAGTCTTCAAAATGATTTTTAAAAGTTAGAGCGGATCCCAAAACTCATTTTTATATTTAAGATCTTCCTTTTTAAGGGGATTTAAATACTCTCTCAAAACCTGAGGGATCCGGCTCTGTGGTGTATTTTATATTCGCAACAAGGTTGCAGTTTTGGTAAATGAATTGATTACTTACCCAACGTTCGGGAAGTAAGTCCATCTATTGAGTCGGCATAAGCAACATGGGCTCAGTGGGCGTCCATGATAGTGTAAGTGGCTCAGTGGGAGTCCATCAAATGCATAAGTGGCTGAGTGGCAGTTCAGCATAAGGTCCTATTACGACCAGGGTGATGACCAGTGAGGAATTCGTCCATCTACTAGTAGAAAAGGTTACTTATTGGTATCTTTGCCTGATCAGCAAGATATCAGGTTTATGCCAAAATTCTTTCCTTTCCAAATTTATTGGATATTGCAAATCTGTTCATACTTTGCATGACAGAGGTTTTCAGGAAATGTATATATATATAGGTGTATATATATATCGGGACTTAATGAAGTATATAATAACTTCATTTCCTTCAAAATATTTCAAAGATTGAATCTATTCAAGTCTTATCTTGTAGTCTCATCAGTGTGATGAACTTTTGAAACTAATTATAACTTGAACGGTGGTAGTTCAAGTAGTATTCGGAAAAGATATAAGTATATTGGAGTATCTTGTAACTTCATCTTTTAAACTTATATCTAGTAAATGATTATCTTATGCATATCAAAGACTTTCAGAAAAACGTTGAGACAAGGTTAGATATATGAGATCACCTTGCAACGATATTTTTATACAGTTATAAACTGGAACTTTGTGTATATTATACATGGAAGAGGACTTCCAAGATTTTGAAAAGTATATATGTATATATACTGAATATTTTGCGACTTCATCGCATTAAGATATCAACTTGGTTCATTTCTTTTGACCAAGACTTTCATGAATACTATGAGAAGGCTCATATACTGTAAATCATTATACATATTATTTTGGTGGGCTTGCTGCTCACCCTTGCTTTCTTCTTCCATCACACAACATCAGATAGACAAGATGAACAGGACCAAGCTCCCAATTCGTGAGCGGATAGGAAACGTTCCGCAGCTTCCTATGGGCATTGATGTCGCTGTAGCTGAGGTAGGAACTACCAATAGGCTAGGCTTCAACTTTTGATGTACCAGATTTATGTATATTTATGAATTGTAATAATGGCAAAGAAAATGTAAATTTTATTCAGAAAACCTTTTAAGGTGTATTGGCAGATAATTGTGGAATAAAATGAATTGTGATTATTTTTGGATGTTCATCTCTGAGACTATAACGTGTGGTGTGTGTGTTTATTATGGGATCACAGTACAGAGTAGTCAATTAATTTATTAAGATTGGGTGTTATTAAGGGAAATGGAACTCGTGACAACCCGGATCCCCGACCCCGGATTTGGGGGTGTTACAGAAGTGGTATCAGAGCTAAGCGTTATAAACCTCAGAGATGATGTGACGTTAAGATAATAAGTTCACTAAGATAATAAGAACTCTTTCCAAGTTTATAGTCAGACTACCTAACGTAGCACTGACAGTTAAAACCCTTATGGGAACCCTTATAAATATCGTGATAGAAGCGTAGTTCATTATCGTAGATGGTAGCGGGACTCCGAACCTTGAGGTTGAGGAGCAACAGCGCGATGATGTTTATTACTTATTAGAGATCAGATTATGGATCCGATAGAGCGTCCTAACGCGGGATCGGATGATGTTCATATTGAGGATGGAGCTGTTGAGGATGTTGTCCTAGAAGGGATAGTTGCTGAGGAGGATCCCATGGAGGATCCTGACAAGAATGAATAAAGGACCACTGATGAATTGATGACCATGGTTAGGTCGACTACCAGAGGTAGGATTGGTCGGTCACTACCGGAGGTTCATTCAAGTTGTAAAGATAGTAGCCCCCTTTAACACGGCTTACTCGTAAGACTGAGAAGTTCAAATGGACAGAGAAATGTGAGAACAGCTTTCAAGAATTAAAGCAAAGGTTGGTGACAGCTCCTATGTTGGCGTTGCCGGATGGAAAAGGAGATTTTGTGATTTGTAGTGACGCTTCGCATAAGGAATTAGGGTGCTTCTTATACAGCACAACAAGGTAATCGCGTACGCGTCAAGATAATTAAGGGAATATAAAATTCGATAACCCCACCCATGAGCTTGGGCTCGTGGCAATAGGTTTGCCCTAAATATTGGAGGCACTACTTGTATGGATAGAAGTGCGAGATTTACACAAACCATAGGAGCTCTAGTACATTTTTGCGTAGAAAGAGCTCAACATATGCCAGAGGAGGTGGTTAGAGCTAATCAAGAATATTGATTGGGAGATTCTTTATCATTCGGGGAAAGCCAATGTGGTGGCTGATGCCCTTAGTAAAAAGGAGAGACTCAAGATGATAATGTCTTTGGGAGAGTTTATAAGAGATTGTGAGAAAATGGAAATAGAAGTGAAGGTAACCGGAGCCGGTACCGAAAAGCTGTTTGAGATTGCAATACAGACCGAATGATCGGAAAAGAACATATTGTGCCATAAAAAGTTATGAATAAAGGCAGAGAGCCAACAATTAGATAAAAGATTAATATCGAGAAAGATGATAAGGGAATAATGAGGTATTCCTACAGAATTTGGGTTCCAAATGTTCAAGAGCCTAAAGATGAAATCTTAGATGAAAGCTAGTTTGAGGAATAAGATTTAGAGCAAACCCTGAACCTGATAGCCAGGGAGGTCGCCATCAAGATAGAATGAACCCATAACATAATGAAGTGGAAAAATGAGGATTTAAAATGTATAAGATAACCCCAAGTATGGGAGAAGGATGAAACATTTCATACTAAGGAAATAGAAAGTCGAGTAAGGAAAGGAGACCCGAGACGGCACTCCTATACGGCAATTCATGGACCTGTCTAAAAAGAACTTAGACTATTATCCCCAACCACCACCCTGAGGAGACAGTGCTGTGAGAAATTCTTTCAGGACCTTTAAGTCGCTAGGCTCTCAGAGTTCCATGGAACAAGCTGACCCAGCCGAGGCAAGAGCCTGACTAAAGGAAATAGAGGAATCATTTGAGATTTTAAATGATTGAAGAACCACAAAGGACTGTTTTATCACTTACCCTCCTAAGAGAGAGGCCACCCGCTGGTGAAAGACCAAGAAAGGCACGGAGCCAGAGGTTATGATAAACTGATTAAAGTTCAGCCAATTGTTTTCGGGAAAGTAATTCCCAAGGTTATGGAGAGAGTGTAAAAGCTTTAGAGCCAGAACAAAGGCAGTCGAGTATGATGAATTGTGAATTTAAGTTGTAAAAGTTGTCAAGATTCGTTCTAAGGGCACGAATCCAGAATGACGGGATGTTTGAAATCAATGCTTATGTTGTGTTGGTTCATGAAATAATGATAAGAGAAAGGAAAATAAAAAGAAATTGAAGTGGAAAGGAATATAAAGGCAATAGAGTTTGAGGAATGATAAGGGAGTTGGATATGAGGAAACCCTAAAGACTCGTAGCAATAGAAATAGAAAAGTATGTAATCGTCAGGATGAGGGTGATTCACCATGAGTTAAAATTGATGGTTGAAGGCATAAGAGATACATATATTTTATCCCCTGTGAGTTGGGAAGATTCGAGTAAACCTTGAGATAGTTCGACGGATAAATAATAAGACGCAGATAGAATAAGGAGACAAGAAAGTAAGAAAGTAGGAAAATTGGATGAAGGAAGTGACCTTCAAGAATGTGAAGTGTAAGACCGGTGGCTTGATACCCAGAAAGGAAGACGCCAGATATGAAAGATATCCCAATATTGAGATGACTGTTGAGATAAACAACATAAGTAAATAAGGAATTATTAAGAAGAAGTTCACGTTGAACACGACCAATATCTTCCAGAACATCCTTGTTATCGTTACCAAATCAGGAAAAGAAAAGCGGATAACCGTTGTTATCTTTTGGAGGCCATATTGATTGACCTCATTTTGAATACAGATGTTATTGTGAAATTAGGTATATACTATCGAGGTGGGAATGATGGAATAAGACACCCTTATCAGGGATATATGACTTGATTTATCCATGGAAGGATGCAGGTACCTTTTAAAGGTGGAATTAAGGATAGAACATCGGTAACTTAAAATGAATCCTAGGGGAATGCATAAAGGTTGGCATTTCACCCTTAATAGGGATAGCATGAGTTTTGACAGTATGAATTGGAAAGGATTAAGGTAACAACAACCTTTAAGAATCAGTGGAGAAATTTTTCAGAAGTATATAGATAATGGTTCTAGTAATAGTAAATGGTATTTTGATAAGCCCTGTATCTAGGGAATACAGGAGGAACAATTGAAGGATAACCTTAGAGGTTTTACAAGGAAAAAGGTAATATTCAAAATTCTCAAGAATAGAAATGTTGATAAAGGAAATATGATGTAATTATAATGATGCCAAGGGGGGCACGTGTTAAACCACGAGAAAGTATGGATCGAACCAGTAATGGTCGAAATTGTTCAGGGCAATTAGGACTTAAGATAAAAGATGTTCTAATTATGATTGAGAGTCAGTCATGACAGTGATTGACCTCTAAAGACTGAGGCAATAACTTATGGAAAAATGGTAAAAAAATTTTTACTCATCAGATTTTAAGGAAAATATCTTCACATAAGCTGTGATTGGAATAAGGTAGAAAATTTATTTGGAAGTGGTTAAAATGACATTGACTGTAAGGAAATTTTACTATCAGGAAAGGCCAAAGAGGTGGCCGACACTTTAAAGGTAAGAGGATAATTATAGGCGCTTGTGCCGAAGGAATACAGTAATGATGGTTAAAGCTATGAAGGTTGTATTATGGTTTGGAAGATTGACATTCCTTCTGATGACTGTGCAATACCCAACCGTAATAGTAGTTCGGTAAAGGTTTAATTCGTGTAATCGCCAGGAGCGGGCTATCTATCTCATAAGGTACTATCTTGAGAATAATCCAGGACCATGTTTCAAAAAAGACTAAACGAACCTTTGAGTTAAGTCTTCTATTTAAGGCATACGATTAAGAATGGTATTAACCTGCTATCGTTGCTTTAACTGAAACTCTTCTGCAATTTTATCTACTTCATGTCATGAAAGTACGTCAAGTTCAGGAGTGTTCTTCATGAATCATGAACGGTGATCATGTTACCTCCTTAGGAGAATTAGATACGAGATGTATGGACTCCGTATGGTTAGATATTAAGATTTCATGGAAAGTGAATGATGACAGTAGGTCAGTGGTGGACCATAGTAATGCAACAATGATTCTGCGAGTAATGAGCTGATTACAACCGTGAGAGTTGTATTGAAATGGATGTTGAGATTGAGTACCACTAATCGGGTCGTGGTAGTGTATAAGTTATCATTGATAGACTAATTAAGTAGAGTATCTACCTATTGAATATTTATTTCCCTCTTATGAAAAGAGAGTCGTATTATTATACGAGGAAGGTTGCGGTGCAAGCATAGAATTCTAGTGACGATGATGTCTCGAATGAGATCCCAGATTCGATTTTCGATATCGAGGAAGTTTCAAAGGTGATTGTGTATAAGCTCGAGGAAGAGCATGGGTCCATAGAATGATGGACGGAATAGAAAAAATATTTAGGCATGTGAAATACGATGCTATAATACGTATATGTTTTGTTCTCCTATGATAAACCTCTATAGTTCAGAGGTAGGTTCCAAGCCAGATATTTTATGGCAGTATATTTTTTTCATATATACAATTCTCTTCAGTTCGTTCTTTTCTCTTCTTTTCATTTCATATAAACTGAGAAGAACAACCCTTCCAGAAGGGGAGGTATTGCTGAATGACTATCTATCTGTGTGATAGAAGCCTAATAGGATACCATCTATTGTTTAATTGCTTGTCAAGTACTAAAGGCTGGCCACATTCTGTACTAACTATGCGATATAACAAGTGTTCATGATCATAGTGATCTCTCAATAAATTCTTTTACTTCTACATGATGGATCAAACTTTGGAAAATAGAAATAACTGAAAAAGGAGTCGTGAAGTTATGGTGGTATTCGGAATGGAAACACATTCGTGATACTAAGGTTGACGCGTGTATTAAAAGGTTATAGAATGCTAACGAGCAAAGGTATAACCAGTATAATATTAGGAACGGAAGGTGATAGCGATTATGAACTGGAAAAGAATGGGTATTAAGAAGCAAAAGCTCTAATGCTAAAAGCTATAATGAGAGTCTGTGCAATAGACTTGAAAGAAATTGGAATGATCACTTAACACGGATTGAGTTTTCTTACGACAATAGATCATATATCATTATCGAGATGTCGCCTTATGAGATCCTTGAGGGAAGACAATGTCGATCTCCCTTATGTTGGGATGAAGTTGTAGAGCGCAATATGCTCAGACCCACAGTAGTCCAAAGGACCAAGGATATAATAGATCTAATCAGAGGACGGCTGGTAGTAGCCCAAGATGGACATAAGAAGTATGTCGATTTGACACGAAAGGAACAAGTGCTAGGAGAAGGGTTATCAAACTAGGCAGAGTTTGGTGGTAGGACCACAATGTGGGAAAATTTACTTGAGAGTTAGAAAGCGCAATGCTAAGAGAGTATCCCTATTCATTTTCTATCTGATTCCGGGACGGAATCCTTTTAAGGAGGGGAGACTGTAATAACCCCAAATTTTTGGAAATTTTTGAAACCCTTATGAATAGTGTTTTTGCTGAATGAGAAAATTTTTCATGCCACACTATGTAGGGGTTCTGATATGGATATTCTGAGATTTTATTAGTACTCTATATGGTATATTAGTGTATGCAAAGATCGTCAGAATCCAATTCCGAACACTTTGATTTTTTCCCGGAAATCCAATAGATACGGAAAGAATTGAGTATAAGGTAACAGGATAAAAAGGATTTAAATTAAAGGATTATAATAGAGGATCATAAAAAGGAATATAATGTATTGAGAAAGGTTAAGGGAACCTAAGTAATAAGATCCCGGGTATGATCCCTCAAACGATAAACGAAAACGAAAGTTAAGCGAACCGTATAACAGATCAGCGGTCATTAGGCAAGCAATTAGGAAGTTAATCAAAGGGATTAGAGAGGATGATGTCACCCAACCAATGAGAAGAGGACAAGGAGGGGAGGATGACATCATGAGGATGACACAAGCATGACATGGGAAGGAAGGAGGTGTGGTTGAATGAGAACCACACAAAGTCCAAGGTTAATTAGGTAATTAACTAAAACAAAAACAAAACCAAATCAACCAAACCAAGCAAATCATTTTCATCAAAACACAAAAAAATCTCTCTTTCTTCTTCATGCTCTCGGCTTCTTTCTTAAAAAATGAAGATCCAAGCTCCACCACTTACTATTTAGCAAGGTAATTATCTAAGCTTCCCCATGGATAGTTACATACTTCCTATAAGTTTAAGCTTCTAATTCCAAGCCAATATTTTTCTATAAATCATGAAAGAAGATGGTGAATAGTGTTTTTCAAGAACTAAAATTTGTGTTCTTGAAGTTTTGTTTAGATTAAGCTTGGATAAGGACTTTAAGGGTGATTCCAAGCCATTCTCCTGATTCTCCACTCTCCAAGGAAGGTATAAACTACAAACCCTAGCTTTAGTTTTGAGAAATTAGGATTGAATATGATTGATATAGTATATGTGAAGCATGATGCTTGATTGTTTGAAGTTTGGTTGAGTTTGTAGAGATTAGTTGGTTTTGTGGTATTGGTGGAGTTGTAAATCTTGATAATTAGTTAAGGAACCTAAGTAAAGCTTTTAGTTCATGTGGGGAATAAGTATAAATGGTTAATATGGATTTGTTGGGGCTATTATGATGTGGTTTGGATGGATGTTGGTTGTATGATTGATTTGGGGTTGAATTGTGGTTGGTTTTGAATGGTTTAAATTTGAGAAATCACGTAAACATAGCCGTCGTAACGTCCGATTTTCTTTAGACTGTTTTTGTGCATAACATTAGGACCCGAGAACCCCCTGCTAGATTATGACCATTGCCATGTCTAGATAGTTCGTGTTACGAGCTTCGTTTTGATATGTAGTTCGTTCGATTCCGATGCACGGTTTAGGAGAAACGACCGTTTCAAGTAACGGCGTTTCGCGAACGAAACATTTCCCCTCGCCTTACTTTGAAACAAAGGTTAAAGACCAAAAAGGGTTAATTAATGTATGAAACAATTATGGTAAGAGTGTTAGGCAGTTGTTAAGACACTCGCGAAGGAATCGCTTTAAAACTCGTAATGGTTAATTTATTAAAAATGGTGGAGCCGAGGGTACTCGAGTGACTTAAGAGAATCAGTAAGCGCAAAACGATCGTTAGAGTCTGAGTTGGTTAGAGTATAGATTTATAAGTGACTTTGGTTTAATTCCAACTTACTTGTTGTTTATAGGTTACCAGACTCGTCTCGAGCCATTCGTAACCCCCAGTCGCTCAGGCAAGTTTTCTACCTGTTATACTGTTGTTGTGATGTAAATATATGTATATGCATTATCTTGTGATAAGTGCATGATTGTTATTAGCAAATTTTGCGATATATTGGAGCATGCTGATATGGTATATATGCATGTCTATTTCGTAATCTGGTTATCTATCTGTTGATTTCGATGCTTATAGTTGCATAATACCTATGCTAGAAATAAGCAAGTAGTTGCGTATACCCTTAGTATAGGGTATAAAAGGTGAACATATTTCTAAACCGGGAGTCGATGTTCCCGAGTATATTATATATATATATAATTATATTTATATATATATGGATATAGTTTTCAAAACTATTGATCGAATAAGGTTTATTCGATACCTTTATTTTACTTAATTGAATATTACTTGAATATTCATCCGAGGACTTATGACTCCTTTTATTTTATTAATTGAATATTATTTCGAATATTCATTCGAGGGTTTATGACTCAGTTTATATTATGTATTGAATATTAGTTGAATATTCATTTGAGGATCTATGACTTCGATTATTTGCTGAAGAATATTCTTTATTTTATTAAAGAATAAGGTGTCAATAATCAAACTTATTTTCGATTATTCAAATAAAGATAGTACTTTCATATAAGTATATCTTTGGTTATTTAATATCCATTTCAAGTATAAGTTTTAATACTTCTACTTCGATTATTTTTATAAGGATTATCTTTATGAGAATATTATTTAAATAATAATATTCAGACATTTTCTAAATATATGGGGACTGATTTACTTCATTAAATCAGCTTTACTCCAAACACTCTTTAAAGTGTTTTCGAGTTTTCAAAATGATTTTTAAAAGTTAGAGCGGATCCCAAAACTCATTTTTATATTTAAGATCTTCCTTTTTAAGGGGATTCAAATACTCGCTCAAAACCTGAGGGATCCGGCTCTGTGGTGTATTTTATATATGCAACAAGGTTGCAGTTTTGGTAAATGAATTGATTACTTACCCAACGTTCGGGAAGTAAGTCCATCTATTGAGTCGGCATAAGCAACATGGGCTCAGTGGACGTCCATGATAGTGTAAGTGGCTCAGTGGGAGTCCATCAAATGCATAAGTGGCTGAGTGGCAGTCCAACATAAGGTCCTATTACGACCAGGGTGATGACCAGTGGGGAATTCGTCCATCTACTAGTAGAAAAGGTTACTTATTGGTATCTTTGCCTGATCAGCAAGATATCAGGTTTATGCCAAAATTCTTTCCTTTCCAAATTTATTGGATATTGCAAATCTGTTCATACTTTGCATGACAGAGGTTTTCAGGAAATGTATATATATATAGGTGTATATATATATCGGGACTTAATGAAGTATATAATAACTTCATTTCCTTCAAAATATTTCAAAGATTGAATCTATTCAAGTCTTATCTTGTAGTCTCATCAGTGTGATGAACTTTTGAAACTAATTATAACTTGAACGGTGGTAGTTCAAGTAGTATTCGGAAAAGATATAAGTATATTGGAGTATCTTGTAACTTCATCTTTTAAACTTATATCTAGTAAATGATTATCTTATGCATATCAAAGACTTTCAGAAAAACGTTGAGACAAGGTTAGATATATGAGATCACCTTGCAACGATATTTTTATACAGTTATAAACTGGAACTTTGTGTATATTATACATGGAAGAGGACTTCCAAGATTTTGAAAAGTATATATGTATATATACTGAATATTTTGCGACTTCATCGCATTAAGATATCAACTTGGTTCATTTCTTTTGACCAAGACTTTCATGAATACTATGAGAAGGCTCATATACTGTAAATCATTATACATATTATTTTGGTGGGCTTGCTGCTCACCCTTGCTTTCTTCTTCCATCACACAACATCAGATAGACAAGATGAACAGGACCAAGCTCCCAATTCGTGAGCGGATAGGAAACGTTCCGCAGCTTCCTATGGGCATTGATGTCGCTGTAGCTGAGGTAGGAACTACCAATAGGCTAGGCTTCAACTTTTGATGTACCAGATTTATGTATATTTATGAATTGTAATAATGGCAAAGAAAATGTAAATTTTATTCAGAAAACCTTTTAAGGTGTATTGGCAGATAATTGTGGAATAAAATGAATTGTGATTATTTTTGGATGTTCATCTCTGAGACTATAACGTGTGGTGTGTGTGTTTATTATGGGATCACAGTACAGAGTAGTCAATTAATTTATTAAGATTGGGTGTTATTAAGGGAAATGGAACTCGTGACAACCCGGATCCCCGACCCCGGATTTGGGGGTGTTACATATATATATATCGAATTAAGAACTCTGTGAAGAACAAATTGTCTCACAGCTGCTTTACAGGTGAACAAACAAACTACAGGGAAATTCTTAACAGTTACAGTTTTTTCTATTTCTCTTCTAAAAGTGTTTGCGTAGTTATTTGTTCTACTAGCTACACTCGGTTTATATACCACCAAGTTTACATGGTGATAAGACAGGATAATAAAACAAAACTATCAAGTCAAACTCCATGCTGCTTCACTACTCTATTTCAGCATCTTTGAAAACCTTCTTAACTTGCATGGAAATGGTAATGCTTCTTTGTTCTTCATTTCCTGTTAAACAAGCTTCCATATTCCTTTTACAAACACCCAATGCATGTGACTGTGTTGTCACTGTCAATAGATGTTTGAATATATCATCCGTCGGGTACATGCTTGTCATCCGTCGGGTTGTCTTGTTGATCACCCGTCGGGTAGCTTTGTTAATCATCCGTCGGGTAGCCATTTATCACTTGACTCCAATTTATTTGTGCAGAATTACAAGACATCTTATATTTACATTTAATCAACCTATTCTGCACATCTACTAGCAATCTACATGACTCATAAGCTACTACAGAATCTACACAAAGATGTTTGCAGAAATGTGCTACATGACTTATTGTTACATAAGCTACTCACCCGATGGATATCAATTAGTCATCTGTCAGGACTATATTGAATCATCGGTCGGGACTATAATTGATCATCCATCGGGTACTACATTTTTCACCAAGTTAAATCTACTAAGGTGTTTTGTTAATGTAATCATCAAGTTCACAACATATGCCCAACAATCTCCCCCAATTTATGCCTACTAGAATTATAGCCATAAATTAAGAGAAACTTTATGATAACAAAACACCCTAAAAATACAAATTTGAAAGGTAGTATATAAAACTAAAAAGTGTTGCAATATTTACTGAAGAATTTACAAGACAAAGTGTACAAATATTTGCTCATAGTCATTTTCAAGGTGCTCCTTTAGTCTGAGCAGATTGATCTTTTTCCTTGATGGTCTGGATTTCTTTCCAAGCTTCCTGTTGTTTTCTTCTATCTGATTTTGGAGCTATCTGTGGAACTCAAGTTCATCAGGTTCTGACAGATCTAGCATTTCTTGTATTTCCAGTAGAGTCTCATTGCTAGAGATGCTCAGCTGGTCCTCTAGTCTGAAGAATCTTCTAACTCCCTTATAATCAAAGAATTTCATCACCCAGTAGGGCCTTAGATGCACTCTACTTCCTGTGTAAGGAATAGTTAAAGTCTTTGGGAGTGCATCTTTGGCTCTAATACTCCTCAGTTCTTCAATCTTCTTTAGGATTAGTTTTCTAGCTGTCACATTGTATCCAAAGTTCTTCTTGAAAGATGAATAGACTTTTATCGGTATAGATTGGCTCTCTTTAAGAATCCTGTGAAGTAGCCATGTCATCTCTTTTCCTGCCTTGTACTTGAATACTAGCCTTTCAGGTAGATTCCTGTAAGCGTCAATCCCTCTAACTTCTTCCTGTTCATCTAGATAGAGGTTTAGATCAGAGAATTCCTTGATGTCACAGATGTACATGATATCTCCCTTGTTGACTTTGGTTTGAGCTTTGGTTAGGGACTTGGATCTGAGAGTTGAGGGCTTCACTTTCTTGACTGCTCTGGTCTTTGTTTTCTTTGGCTTCATGAAATGAGATAGATTGAGTTCAGGAATTGGTAGACAATCCCAGTCTATTGGCTCATCCTTTGGAATGATAGGTTCACCATGGAAATTCTTGGATGGATCTATCTTGAATTCTTCATGTGCCACAGAAGGAATGGATGTTTGAGTTGTTGTAGAAGTAGACTCTTTGGGAAAGTAGTCTTTCATCTCCTCATCACTGAAATCCAATTTTCTTTTGATTCTTTACTTGTACCTTGGTTTCTTTGTCTGTGGAGGTTCATCTTGCACAACTTGATCTTGAGATTCAACAATTACAGATGGTTGTGCAGAAATTTGTTGTGTGGATTTCACAACTTGCAACTTGGCCAAGATAGCAGCTTACTCCTTCTTTTGTTTGAGCTTTTTAACATCTAGAGTAGCTTACTTTTTTTCTTACTTCAATCTTGCCTTTTCTTCCCTTTTTGCTTCAGCAAATTGAGGGTGTCCAGCCACCACACAAATTTCCTTACCATTTCTGAAAACCTTGGCAATTCTCCTTTTTACAGCTGAATGTGCAGGATCTTTGTAGAATGCTATAGACCTAGCCAACAGCTTCTTATCAGGCTTTGGTGTTTCATACACTATGTCCAAGGGGTTCTTGAGTGAAGACTTTGGGTAGTTCACCTTTGGCTTCATGATTAGATCTGCCTTTGGGGATTTGATGCAGGATGCCTGACCTCTCTCCAGATAGTTCATGCTCATATCATTTATAGAAATTTGCCTGACTTGAGTGTGATGAATGGATGATTTTTCTGGCTTCTTTGTTAGACCAAATTTCTTTTGAATATCCTCATCAATTTTATCCCAGTTGATTGGACTTAACTGCTTCTTCTCAGCTGCTCTCAAAGTGGCTGATGCTTCATTTATCAGATCTATGTTATCTTTAGCTGGTGGCGTTGTAAAAGCAATTGTTGGCACAATTGCTTTACTCACTTGAATGTTAAGCACTTTTTGCTCCCCCTCACTCCTAGAACTCTTTTTCCCCCCTTTTGTTATGAGCAAGTTGAGTATAGGAGGAGGTCTGTACAACCACCAGTTTTTGAAGCAAGTCTGTTTATTGAGCTTGGTGTAGATGGATTGCTGTAAGAGAATCTTCCATATCAACCATTCTTTTATCCAAGGAATCCACCTTGGTTGCAAGATCAGAGTTTTTCCTGAACTGTCTTTTGATGTCTGTCATTGTTGTCTCTGGAAGTCTAGCTTCCAACTTGTCAGAGATGTCTTTCTTAAGCTAATCAACTTCATTTTTGATGAGGAAGACATTTTGACATTGTTGGTAGCCTGAGATTTGTTGTAGTTGGAGAGAAGCAAGATGTGCTTGCAGAAGCTTCTTGCTGCTAGCATTTGTGGTTGATTGAAGTGCAGACTGTGTTTGGCTGATAAGATGGATGAGAGTCGTCTTGAAATGGTGATCATCACATTTCTTGGAGAAGGCCCATGATGGCATGCTTGATCTGGAACTAGGGCATACTTCTCCCCCTATGTCCAATAGCTCTTCTTCACTATCTTCACCCTCACCTTCAAAGAATTCTTCTGAACTGCCAGTCTCATAATCAACATCACCGGCTGTTGAGGGCAAAGTTGTGATGGCATCTTTCGCTCTTTGTATGGACTGTGGTGTGTACACCAAATTGAGCATTCTTTCTGAATTAGCATTGCCCTGTCCAGCTAGAAGTTGATATGCTGGAACAGGGTGAGTAAATGTCTCAGCATCCAAGGAGGTAGAATCTATAACAGCTTGAGTTTGCTGAGATAGTCCATCCCTGTCTGCATCTTGGACATTCCTTAACTCACTTACAATGACATCCACCCTTATATCTCCAGTACCTGCATTTCTCTCATTTTCTCTCTTTTCTTGCATCAAGGTCTCACCTTGGCTCCCCACCCTCACACCCTCACCTTCACCATCTAAGGTGGGACTCCTCACACTCACTTTTGCCAGTCCTGAAGAAATGGACTGCATTGGATCACTCTTTTCCTCTCCTTTTTCCTGAGAGCAACCCAGACTCTCACTCAAGTCACTACCTTCCCTCAATCCTAATAGTGATTGCATAATTACTAAGTCATCTATACTTGTAACTATAATTGAACTTTGGAGATATGTAGAGACACCCGACAGATGAGAAATATCCATCGGGTTAGTAATTTGACTATCCGACAGATGACTGCTGTTAGACACATCCGTTGGGATACAATCGCTACTCGACGGATGAACAATATCCATCGAGTGAGTAGAAATGAATGAGTGTGGAGTGGAGACTATTGTAGACTCTGTGCAAATTGATGAAATTTTTGGCACAGATGTCTCAACAGTCTCAGAAAGAAATGGCAAGTGAGCCAACAAATCATCTATAAGATGATTTTCACTTGCATGGATTTTTGGCTTCTCCAACAGAGTTAAAGATGGAGAATATAGTTGAGATGTTTGAATCATGTCAACATCCAAAGAGTGTGTGGGAGAATTTGGTGTTTGAAGTGTTTCAATTTGTACAGATTTTGGCTGTGACTCCACATTTGTTGGAGCCACATCAATTTGACTTTAAGATGGTGCAGTGATTGGGTCTTTAGCTCCAGTTTGCACTGTGTGTGTACCCTGTGCATCCCCAAGGGTTTTAGGTTTCTTCTTTCTTGTGTAAGTTTGTGGTGAACTTGTGTCCTTACCCCTTTTGTTCTGTGCTTCTGGTTGAGAGCTTGTTTTAATAGTTACATCCTTTTGGGAGGATGAAACTAGAATTAAGCTTTTGTCCTTATTAACAACCACAGTTTGTTGGGAAACTGTGGTGTGGCTTGGTTTGGGTACACTATGCTCACCATCCTTATTCTTAGGGCTTCTTTGATTTTCACCCTGTCCCTCACCTGTCTTTCCCACCTTCACACTCCCCTCTTTGTGTTTAGTGGAATTTACAACTGGCATCTTTTGAGAGACACCAGAGGGGGCTTTCTTTGTCTTTGTTTTTGAAACTTTGGTTTTGGTAGCTTGGGTAGGCATCTATCTGGTCATTGACACAGATGCCACTGCTACACTAGAAGGCAAAGAAATGTTTGAGGTTGGAAGAGTAGAGACAGTTGAAATTACCTCACTTACCTGAGGTGCCTCCATTACTGGAAAGTAGAAGAGTGACACATCTTTGTGGTGATCTGCTCTATTGAGATCTGCAATAATTCTTCTTCCTTGAACCCAATAATTTAACTTGTTGGTTGGGTTCTCAATCACAATATCCTCAGAGAGGTGGTTAGCAAGCATCATGAGAAATCTAGCATAATAAACACTCTTACCCCTCTTATTAAGCTCCCCTAACTTAAACCCCAACTCAAACAAGACTAGATCACTAAAATTGAAGTATTTATCAGTTACTAGCATGTAAAGCATGTTGAGCATGGAGATAATAACATAATCAAAATTGCTAATTTTACCAGAAAATACTTTAGTAACTACATCACACAGGTAAATCCATTTTTTCCTAAGACCCAATCTCCTAATTTTATTTAATTTAGAGATGGTGAGTGCATAACCCATGGAGTTTAACATATTAACAATATCAGTGTCTGTGTGTGGAGTAGAGACAGTATGATCAGGAATCTCAAAGCATGCTTTAACAATGTCACTATTAACACAGAATTCCTTACCTTTAATAGTGAAAGTGATGGTCTTGTCAGTTGAGTTGTACACTACAGTTGCCCATATTTCCTCCACAACCTCACAGTAGATAGTGGGAGACTCTAGCATGGCATAGTTGAGCTTACAGCCTTGCACAAAATCCATCATTTTATGGTAGTCGCCAGACAGTTGAATCCCCTTGTTCACTAGAGCTGTGAAATTATTCTTCTCATAGATAAAGCCAGTTTGAGACATGATTTTGATGACTGGTGCCATTGTTAGAGAGTAAAAATTGCAGAGAGAGAAAGGTTAATTGCTTTTGAGAAAGAAAGAAGTTAGAGTAATTGAATCTTGAGAATGATAAAAGAAATGAATAAAAGTGAGATTGCTTTTATACTATCTCAGAAAATAACTGTCAAAAAATAATAAAATAAAATAAAGTGACCAATAAAAATTGCCCAAAATAGTCGTTTAAAAATAAACTGTAAAAATTCCATCACTTATTCGTCGTGTTATGCTTACAAACTGTAAGTATACTCGATGGATAATGTTTAGAGAATTAACGGCTAGGATTGAGACAATTCGACGGATGAGGATAAATCAGTTATCCGCCGAGTTATAAAATATTCCAGAAAAATAATTGATTTTATTAACAAATTGTATTCCGACGGATGATCGAACTCGATGGATAATGATCATCCGTCGGGATGTAAATTTTGACTTAGCCAAAATTTCATCCAAAACTGAAAAAATCAATTTCAAATTTCTGGCTGCAATACAACTTGCAAAAATATCTGAAATAATTCAAGAATAATTAAGCTTACCTAACTCACTTACCAACCTTGAAAAGGTGGATTCATCCAGTGGCTTGGTAAATATATCTGCAAGCTGTTTTTCACTTGGAACAAAATATAGTTCCACAGTGCCATTCATCACATATTCCCTTCGATAAGTGGCATTTTATACCACTTGGAACGTCTTATAATGATTTGAATTGATGTCTTGAAATCAAGTATTTTGTGTATTTGATGTGTTTTTCTAGTGTTTTTGCATTTCAGGGTATAACTTGCTTAGTTAGGGAGATTTCATCATAATAAGCCTAGGGAAGTACTTGGAATCAGTTGTGGGGAGTTGTACGAAGAAATCAGCAAAATCAGAAGCAAAAAGTGTAATTTTCCAGAAAGCATGCAGGCGCATGCCTGGAAGAGCAGGTGACCGCCTGGGGAGCAGGCGCCCGCGTGGGATTGGAGGCGGCCACCTGGGGTCGGAATTTCAGATTCTGGATTTTCTAATTTGAGTTCTATTGGGCTTCTGAGACTGCTGTTTCTTGTGGACTCTTACATAAGTAATCTTGGGAGACATTTTCACAACAAGCAAGGAGCAAGTAACAAGGAGAGAAGATTAAGAAGACCGTTTTAGCACGCAACAACGAAGAAGAGGAAGCATACGTTATCTTGTGACTCTTTTAATTCGTTGTAACAGTGGATGCTAGTTCTCTTTACTTTGAACCTTAATACTCTTGTGACGTACTCTGTTTTTATTAAGTATTTTTGTTAGTTTATATCGTTGTGTTAATATCATGTTTTCATATGAACCCTTGGTGACAATGAGTTCTATTATGGGCTAATTGTGATCATGGGATCATAGCGGATTTACTATGGATTTCTTTAGTTAATTGTTTAATACCTTGGTATGTGATGATTGTATGATATCTAGCATAGGTTGTGCTTATTCGTCTTAT
Organism: Apium graveolens; assembly: GCF_009905375.1. NCBI lineage: Eukaryota > Viridiplantae > Streptophyta > Magnoliopsida > Apiales > Apiaceae > Apium > Apium graveolens. Next base: position 147,013,106 of record NC_133656.1, on the reverse strand, counting down.
GTGCGTCGCGAACATATAAGATAGCCTGTTAATCTCTTGTAAAGCGATAGTGAATCTTGAGATTTAGAACTTGCCATGCTAGCATAGGTTCATGTATTATATGCAGGATTAGTGGGTAACTCTAACCGTTTTACTTGCCCTGCGTAATCATAATGAGTAACTTGCGCTTAAATCGTTATGTTGTCAAATTCTGTAGACATATAGGGTCTCAACATAATTGATGCCTATTTAACTTCTATCTTAATTGTGGATGCTTGGTAGAATGGTATTCGTACAACGAAAGTTGGCGTTTATCAGTTTCGTGTTGTTCGATTAATATCATCACCATTACATGTTAAGGGTAATAACAATAACTATTGAATGAATTATCAATGAAGTTATGATCTCATGTGTGTTTAATATTGTTAATTCAAGTATTAATTTAAGTGTTTAATTCTCGTAGTTAATATTAGTTAATCAACCTTAAGTGTTATTGTCTTGACATTGAAGAGTAATCATACATTGGTGAGTAAGTGTTAACTAAATATAATTACTCTGAGTCTCTATGGGAACGAACTAGAAATCATTCTATATTACTTGCGATCGCAATACTTGCGTGTATTTTAGTGCATGCTTTGTGCCCTAACACCCTTATAAAGTGGTACTTGATGTCTATGTTCTTTGTTCTTGAATGTTGTACTGGATTTTCAGTGATGGCAATTGCACTTGTGTTATCACAGAAAATAGGAATCCTATCAACTTGTAGACTATAGTCGAACAATTGGATTTTCATCCATAGAATCTGTACACAGCAACTACCAGCAGCAATATATTCAGCTTCAGCTGTATAAGTAGAAACTGAATTTTGGTTTTTACTGAACCAGGACACAAGCTTGTTTCCTAGAAATTGACAAGTTCCTGTTGTACTTTTTATGTTTATTTTACAACCTGCATAATCTGCATCTGAATAACTAGTTAGATCAAAACCAGAATCTCTAGGGTACCAAATGCCAAGTTTTGGTGTTCCCTTGAGATACCTGAAAATTCTCTTAATAGCTACTAAATGAGATTCTCTAGGATCAGCCTGAAATCTAGCACAAACACAATTAGCAAACATTATATTTGGCCTTCTAGCTGTTAAGTACAGAAGTGAATCAACCATGCCCCTACAACTTGAAATATCCACAGACTTTTCAGTAGTGTTTAATTCAAGCTTAGTTGCAGTGGCCATGGGAGTTTTTGCAGATGTGCAATCCATTAGATCAAACTTCTTTAAAAGATCATGAATGTATTTAGTTTGACTAATTAATATTCCATCACTGACTTGCTTAACTTGTAAACCAAGAAAGTAGGTTAGTTCTCCCATCATGCTCATTTCATACTTACTTTGCATCAATTTGGCAAACTTTTTGCAAAGTTTTTCATCTGTAGAGCCAAATATAATATCATTTACATAAATTTAAACAAGTATACTAGAGCCATTAACATTTCTAAAGAATAAAGTTTTATCCACAGTACCTCTTGTGAAGTGATTTTCCAAAAGGAACTTTGATAAAGTGTCATACCAGGCTCTAGGTGCTTGCTTCAGTCCATAGAGTGCTTTCAAAAGATAGTAGACATGATTTGGGAAATTTGGGTCTTCAAAACCAGGAGGCTGACTCACATAGACTTTCTCCTCCAAATCTCCATTAAGAAAAGCACCCTTGACATCCATTTGATGGACCTTGAAATTAGCATGGGCTGCATAGGCTAAGAAAATTCTGATGGCCTCAAGTCTTGCAACAGGAGCAAAGGTTTCATCAAAATCTATTCCTTCTTGTTGGCAATAGCCCTTAGCAACCAATCTAGCTTTGTTCTTGACTATTATGCCATTTTCATCCATCTTGTTTCTGAATACCCATTTGGTGTCTATTGGATTCTTTCCTTTAGGCTTGGGTACCAGCTTCCATACTTTATTCCTTTCAAATTGGTTTAGCTCCTCCTGCATAGCTAAAATCCAATCAGGATCCAACAGAGCTTCTTCTACCTTCTTTGGTTTATCCTTAGATAAGAAGCTGCTATATAGACATTCTTCTTGAGTTGCTTTCCTTGTCTGAACTCTAGAAGATGCATCACCGATAATTAGCTCATAGGGGTGATCTCTTGTCCATTATCTCTGTTGTGGTAGATTTGCTCTAGATGAAGAGGCCTCATTGTTGTCTTGATGTGTGACTGAGTTTTGAATATGAGAAACTCCCCCTGAGTTAGTGAGTCTTTGATTTGAGGAGAGGGGAACTTTCTGTGAGTGATCTACCTTGACTTTCAGCTTCTCTCAATGACTCGACGGATGAAGCACTTTGAGTTCCGACGGATGAGGCTGATTGTCTCCCGATGGATGATGCAGATTGTCTCCCGACGGATGAAGCATTTTGTAACTCGATAGATGATGAGTTATTAGCTTCATTAGTTGTAGATTTTTCTGCACTATCCTTAGTTGTAGTTTCTTGATCACTTTCATCATCACTGTCATCACTAACCATCTCCACATTGTCAAATTTGAGGCTCTCATGGAAATCTCCATCTTACAGTCCTTCAATCTTTTTATCATCAAACACAACATGTATTGATTCCACAACAATGTTGGTTCTTATATTGTAGACTCTATATGCTTTTCCCATAACATATCCAACAAAAATTCCTTCATCTGCTTTAGCATCAAACTTCCCATGTTGATCAGTTTGATTCTTCAAGATATAACATTTGCAGCCAAAGACATGAAGAAAATTTATAGTTGGTTTCCTGTTCTTGAACAATTGGTAGGGAGTCATGCATTTTTCTTGATTCACCAAAGAGATATTTTGAGTGTAGCAGGCACTGTTCACAGCTTCAGCCCAGAAGTATGTTGGTAACTTTGATTCTTCAAGTATTGTCCTTACAGCTTCAATAAGGAATCTGTTCTTTCTTTCTACCACTCCATTTTGTTGTGGAGTCCTTGCTGCAGAAAATTCATGCATAATCCCAGTTTCTTCACAAAATGATCTCATCATAGAATTCTTGAACTCAGTTCAATTGTCACTCTTGATTCTTCTTACTTTAAAATCAGGATGATTGTTGACTTGCCTTATGTGATTGATGATGATTTCACTAGCTTTATCTTTAGACTTTAGGAAATATGTCTAAGAGAACTTTGAGAAATCATCCATAATTACTAGGAAAAATCTTTTCCTTGAGATGGACAACACATTGACTGGTCCAAATAAATCCATGTGTAGCAATTGCAAAGGTTCTTCAATTATTGTATCAAGCTTCTTTCTAAATGATGCTTTGATTTGCTTTCCCTTTTGGCGAGCATCACACAGTCCATCTTTTGTAAACTCCACTTGAGGAATACCTCCTACCAGTTTTTTCTTGACAATCTCATTCATGGTCTTGAAGTTTAGATGGGACAGCTTCTTGTGCCATAGCCAACTTTCATCTTGACTTGCTTTGCTGAGAAGGCAAGTGACAGATTCTGCATTTGATGAGTTGAAGTCATCTAGATACACATTTCCTTTTCTCACTCCAGTGAAAACCACTTTGTTATTCCTCTTGTTTTTCACAACACAGGCTTCTGAATTGAAGGTTACTGAATTGCCCTTATCACAAAGCTGGCTGATACTCAGCAAATTATGCTTGAGACCATCCACTAGGGCAACCTCCTCAATGATGACATTGTCTTTAAAAATCAAGTCATATCCCACAGTATAATCCTTGCTGTTATCTCTAAAAGTAATACTTGGGTCAGCTCTCTCCTTGAACTCTGTGAGCAGGGTAGAATCTCCAGTCATGTGTCTTGAACAACCACTTTCCAAGTACCACAGATTCTTTCTATTTCCCTGATTACTTGAAGAACTTATCTCTGTTTCATCAGACTTGGCCATTAGGGCTAGATTAACATAGCTGACATCTTCATCCTCATCCAGACCATCTGCTGCCTAGTCATTTTCTTGTGTAATAAAAGCCCTTTCCTTTTGTTTGAGCAACTCAAAATACTTCTGTTTATAATCCACAGGCTCAAACTTCTTCTTGCTGGAATCTGACTTTCTACACTCACTCGCAAAGTGCCCTGCCAAGCCATATTTGAAACACTTGAATTTTGATTTATCCACCATGTTTCTATTTGTCTTAGCTGCTCCAAAGTTCTTCTTGAACTTGAGCTTGGCAAATATTCAGAAAGAAATGCAAAATGTTCATCAATATCATCCATATCATCTTGGCTCAAAGAATCTTCATTTTCTGCTACAAGCCCCTTGCCCTTGTTTTCACAGACCTTTGAAGTAGACTCAACAGCTTCTATCTTCATCTCCTTCTCTTTTTCTAACTCATCAATTAGTGCAATGGATCCTCCTTTCTTCCTCCCTTTCTCCATTCTTTCATCTTGCTCTATTTCAAGCTCATAAGTCTTTAGAATGCCGTATAGTCTCTCTAATATAAACTCCTTATATTCTTGTGAATTTCTCAAGGAGACTGTCATTGGTTTCCATTCTTTTGGAAGGGATCTCACGAATTTGAGGTTAGAATCTTTGGTTTTGTAGACTCTTCCATGCAGCTTTAGAGCATTTAGTAGCTTTTGAAATCTACTAAAGATATCAGTGAGAGTTTCACCTTCTTCATAGTGGAAATGCTCATATTGCTGAATTAGTAACTGCATCTTGTTTTATCTAACTTGTTCAGTGCCATCACAGATTATTTGAATAGTATCCCAAACTTCCTTGGCTGTCTTGCAGTTAATGATGTTATCAAACATTTCACCATCAACTCCATTGAACAGAATATTCATGGCCTTCTTGTCTTTCCAGACTTGTTCAATATCAGGATCTGACCATTCATGCCTTGGCTTGGTAACTGATGGCTCATTTTCAGTTATAGCTCTCATTGGAACATGAGGACCTCTCTCTATGCAATCCACATAGGCCTCATCTTAAGAAAGTAAATGAAGATGCATCTTTACCTTCAAGTGATGGTAATTATCTTTGTCCAGAAAAGGAATCTTGACTTCAACATCCTTCTTGTTCATCTTGCTATTTGTTGTGATCTTTAAACTCTTTGTGCTTCAAGAGCTTCCTCTGATACCAATTGTTAGTCCCTAATAATGCAGCAAGAATTACAGAAGGGGGTTTAAAGTAATTCTAGTAAACTTTTTCTTGAACTATAAAATGTTCTAACTCAAACTATATATATAAATGTTTTGATTTGCAAGGTGCGGAATCACAAGTTAAATAAATCAAAAACATAAAGTAATAAAAATACAAGTCTTTAAAACTTTCTGGATATATATATATATATATATATCGAATTAAGAACTCTGTGAAGAACAAATTGTCTCACAGCTGCTTTACAAGTGAACAAACAAACTACAGAGAAATTCTTAACAATTACAGCTTTTTCTATTTCTCTTCTAAAAGTGTTTGCTTAGTTCTTTGTTCTACTAGCTACACTTGGTTTATATACCACCAAGTTTACATGGTGATAAGATAGGATAATAAAACAAAACTATCAAGTCAAACTCCATGCTGCTTCACTACTCTATTCCAGCATCTTTGAAAACCTTCTTAACTTGCATGGAAATGGTAATGCTTATTTGTTCTTCATTTCCTGTTAAACAGGCTTCCATATTCCTTTCGCAAACACCCAACGCATGTGACTGTTTGTCACTGTCAACAGATGTTTGAATTGATCATCCGTCGGGTAAATGCTTATCATCCGTCGAGTTGTCTAGTTGATCATCCGTCGGGTAGCTTTGTTAATCATCCATCGGGTAGCCATTTATCACTTGACTCCATTTCATTTGTGCAGAATTACAAGACATCTTATATTTACATTTAATCAACCTATTCTGCACATCTACTAGCAATCTACATGACTCATAAGCTGCTACAGAATCTACACAAATATGTTTGCAGAAATGTGCTACATGACTTATTGTTACATAAGCTACTCACCCGATGGATATCAATTAGTCATCCGTTGGGACTATATTAAATCATCCATCGAGACTATAATTGATCATCCGTCGGGTGCTACATTTTTCACTAAGTTAAATCTACTAAGGTGTTTTGTTAATGTAATCATCAAGTTCACAACATATTCCCAACACTACCGCTTGACTAAGAATATTAATTTAAATAATAGCTGTGCGTACCATCTTTTTAAGGGAAAGGTACGTATCATAATAATGCGTATAGAGTAGGTATTTCGGGCCAAATTTTTAGTGCAGGATATTTTGGTTTGCTTTTACCATAAAGTGGGTACATTAGTACTTATCATTGAGCTTTATCTTAAATAATTTTATAGTTATTGTAATCTGTTAGAATATATATTTATTATATATTAATAGTGATATATTATATTAGGGGTGTTTTTCTAATTTAGCTTGTAACAGTTTATTATATAAACATTGAGACATGTATCCTGATTATTAAGTATTATAATAAAACCCTATTTGTTTATTTTTTTCTCTCTACTCTTATCATGGTATCAAGAGTTAGGTTATGCAAAAATTAGTTCGTTGATTACTCTACTTTATTTGAGATTGTTTATTTTAATACCATGACTTTTGGTAGAGATAATTCTCTTCAGTCGATTAGTGTTCAGTTGGATGGTACAAATTATTCATATTGGAGTTAGGTTAAGAAAAAAAATTACGTGAAAAAACTTTGTGGAGTTATGTTCGTGATAAGGATACTAAGACTAAACCAACAGATGCTAAGACTAATGATTCCGCAAAAGCAATTGAGGTTTGGGAGGTTGAGAATTCAAAAATTATAACATTGATTAATAATTATGTAACACATTTTATTGGTGCCCAGTTAGCAAAGTATGAAACAGCTAAAGAGGTATGAGATCATCTATCCAGGTTGTATACACAATCCAATTTTGCTAAACACTATCAATTAGAGATGGATATTCGTGCACTTCAACAACAAAATATGTCTATTCAAGAATTTTATTCTGTCATGTCTTCTTTATGGGATCAACTTGCATTGACTGAACCATCAGAATTGACTGCAGTAGCTGCTTATGTCAAGAGGCGAGAAGAATAACATTTGGTACAATTTTTAATGGCTCTTCGTTCAAATTTTGAATCTTTGCGAGGGTCAATCTTGCATGTGTACTCCACTTCCATCAGTTGATTCCGTTTTTAATGAACTTTTAGCAGAGGAGATTCGTATTAAATCTAACGGTGTTAAGGAAAACTTGTCATCTGGTACTCCTTCTATTTTTGACGTTCTTTCACGATCATCCGGTGGTATTCAAAATAGGTCTATCCGACCTTTTCAAGATGAATGTTCTTATTGTAGAGATAAGGGTCATTGGAGGTCTTCGTGTCCTCAACTGTTTGCTATGCAATAACGTACACCTCAACAGTTATGTCAGCAACAACGATCTTGGACATCTCGTTCACCTCAGCAGCAACAACGTCCTTGGACACCTCCTTCACCACGTCAGCCTCAGCCCCCTTCGGGTCCCGCTACTTGGACACCTCGACCTCCACCCGCTATTAATTCAGTGGCTGCTCCATCTTTGGATCCTTATATGCTTGAACAGTTTCAGTAGTTTATCGCTTCTCAACCACATGATATGTTTGTATCTCCTTAACTAGGTTTGTCATCCTCCACTTCATCAGGTATATCTTCTTCTGTATGGATTTGGATTTAGGTGCTTCTCATCATATGTCTTCAACTTTATCATCTTTTATTTCTTTGTATTCTAGTGCATCTTTGTCTATTATGACTGTTAATGGTTCTCCTATGTTATTGGAAGGTGTTGGTTATGTTTCCACAACTAACATGTCCCTATCTGATGTTTATTATGTTCTCAATCTTAAGATAAATTTGGTTACCATGAGTCAGTTATGTGCATCTGCATACTTACTCTCATTCTCTTCTTCCACTTGTTGTGTTCAGGACCCAAGATCTCAGAAAGTAATTGAATAGGTCGTAGGCAAGGGGGACTCTATGTTTTGGATGAACTGAAAGTCTCGAATGTTGGAGCTTCTACTGTTGATTTATCATTTTTTCGTTTGAGTAATTATTTGTCAGATTTTTATCTTTGGCATTCTTGTTTGGGCCATGTGTCTGCCCCTCGTTTACAGTATATGGTTTCTACAAGAGTTTTAGGACATTTAAAAACTTATGTTATTTCTGATTGTAGTGGTTGTAAATTGACTAATTTTGATGCTTTATCATTCTATAAAAGTCTCTATTTTCTCGCTGCACCTTTTGATATTATTTATTCTGAAGTGTGGGGACCTTCACCTGTACCCACAAAGAGGGGTTCTAGATATTATATGTTCTTTATTGGTGATTATACTCATTTTACATGGGTTTATATGATGAAACGTAGGTCTGGTTTTCTTGATATATACAAGGAATTTCGTGCTCTTGTGCATACTCAAGATTCAGCTACTATTAAATGTTTTCATTATGATTTGGGGGTGAATACACTTCTAATAAATTTTTCAAGTTACTTGCTTCTGATGGTACTATACGTCAAACCTCGTGTACAGACACGCCTCCAAAAAATTGAGTTATTGAAAGAAAACATCATCATATTATAGAAACAGCTCGCTCCTTCTTGTTGTCTGCTCAGGTTCCTAGTGTGTTTTGGGGGGAAATAGTTTTTACTGCGACCTATGTGATTAACATGATTCTTCTCATAATTCATGTTTGTCTCCCTTTCAGAAATTATATGGAGATGTTGTAGACTATTCCTCGTTGCGTGTTTTTGGTTCCATTTGTTTTATCCTTCTCCCACATGTAGAGCGTACTAAATTAAATCATAAATCTGCTTTATGTATTTTCTTGGGTTATGGTATCACTCATAAAGGATATCATTGGTTTAATCATTCTATACAAAAATTATGTTTCTCGTCATGTTGTGTTTCTTGAGCATATTCCATATTTTTCTGTTCCTTCTAGTTTCCATAATATGACACAGGCAGATCTCATTCATATTGATCCTTTTGACTTGGATGTTAAGGAAACTTTATCCATGGCTCCTAGTACCTCAGTTCCTGAGACATCTCAGACTCCCCCATCTCCGCCCCCGTCTATGACTACTCAATCATCTCCAGAGATTTTGGATCATCCTCCTCCCACTCATCAATCTACTCGTAGTTCGTAAGTCCACTCAACTTATAATTTTTCTTATCCATCTTATTCTCCTTCATTTGCCTCATTTGTTATATCTATTCACGGTTTATCTAAGCCTGTTTCCTATAGAGATGTTGTTCGTGATCCTCTTTGGAAGGCAGCTATGGCTGAGGAACTTATTGTTTTACATTAGTCACATACATGGGACTTGGTTCCCTTACCACCAGGAAAACATGCTATTGGTTGTCGTTGGTTCTATAAAATTAAGACCAAATCTGATGGTTCTGTTGAGCACTATAAGGCTCGGCTTGTTGCTAAAGGCTATTATCAGGAGTATGGTTTGGATTATGAGGAGACTTTTGCACATGTTGCAAAGATGACGACGGTTCATACTCTAATTACAGTTGCTTCAGTTTCTAAATAGAAAATATTTTAGTTAGATGTTAAAAATGCTTTCTTGTATGGTGATGTACATGAGAAAGTTTATATGACACATCCTCCTGGTTTTCCTCGTCGGCATGGTTATGTTTGTCGACTTCGTAAGTCACTATATGGTCTACGACAAGCATCTCGTTGTTGGTTTGAGAAACTTGCCACGATACTTATTTCACTCGGTCTTCATTATAGTCATCATGATTCTGCTTTATTTGTTCGTTGTACAAGTGCAGGTCATATTCTCTTGGCTTTGTATGTTGATGATATGATTATTACTGGTGATGATTGTGCTGGTATTGAGTCGTTAAAACAAGAGTTCGCTCGTTGTTTCGCTATGAAAGACTTAGATTTACTTCATTATTTTTTGGGGATCGAGGTTGCTACTTCATCACAGGGTTATCTTTTACCACATCCTAAATATATTGCTGATTTATTTGATCATGCTCGCCTTACTGATAATAAGATTGTGGATACTCCTCTTGAGATTAATGTTCAATATTTTTCATCCGATGGTCTTCCTTTGGCGGATCCTACTTTATATCGTACTATTGTGGGTAATCTTTTTATCTCACTGTTACTCGTCCAGATATTGCGCACATTGTTCAAGTTGTTAGTCAGTTCGTCACTTTTCCTAATACTGTGCATTGGGGAGCTGTTCTTCATATTCTCAGATACTTCCGAGGACTCAGTTTCAGAGTCTATTGTTTCCTTCTACTTCATGTTTAGAGTTGCATGCTTATAGTGATGTTGATTGGGCTGGAGTTCCCGAGGATCGCAAGTCTACTACTGGTTTTTGTATTTTTCTTGGTGATTCTCTAATTTCATGAAAAAGTAAGAAACAAGATGTTGTTTATCGATCCACTTCAGAAGCTGAGTATCGTGCAATGGCTTCTATTACTTGTGAGGTTGTTTGGTTACGTTGGTTTCTTGCAGATTTGGGTATTAAGCTTACTCATCCTACTCCTCTATATTGCGATAATAAGAGTGCAGTTTATATTGCTCGTAATTCTGTTTTTCATGAACGCACTAAACATATTGAGATTGATTGTAATGTTACCCGTCATCACTTGGAGCAGAGTACTATCACCTTACTTTATGTCTCTTCTTCACTTCAGATTGCAGATATTTTTACCAAAGCTCATTCGATTTTGCGCTTCCAATTCTTGTTTGACAAACTCTCAATGCTTAATACTGCAGTATCGTGAGTTTGAGGGGGCATGTTAGAATATATATTTATTATATATTATAATATTAAAGGTGTTTTCGTAATTTATCTTGTAACAGTTTATTATATAAACATTGAAACATGTATCCTGATTATTAAGTATTATAATTAACCCTATTTGTTTATTTTGTCTCTCTACTTTTATCATAATCATGTTATTTAATATTATTATATATTTTTATTCATTAAAAGGAAAGTAGAGTTAAAAAAATTCTAAATTTAATATGAGGATAAAAAAGAGCTAAGGTGACAAAAATAAAATAAGAAAACTTACAACTACAAAATGAATATTAAACTTTTAAGAACGGTGTCAGCTTTATACAATGTAATTAAAATATAATTAATATTTAATTATTTATTTTTATTAATTCTAAAATGATATATCAAATATTATAATAGTACAATCAAATATGAAATAATCTTAAAACTAAAATAACTTATATCGGGATTTTTTAAACCATTATTTTAACATGATTTTAATTTTAGTTATCAAAAGAATTTTAAATACTTATCAATATTGCTTTCAAGAGGATTTGTTATGATCATAAAATGCGTCTTCGATGACATGTTTTAAATTTTTATGACACGTAATTTTCGGTTATCCGTATTGTATCCCAAGTAATTAATATCGAGTGGTGATTATATTAAATATGTATTTTTTGAAAAAAAATGGTGTCGCACGTAACGCGGATTTGTATCCTAGTATATATTGAATTGATAACTAATTCGAAACCGATCCATTTCCGTGTTTAACTGTTTAAAACTTATTATATTATTAAAATATTAAAAAAAATATTAAAAAATTATACAAACAATAAATAAAAAAATTCACGTAAAATACAAATATAGATATAAATCTTACTTATAGATTTCTTAAAATCATAACTAATCGATACGGATTTTTGACTCGTAATTTTAGAATTAGAAAATCGAATGAGTGTGATATTTTTGAAAAATTTATAGACCGCCAATTTTTATAATTGTGATATAATTAAATAAACCAAATCAAATCAAACGTTCGTTTAGAATATAGTCTGGGGAGGATAACATATATGCAAACATAGTCCCTACCCTTATCAAAAAGTAGGTAGACTATTTATGTGAAAACACCCCACCTTAGTGCATAATTCATGAAATAGTGTATGCGATAAATTTGAGATAATACTAATTTATGACTTTATCCACATGGGTTCATCTCAAATTAAAAACTTTTCTATAACTAATGCTGATCCGATGAAATTAAAACCAAACTGTTAGTAGATCTTTCTAACCCAAATTGACAACACCTCACAAATCAAATAGGCGTAACCTGATAAGCCTAAATCATGTGTCACCGGAATCCTCCTGATCTTCTAAATTTTATATTACACAGAATTCTAAAATTAAAACAAATATAACCAAACAATCAAATACAACAACAGAATAAGCCAAGAAAACCAAAGTGAATCCAGACCATGAAAATTTGTATCGCCTTTCCATCACCCTATAGTAGTTGTCATGGGGTCATATTTTTAACCCTGAATTTTCTGATCTGTGTGGACTACTCAGTCTCCTTAAACGCCTAAGTAGTTGTAACTAACAACCCAAACACAGCGGATATAATTATAAAACCCACGCACAACAAAGATCTAACCGTGCGTCCAAGTGTGTCTAATTACCAAGCAAATATAAAGACACAACATATTTACGAGCTTGAATGTTCTACCTTTTATTGACAAATAATATAAGGATACAACCCCAAGATATTCTTAGAGACTTTACCTACTGCCTAGCATATAGTACAAGTGCAGAATACAATATGAACTTGTACAGAATGATACTTAGATTACATTTAGAAAATATCTATCTATATGTAATAACTCGAATTTTTGAGACTTTGTAAAATGCTTGATGAAAAGTAACCCTGGATATCAGGGAAAACTTTTTATCCCACACTATGTTGTGCATGAGAAATTTAGTTTTTGAGTCGATAACATGATTATACGTATCAAATAAGTGTATGTAAACGTTACTAGTTTTCGAAGAAAACGAACTTTGAAAAATGACCGTATCTATGAACTGTCAAAGATTACGAGAATCACAATATAATTACAAATTTAAAATCCTACAATCTCAAACCCAAGTACGAGACTTCAAAATGTAAAGGACGAATGAGAAAGGATTTACACCGCAAACTGTTTACGAGGATTTATTACGAAAACGAATAAGCGACCGAGCAAACGCGTAAACAAATAAATAAACTTATCAAGCCAAGATAACCATACAAGCTAACTAGAGTAAGAAACTAACCGTGTTTAATAACCAAATAGTAACCTAGATAATAGAAATGATAACCTAGCTAGTGAAAAGTGGTGAAATAGTAACCAAGTACCTAAGCTAGTATTATAGCTTGGAAACTAGGATGACTAGCAAGATTTTTATTTGATTTCCTAGTACTAGGTGATATATACAAGATTATATCACCAATATTTCACAAGAAGCATTTGAGAAACCATAAAAACTCTCTCTTCTTCCCCTTGAAGCTTCCATTCGGCCAAAGCAAAAAAGAAAGGATAAATCAAATTCAAAAATCCAACTTCTAGCCATGATAAAATTCCACAATTAAATCCTAAGATTCCTACATCCTAAACTAAGGTAAGATAAATTTTTGAGATCATTATATTAAGGTTTGATGAGTGAAATAAAATCAAGAAAGTGATGATGAATAGTAATGAATAATAACTCTTCATGGTTTCTTGATTTTTATGGATTGATCTAGGTTCCTTAAACTCAATCAATCATCCCCAAGACTCCACCATCAAGGAGAATACATCAAAATCTTTCAAGAAAGGTATAAATCCTTGACCAAACTTTGTTTAAGGTTTAAGTTTCAAGAAACTTTGAGATTTTAGCTATAAACCTAGTTTTAGTAGTTGTTTTCTATTATCTTGATGATTAGTTAGTTAGTATTAAGGTTAATTTTTGTTGCCTCAAGAACATGATGTTCTTGAGAGGAGTTAGTTTGGAGATGATAATATGATGGTTGTTGATGGTTGCATAATGATTTAGGACGTAAACGAAACTCGAATCGTAATCATAACCTCGTTAAAACGAATAAAACACAATTTAAAGTTTCTGCAGAGTGTATAAACTGTAGTTTATTGAAAATTAATACTTGATTATGATATACAATGTTATGAGGATCGTTTAGGCGCTTGAATCGCTTGATTTTGAATTACAGATCAAAAATTATGACCGTTTTAGTAAAAGTGATTTACGCGATAAAAATGCTACGAATTACAACTTTGAAAATATAAATGATTGACTTAAGAATATTCAAAAATAATGAAAGTTTTCAAGAGAGTAATAAATAGAGTTTATTAACTGCTATAAAAATTTCAAGTGAAAATATGGATTTCTCAATTTTATAAAATGTCGGAGCCGAGACTGCGCTATTAGAAAATCATTAAGAATCGTAAGCGGAGCCGAGGATTGAAGTGTAAATGGCATAAACGGACATAGGGAATATAACGAGTACTTGTGCTTAATGGAATAAAAAGAGTAAAGTGAGTTGCGTGAACGATTAATACGTATTGGTATGTACGAGCCACCATGAATAAGAACGGGATCTAACGAAATGATACATGTTTATGATTATAGATTTCTGAGCGGACCCTAGAGTATCCTCTACTTCAAAGTACCCAGGCAAGTTTACGAACCCAACTCCATATGCTGGTGTGTTGTGAAAAGATTGTTTTACTATCTTTTGTACAAATGTCATGCTTGCCATGATAATAGCATTTTGAGTTTTACGCATCAATAGCGATGGTGTTATGATGTATATATCGTAGAATATTTTAGCGCTGCCATAAGCGTGATGTATAAATCATAAGACCGAGAGTCGGTCAAAGTTTTAAAATGAAAACTCGAGGACTATCTCGGTGATGTTTTGTACGATCAAAAGTTCGTACTTATTTTATTCCAAGGGACTCGATGTCCACTTGCAAAGTATATAAATACCTCAAATTTTATTTAAAAATAATTTCTAAATATCGTATTCCCTCAACTATATTTAATTATCCGAGCAATGAATATTATTTCAGATATTCATTTAAAAAGGGAGAAGTGTTCTCAAATGATTATTTTATTTTAAAACCAATTATTTTATATATATTAAAGATTAATATAATTACTTAAATATAAATTAGTTGAGAAATATTATTTCAAATATTCTTTTAAAGAAGAACTATTTGAGGTTTAATTATTTAATAATTATTATTTAATTATTCAGTATTTATTGATTTAATATCATTTAAAAATCATAAAACCTATTTTAAAATATTTTCCGAGTTTCAGAAAATCAAACTAATACTTTCAGATCGTCGAAGAATATTATCTCGACATATTTTAAATATTTTAATTATAATTTCGAAAGGAACTCCCCCTTAATCATTTATCTGTTGACAATTGTCAACTTACATTACCTTGGTACTTCCTCCGAAAATTCTCGAAAGTACATATATATATATATACATATAAGATGAGTTGTTTCTATCAACAAGTAAAACGCTTGGGGAACATTGATGTGGTTCGAGTTCTCGCGATATGATGGAATTCTTCAAAATACTTGGAGGGGTAGACTCTAGTATGAAGAGTACTAGGGAGACTACCAAAGGTACCGCAGGCGAAGGTACTCTGTGTACTCAGGAACTTGTGAAGTATGTTTATACCCGAAATAGGACACGTAGCCCGAATGCGGAAAGGGTGATAACCGGGATACGAAGGTGTCGTCCTTCTACTAGAAGAAAAGGTTACTATTTTCCGTATTACGACTGATCATCGTATGTGGTGGCTCTAGTGAATGTCCTAAATTCTTCCAATTGGAATTGAGATGCAATATCGTAACCCAAGCCTAGGTGCCGGGTTTACCATTAAGGTATTGCAAACTAGTAAGTCAATAAAAGTACTATTTCAAAATAAGGTGTGTATCACCGAGCAGTATGATTTATAAATAAATATATTTATTGTATATGAAATCAGACATGAACTTCTCATACAGTCTTTTCATAATGTACAATATTATGCTGGGCATTATAGCTCACACTTGTTTTCTTAAATTGACATAAATGGTATCAGAGCCTTAGGTTATCAAATCTTGGAAACGATAGGATATAAATTACGTAGACGTAAGAATAATAATAATCAATTAGAACTCAAGTCGAGTTCGTCGTCAGACTGCATGGGTGGTCTTGACAGTTTTACCTCTAAGGGAATTCCGACTCCAAGTTAGTAACACCTTGCTTATTGTGTCAGGTACCAATGGAGCCTGTGGAAGAGGTTGACCCTGTTGAAGATGTTATGGCCCCTGAGAGTGACCCTACTCCCTAGCTGGAGGACCCACCTATTGATGACTCAGATGATGACCCTACTGAAGATCTCCCGAATGAGGAGACTGACTTCCCTGCCCCCATAGCTGATGATGTTGAGATACCCCGGGGTGATGGTGTAGACTGGGCAGACATAGAGATGTACCCTCTCCCGACTGTTCACCCTCCTGCACCTCACCCAGGGATGCTGAGCCCTTTGCCCTATACAAATGAGGACGAGGATGATGAAATGGATGCACAGACCTATGAGGTTCATGACATATCCTCCAGTGACCCGAACTCACCTCCAGCGACCATACATGTAGCCGTGCATGACTAGATAGTGGCTCAGCTTAATACTGAGATCACCGCGGCATCTTCCCGCATTGTGGAGCTACGACAGGCGCTGACTGCCGATAGTGCCATCAGGGTAGGATACCCAGGGGATTTCAGAGCTGCTTTCCCGGATATAGCTCACCGGGAGATTGATGGGATTGAGCTCCATACCTGAACACAGATGAGGATGACGCCGATGGGGGATACATCCTGGTAGTTGATGCAGAGGTAATGTTGGAAGGAGTGATGAAGAGGGTTAGAGACCTCACGCGCAGTGACAGTGACTGAACCAGTGACTACTTGTGGACCTTGTAAAGGGCTTGGTGACTTGTCACCAATTTTGTTAGGATAGCTAGTAGTAGATAGCATTCTTAGCCCTTCAGGGTACCCGGTGTATGTATTTATATTTTAGTATTCAGGATCATGAAGTTGATGTATTATATTCAAGACCGTGTATGGATTTGGATGGTTGTTTTTTCCCCAAGATGTATTCTGGGAGATCCTATGATATATTACCTAGCATTTATTAAGAAATTGTCTACCATAATATTGCACTTTGATAAAAGCATGCTAGATATTTAAATAATATGCTTACCTATAAATGAATTGGTATAAATGTAAATATATATATAACTGTATTGACATTATTTCATTATCAGAACGATGCCACCCCGTAGAAGAGGAACCAGGGCACAGCCCGCAAAATCTGTCAATCAACAACAAAATGGACCTGACCATATAGTGAATGAGGAAAGCGAAGAGGACCTAGACTATAATGAGTATAACGAAGAAGGATATGTAGAGGAAGAAGTTGAGGATACCCATCAGGGGAAACCCCATGAATGAATTTATGGAACTTTTAAGGGCCAATCTGAACCAACAGCCCTTTCCAACACAACCACATATTGTCCAACAGACTGCTGTTGTAACACCCCCAGATCCGGGGTCGGGGATCCGGGTCGTCACGGTCTTTCTTTCCACAATATCACTTCACTTAATTAGTAATAAATAACCTTATGCTGTGACCCCACACTAACACACACCACACCCCGTTATAGTCTCAGAGATGAGATTCAAATAAGTACAAGTCTTTGAATCCACAATTTAAAAGTTATTACAACCCAAAATGATTACTTAATAAGTTTACAATTAATTGCCATTATCTGCCACAAGTTATAATTATACATAATTGATTCTCAAAAGTAGATGGTCTGATCTACAATAGATCTACCTCTGCAGCTATAGCAGCTACAACATCAACGGGAAGACGCGGGACGCTTCCCACGCGCTTGCGCTGGGTCTGCTTGAGTCTGGCCATCCTTCCTAACTATTGTTGTATGATGAAGAAATAAAGCAAGAGTGAGCCTTACAGCTCGCAAGATAATATATAGTGTAATCAATAATGCAAGTATCTAATAGATAACTTACTGAAAACCTTTATCAAAAGTAAGATAATTACTTACTGGATATAAGCTTAAGGGAAGATGAAGTTACCAATTACTTCACTATACTTATGTCATTTATAAGGCTACTTGAACTACCACTGTTCAAAGTATTATAGGTTTAAAAAAAAAAGGTCATCTCATAGATGAGACCACAAGTTAAGACTTGAATAGATTCAATCTTTGAAACATTATTGAATGAAATAAAGTTACGAGATACTTTATTTAGTCCCGATATATATCCACATATATATCTCTTAAACATTTCCTGGAACCTCTGTTATGTAAAGTATGAACAGAGTTGGTAACATCCAATGAATTTTGGAAAGGAAAAGAATTTTGGCATAAACCCGATATCTTGCTGATCAGGCAAAGATACCAATAAGTAACCTTTTCTACTAGTAGATGGATGAATCCCCCACCGGTCATCACCCTGGCCACATAAGGACCTTGTGCTGGACCGCCACCCGGCCTCTTACGCGTTGATGGACTGCCACCCAGCCACTTACACTTTGATAGACCGTACCCCGGTCTGTCGCTTATGCCGACTCAATTAGATGGGCTTACTTCCCGAACGTTGGGTAAGTAATCAATTCATTTGTTTTCTCAAAACAGCAACCACGTTGCGAATGTAAAATGCACCACAGAGCTGGATCCCCCAGGTTTTGAGCGAGTATTTAAATCCCCTTTGAAAGGAAGATCTTAAATATAAAAAAAAATGAGTTTTGGGGTCCACTCTAACTTTAAAAATCATTTTGAAGACTCGAAAACATTTTTAAGAATGTTTGGAGTACTGCTGATTTATTAAAATAAATCAGTTCCGATATATTAGAAAATATCTGAATATTATTATTTAAATAATATTCACATAAAGATAATCCTTATAAAAATAATCGAAGTAGAAGTTTTAAAACTTATACTTGAAATGGATATTAAATAACCAAAGATATACTTATACGAAAGTACTATCTTTATTTGAATAATCGAAAATAAGTTTGATTATCGAAACATTATTCTTTAATAAAATAAAGAATATTATTAAATAATAAGCGGAGTCATAATACCTCGAATGAATATTATAAATAATATTCATTAAATAAAATAAACGGAGTCATACATCCTCAAATGAATATTCAAATAATATTCATTAAATAATATAAACTGAGTCATAAGCCCTCGAATGAATATTCAAGATAATATTCATTAATAAAATAGAGTTATCGAATAAACCTTATTCGATTAATAGTTGTGAAAACTATAACCATATATATAGAAATATATAAATATATAAAATCTACTCGGGATCCTCGACTCCCGGTTTTAGAAAATGTTTTCACCTTTTGATCCCCTCCACTAAGGGTAAACTCAATACCGCTTATCTCTAGCATAGGTATTATGCAATTGTAAGCATTTTAACCAACAGATATATAAATCAAGAATATGAAACAGGCATGCATATATACCATATCACATGCTACAATATATCGCAAGAATTTGCTAATAACAAATATGCAATTATCGCAAGATCATGCATATACACATATACATCACAACAACAGTTTAGACGGGTAGAAAACTTGCCTGAGCGACTGGGGGTGATAAAAGGCTTGGGACGAGTCTGGTAACCTATAAATAACAAGTAAGTTGGAATTAAACCAAAGTCACTTGTAAATTAACCATTACGAGTTTTAAGGCGATTATTTCGCGGGTGTCTTACCAACTGCCTAACACACTTACCATAATTGTTTCATACATTAATTAACCCTTTTTGGTCTTTAACCTATGTTTCAAAGTAAGGTGAGGGGAAAAGTTTCATTCGCGAAATGCCGTTACTTAAAATGGTCGTTTCTCCTAAACCGTATATCGGAATTAAACGAACTACATATCAAAACGAAGCTCGTAACATGAGCTATCTAAACATGGCAATGGTCATAATCTAGCAGGGAGTTCTCGGGTCCAAATGTTATGAACAAAAGCAGTCTAAAGTAAATCGGACATTACGACGGCTATATTTACGCGATTTCCCAAATTTAAACCATTCAAAAACCATCACAATTCAACCTCAACCCATTCATACAACGAAAGTCCATCCTTATCACATCATAACAGCCCCAATAAATTCAATATTAACATTTATACTTATGCCTAAGCTTGAATTTAACTATACTTAAGTTCTTTTAACCAAGACAACAAGATTCACCATTCCATTTCACTACCACTCCATCCCAAACTCTAAACCACAAGCATTAAGCTACTATATCACCATAATAATCAAAATCATCTTATTATACAAAGGAATCTAGGGTTTGGAGATGATATACCTTTCTTGAAGTGGTGGGAGTAGCTAGGAAGCCTTAAGAAACCTTGAGAAGTCTTAGGGATGCTTGGATCTTAAAGGAAAACAAGAAAAAATCAAGTTAAAAACTTTGAAATCACTATTCATTGTCTTCTTCATTGATTTCTTGAAGAAGATTGAGAAAGAATTGAAGGCTTAAACTCATAATATAGCCATAACTATGCATAAGGATGACTAGGGAATTATCTTACCAATTTTGGAAGCCTTGATCTTGAGTTTTGAAATTTGTTTCTCTTGGAAATGGCAAAAGCCGAGAGCAAGCCTTGGTGATGAAGAATAAATTTTTTTTGATGAGAAATGATTTGTTTGGCTTGGTTGATTGAATTAGATTTGTTTTATTTTAGGTTAATTACCAATTTAACCTTGGTTTTGTGTGGTTAACAATCCACCACATTTCCTTCCTTCTTATGTCATGCTTATGTCATGCTATGATGTCATCTTCCCCTCCTTGTCCTCTTCTCATTGGTTGGGTGACATCATCCTCTCTAATCCCTTTGATTAAGTTCCTAATTGTTTGCCTAATGACCGCTGATCTGTTATACGGTTCGCTTAACTTTCATTTTCGTTTATCGTTTGAGGGATCATACCCGGGATCTTATTACTTAGGTTCCCTTAATCTTTCTCAATATATTATATTCCTTTTATGATCCTCTCTTATAATCCTTTAATTTAAATCATTTTTATCCTGTTACCTTATACTCAATTCTTTCCGTATCTAGTGGATTTCCGGGAAAAATCAAAGTGTTCGGAATTGGATTCTGGCGATCTTTACATACACTTATATACCATATAGAGTACTAATAAAATCTCAGAATATCCATAACAGAACCCCTACATAGTGTGGCATGAAAAGTTTTCTCATTTAGCAAAAACACTATTCACAAGGGTTACAAAAAGTTGAAACTTTTGGGGGTTATTACAGTCTCCCCTCCTTAAAAGGATTCCGTCCCTGAATCAAATAGAAAACAAATGGGGGTACTTTTCTAGCATCGCACTCTCTAGTTCCCAAGTTGATTCTTCCATATTATGATTCTGTCATAGCACTCTGACTAGATTGATTACTTTGTTCCGAAGCACCTGCTCCTTCTTATCGATAATCCTTACTGGCTTCTCCACGTAAGTCAGATCTGGTTGCATATCCACCTGCTCGTACTCCACTATGTGGCTGGCATCCCGATGATACTTCCTTAGCATTGACACATGTAACACATTATGAACTTGTTACAAGTTAGGGGGTAAGGCTAGCTCGTAAGCTAACTTTCCAATCCGTCTTAATATCTCAAAAGGTCCAATGTATCTTGGGCTTAGTTTTCCTTTCTTTCCGAACCTCATTAATCCCTTCCAAGGGGATACCTTTAGCAGTACTAAGTCCCCGACTTCATATTCCTTGTCCTTTCGGGCTAAGTCTGCATATTTCTTCTGTCTGTCTTGGGCTGCTACAAGCCGTCCTCTGATAAGATCCACTATGTCTTTGGTCCTTTGGACCACTTCGGGTCCGAGCATCTTCCGCTCTCCTACTTCATCCCAGTATAAGGGAGATCAACACCTTCTTCCGTACAGGGCCTCATAAGGCGGCATTCCGATGCTAGCATGAAAGCTATTGTTATAAGAAAACTCGATCAACGGCAAGTGATCATCCCAACTTCCTTTAAGGTCTATTGCACAGACTCTCAACATATCCTCTAGTGTCTGGATGGTCCTTTCACTCTGCCCATCCGTCTGGGGATGGTACGCGGTACTCATATTTAACTTGGTCCCCGCACATTCCTGAAAGCTCTTCCAAAATCTGGAGTTGAACCTTGGGTCTCGGTCTGAGACAATGGACGCTGGGACTCCATGTCGCGTCACTATTTCCTTAAGGTAAATGTCCACCAGTCTATCGACTGTGTATCTCTCATTGATAGGAATGAAATGGCCTGACTTTGTCAGTCGGTCTATAATTACCCATATGGCGTCATGATTGGCTTTCGTCCTTGGCAAGCCTACAACAAAATCCATCGCTAACTGTTCCCATTTCCACTCGGGAATCTCCAGGGGTCGTAAAAGTCCACTGGGTCTCTGGTGCTCTGCCTTTACTCTTTGGCAAGTCAAACATTTGTTTACCCATTCTGCTACGTCCCTCTTCATATTGGGCCACCAGTAATATTCCTTCAAATCCCTATACATCTTGGTACTTCCCGGGTGAATGGAATACCTTGAACTATGGCTTTCATCCAAAATCTCATCTTTAAGTTCTTGAACATTCGGAACCCAAATCCGGTAGGAGTACCTCATTATCCCTTTATCATCTTTCTCAGTATGGATCTCCTCTCCAGTCATTGACTCTCTGCCTTCATTCATTATTTTCTCTTGGCACAATTTGATCTTTTCCAATAACTCTGGCTGCATTGAGATCTCAAAAAGCTTTTCAGTTCCGGTTCCGGTTACCTTTACTTCTATTTCCATTCTCTCAAAATCCCTTACCAATTCTTCCGAAGTCGTTATCATTCTGAGTCTTTCCTTTCTACTAAGGGCGTCAGCCACCACATTGGCTTTCCCCGGATGATAGAGAATCTCACAATCATAGTCCTTGATTAGTTCTAACCATCTCCTCTAGCGCATATTGAGCTCTTTCTGCGTAAATATGTACTTGAGGCTCTTATGGTCTGTGAAAATCTCGCACTTCTCTCCATAAAAGTAGTGCCTCCAAATTTTTAAGGCAAATACTATTGCCGCGAGCTCAAGGTCATGAGTAGGATATCTAATCTCGTATTCCTTCAGTTGTCTCGATGCATACGCAATCACTTTACCGTGCTGCATAAGCACACACCCTAATCCTTTGTACGACGCGTCACTATATATCACAAAATCTCATTTTCCGTCCGGCAATGCCAACACCGGGGTCGTTACCAACCTTTTCTTTAATTCTTGAAAACTGTTCTCGCATTTCTCCGTCCATTCAAACTTCTCTGTCTTACGAGTAAGTCGTGTCAAAGGGGCTGCGATCTTCGCAAAGTCCTGCACAAACCTACGATAGTAGCCGGCCAATCCTATGAAACTCCTTACCTCTGTGGGTGTGGTTGGCCTTTCCCAATTTGAGACCGCCTCTATCTTGGAGGGGTCGACCAATACTCCTTCTTTATTGATCACATGTCCTAAAAACTGTACTTCATTCCGCCAGAATTCACACTTCGAGAATTTGGCATACAACTGCTCCTCTCTGAGTATTCCTAGAGCTATCCTCAAATGCTCTGCATGTTCTGCCTCAGTCCTTGAGTAGATCAAAATATCATCGATAAAAACTATCACACACTTGTCCAAGTACTTCTTAAATACTCTATTCATTAAATCCATGAAAGCCGCTGGGGTGTTGGTTAATCTAAAGGACATTACTAAGAACTCATAATGCCCATACCTGGTACGGAACGCTGTCTTGGAAATATCTTCGGGCTTAATCTTTAGTTGGTGATATCCAGTTCTCAGGTCAATCTTGGAAAAATAAACAGCATCCTTTAGCTGGTCGAACAGATCGTCTATTCTAGGTAATGGGTATCTGTTCTTTATGGTTAGCTTGTTCAACTCTCGATAGTCTATGCACAGCCTCATGCTCCCATCTTTCTTCTTAACAAATAAAACTGGTGCTCCCCACGGAGACACACTGGGTCTTATCATACCCTTATCCAAGAGTTCCTGCAATTGGATAGCTAATTCCTTCATTTCTAATGGGGCTAATCGGTAAGGTGCTTTTGAAACTGGTGCCGTCCCTGGGGCCAACTCAATAGCAAATTCAATCACTCTATCGGGTGGTAATCCCGGAAGGTCTTGTGGGAATACGTCTTCAAATTCATTTACTACCGGAATATCTTGTAAGTTGGGCACCTCCTTCTGCGTGTCCACCACATAGGCTAGGTAGGCCTCATTTCCTTTTCGTAGCATCCTTCTGGCCTGGGCCATAGTCAAAAATTTCTGCGTCTGCCTCTTTCCTCTAAATATAACTTCTTTCTTCCCTGGGATATTTAGCTTAACTTTCTTCCCTTTACAGTCTATCTGAGCATCATTGCTAGATAGCCAGTTCATTCCCAAAATTACATCAAACTCCCCTAATTTTAAAGGGATCAGATCAACACTAAAAGATTGCTCCCCTATGCCTATCTCATAGGCGGGGTGAATCTGGTTAACAGGAATAATTTCATGATTGGCTATTTCTACTTGTAAGGGTTCTATCAAGGGTTCAGCCTTAAGTCTTAACTTACGCGCAAGGTCCTTTGATATAAAAGATTTAGTTGCTCCCGAATCAAATAAAACGTTTACACTGACTGAATTTAGAGAAAGGGTACCTGCTATCACATCTGAATCTTTCATAGCATCCTGGACTGTCATGTTGAAAGTCCTTGTAGTAGGTGGCTTATTAGAAGCAGCCCTGCTTGCTCCCGAAGCTGCTGGTTTGTTCATTGGGCATTCCCGCTTCCAATGACCCGGGCGTCCACACTGATGACAAGTGGTGGTTGGGCGGGTAATGGGGGTTGGCGAAGTGCACTTATCCGAATAGTGACCCTCTCGACCACACTTGAAGTAGATTACCGGCTTTCCTTTACACTCCCCAGAATGCATCCTTCCACAAGTGTTACAGGCTGGCAATGGGGGTCGAGACTGATTGGAATAGGACATTCTTGACTTCTGGCCACTCTGGCTCACATTCACGCTCATGGGCCGCTTAAACCCAGTGTTCCTTCCCGGTAGGGACACTGCTCCTCGATTAAATCTAGTTGGGAAGCTCCTTCCTGCGAAACCTCCACCCATGCTCATACTTTTCCTCTTTATTCCCTTCTTCTCCCTTTCCTTCTGCATCTGTTCACTTCCGGCTTCTACAATCATTGCCTTTTGCACCAGAGTGGCATAATCCGTAAGCTCAAGGATTGCCACCCTATTCTGAATCCACGGTTTTAGTCCCTGCTGAAACCTCGTAGCTTTCCTTTCCTCGGTGCTCACAAACTCCGGCACAAACCTTGATAACTCAGTAAATTTCGCTTCGTGCTCTGCTATAGACAAGTTATTCTGCTTTAGCTCCAAGAACTTGAGCTCCATCTGGTTTTCCATAAACCACGGGAAATACTTTCCCAGAAACAACTGACTGAATCTCTCCCAGGTTATAATAGCATATGTCTCCATGTTTTTCTTGGCCTCCCACCAGTAGTTAGCCTCTCCTTTCAGAAGGTAGGTATCAAATACAGTCTTCTGTGCCTCATCGGTACTCAGAATCTCAAAGGATTTCTCCATTTCCTTTAACTATGCCCTTGCCTCAACTGGGTCGGCTGATCCGTGGAACTCAGGGGGCTTAAGGGACTTAAAAGCCCTGAAAGAGTTTGCCACAGCATTGTTATTTCCTTGAGGGGGTGGGTTGGGTTGACGTTCCAAATTCTGCCTTAGGAGTTGCATGAACTGGCCCATGGGATCCATGCCTGGGTTTGGTACTGGTTGCTCAACCTCAGTTTCTCCTTCTTCAGCCTCTATCTCAAATCCCTCAACATCATATGTTTCCTCTTCCTCTTCATACAGGGAGTCATCCTATTCCATATAATCCTCGTCTTCCTCTTCACTGTGTTCCTGGTTTCTATTGTCCTGATTATGGCTTCCCTGGTCCTCAGATTCGGGGTTCGCCCTAGTTCCAATCTTTCTTGGCGGCATGATACTGATAATAAAAAAAATTATTGGGAAATTCAACATTAGGTCACAATCATATACAACATTGTGCCTTGCACAGCCCTTTCCATCGCACGACGGAAGATATAGTCGGCCTGCCGCCTGGAGATCCTACCATGCCTGTCCCCCTGGAGAGATCTGAGTCTCGCTCGGGACGTGAGCTCTATCCCCGTCAGCTCCCTCCTCAAGGATCGGGGTATAGCAGCCCTAGTCTCATAAGCTCGGGTACGCCTACCCGCCCTCTCCGCATCCAACTCCCTCCTGGCCTCATCCAGTCAGGCCTCAGCAACAGCTAATCGGGTCCTCAGTACATCCTGAACATAGCCGTGGGCTAACGAAGACTGCCTGTGGGCAGGGTCAAGAGGTGGTGAATCCGGAGCCGCTGGGGGTGCCTCCTCAGTGTGCCTAGGCTCGGAAGTATGGGTCTCTGAGCTGTCATCATAAGGGATCCAAGATAGTGGTGGAGGGGTAGGAGCTCTGACCACCGGAAGTGTGGGTAAAGGGGTACCAGCATACACTACCATAGGTCCGACACGCTCCTCAGCTACTGGGACCTCATCCGGGTCCTCCTCCTCTGGAATAGCAATGACCTCTGTCTCTGACTCCTCTAAGGGGTCCTCCTCATCTGAAATAGCAATGACCTCCATCTCTGACTCCTCTGAGGGGTCCTCCTCACCCTCCTCCATCTCAGGCTCCTCCTGATCCTCAACATCTAGCAGTGCCTCATCATGCTCACGCTCGAACATCTCAGGGTCCTCTATCTCAGGCGCCTACACATTAAACGAGCTAAGTTACTATCATGATACTTATAAGGGTTTCCATAAGGGTTTTAACAGTCAGCACTACTTTAAGTAGTCCGACCATGAACTTGGCAAGAGTTCTTATTATCTTTGTGAGTTTGTTGTTATATCGTCGCATCATCTCTGAGGTTTATAACGCTTAGCTCTGATACCATTTCTGTAACACCCCCAGATCCGGGGTCGGGGATACGGGTTGTCACGGTCTTTCTTTCCACAATATCACTTCACTTAATTAGTAATAAATAACCTTATGCTGTGACCCCACACTAACACACACCACAACCCGTTATAGTCTCAGAGATGAAATTGAAATAAGTACAAGTCTTTGAATCCACAATTTAAAAGTTATTACAACCCAAAATGATTACTTAATAAGTTTACAATTAATTACCATTATCTGCCACAAGTTATAATTATACATAATTGATTCTCAAAAGTAGATGGTCTGATCTACAATAGATCTACCTCTGCAGCTATAGCAGCTACAACATCAACAGGAAGACGCGGGACGCTTCCCACGCGCTTGCGCTGGGTCTGCTTGAGTTTGGCCATCCTTCCTAACTGTTGTTGTGTGATGAAGAAATAAAGTAAGAGTGAGCCTTACAGCTCACAAGATAAAATATAGTGTAATCAATAATGCAAGTATCTAATAGATAACTTACTGAAAACCTTTATCAAAAGTAAGATAATTACTTACTGGATATAAGCTTAAAGGAAGATGAAGTTACCAATTACTTCACTATACTTATGTCATTTATAAGGCTACTTGATCTACCACTGTTCAAAGTATTATAGGTTTAAAAAAAAAGGTCATCCCATAGATGAGACCACAAGTTAAGACTTGAATAGATTCAATCTTTGAAACATTATTAAATGAAATAAAGTTACGAGATACTTTATTTAGTCCCGATATATATCCACATATAAATCTCTTAAACATTTCCTGGAACCTCTGTTATGTAAAGTATGAACAGAGTTGGTAACATCCAATGAATTTTGAAAGGAAAAGAAATTTGGCATAAACCCGATATCTTGCTGATCAGGCAAAGATACCAATAAGTAACCTTTTCTACTAGTAGATGGATGAATCCCCCACTGGTCATCACCCTGGCCACATAAGGACCTTGTGCTGGACCGCCACCCGGCCTCTTACGCGTTGATGGACTGCCACCCAGCCACTTACACTTTGATAGACCGTACCCCGGCCTGTCGCTTATGCCGACTCAATTAGATGGGCTTACTTCCCGAACGTTGGGTAAGTAATCAATTCATTTGTTTTCTCAAAACAGCAACCACATTGCGAATGTAAAATGCACCACAGAGCTGGATCCCCCAGGTTTTGAGCGAGTATTTAAATCCCCTTTGAAAGAAAGATCTTAAATATAAAAAAATGAGTTTTGGGGTCCACTCTAACTTTAAAAATCATTTTGAAGACTCGAAAACATTTTTAAGAATGTTTGGAGTACTGCTGATTTATTAAAATAAATCTGTTCCGATATATTAGAAAATATCTGAATATTATTATTTAAATAATATTCTCATAAAGATAATCCTTATAAAAATAATCGAAGTAGAAGTTTTAAAACTTATACTTGAAATGGATATTAAATAACCAAAGACATACTTATACGAAAGTACTATCTTTATTTGAATAATCGAAAATAAGTTTGATTATCGAAACATTATTCTTTAATAAAATAAAGAATATTATTAAATAATAAGCGGAGTCATAATACCTCGAATGAATATTATAAATAATATTCATTAAATAAAATAAACGGAGTCATACATCCTCAAATGAATATTCAAATAATATTCATTAAATAATATAAACTAAGTCATAAGCCCTCGAATGAATATTCAAGATAATATTCATTAATAAAAAGAGTTATCGAATAAACCTTATTCGATTAATAGTTGTGAAAACTATAACCATATATATATAAATATATAAAATCTACTCGGGATCCTCCACTCCCGGTTTTAGAAAATGTTTTCACCTTTTGATCCCCTCCACTAAGGGTAAACTAAATACCGCTTATCTCTAGCATAGGTATTATACAATTGTAAGCATTTTAACCAACAGATATATAAATCAAAAATATGAAACAGGCATGCATATATACCATATCACATGCTACAATATATCGCAATAATTTGCTAATAACAAATATTCAATTATCGCAAGATCATGCATATACATATATACATCACAATAACAGTTTATACGGGTAGAAAACTTGCCTGAGCGACTGGGGGTGATAAAAGGCTCGGGACGAGTCTGGTAACCAATAAACAACAAGTAAGTTGGAATTAAACCAAAGTCACTTGTAAACCTATACTTTAACTAACTTAGACTCTAACGCTTGTTTTGCGCTTACTGATTCTCTTATGTCACTCGAGTACCCTCGGCTCCACCATTTTTAATAAATTAACCATTACGAGTTTTAAGGCGATTCTTTCGCGGGTGTCTTACCAACTGCCTAACACACTTACCATAATTGTTTCATACATTAATTAACCCTTTTTGGTCTTTAACCTATGTTTCAAAGTAAGGCGAGGAGAAAAGTTTCGTTCGCGAAACGCCGTTACTTAAAACGGTCGTTTCTCCTAAACCGTATATCGGAATTAAACGAACTACATATCAAAACGAAGCTCGTAACATGAGCTATCTAAACATGGCAATGGTCATAATCTAGCAGGGAGTTCTCGGGTCCAAATGTTATGAACAAAAGCAGTCTAAAGTAAATCGGACATTACGACGGCTATGTTTACGCGATTTCCCAAATTTAAACCATTCAAAAACCATCACAATTCAACCTCAACCCATTCATACAACCAAAGTCCATCTTTATCACATCATAACAGCCCCAATCAATACAATATTAACATTTATACTTATGCCTAAGCTTGAAATTAACTATACTTAAGTTCTTTTAACCAAGACAACAAGATTCACCATTCCATTTCACTACCACTCCATCCCAAACTCTAAACCACAAGCATTAAGCTACTATATCACCATAATAATCAAAATCATCTTATTATACAAAGGAATCTAGGGTTTGGAGATGATATACCTTCCTTGAAGTGGTGGGAGTAGCTAGGAAGTCTTAAGAAGCCTTGAGAAGTCTTAGGGATGCTTGGATCTTAAAGGAAAACAAGAAAAAATCAAGTTAAAAACTTTGAAATCACTATTCATTGTCTTCTTCATTGATTTCTTAAAGAAGATTGAGAAAGAATTGAAGGCTTAAACTCATAATATAGCCATAACTATGCATAAGGATGACTAGGGAATTATCTTACCAATTTAGGAAGCCTTGATCTTGAGTTTTGCAATTTGTTTCTCTTGGAAATGGCAAAAGCCGAGAGCAAGCCTTGGTGATGAAGAATATAATTTTTTTTTTGATGAGAAATGATTTTTTTGGCTTGGTTGATTGAATTAGATTTGTTTTATTTTAGGTTAATTACCAATTTAACCTTGGTTTTGTGTGGTTAACAATCCACCACATTTCCTTCCTTCTTATGTCATGCTTATGTCATGCTATGATGTCATCTTCCCCTCCTTGTCCTCTTCTCATTGGTTGGGTGACATCAGCCTCTCTAATCCCTTTGATTAAGTTCCTAATTGTTTGCCTAATGACCGCTGATCTGTTATACGGTTCGCTTAACTTTCATTTTCGTTTATCGTTTGAGGGATCATACCCGGGATCTTATTACTTAGGTTCCCTTAACCTTTCTCAATATATTATATTCCTTTTATGATCCTCTCTTATAATCCTTTAATTTAAATCCTTTTTATCCTGTTACCTTATACTCAATTATTTCCGTATCTAGTGGATTTTCGGGAAAAATCAAAGTGTTCGGAATTGGATTCTGGCGATCTTTACATACACTTATATACCATATAGAGTACTAATAAAATCTCAGAATATCCATAACAGAACCCGTACATAGTGTGGCATGAAAATTTTTCTCATTTAGCAAAAACACTATTCACAAGGGTTACAAAAAGTTGAAAATTTTGGGGGTTATTACAGCTGCCACTGCCTTTAGGGCATTTAAATCTCTCAAACCCCCGGAGTTTCTAGGATCTGCCGACCCCGTAGAGACACGGGACTGGCTTAAGGAAATAGAAAAGTCATTTGAGATACTAGGTGTTGAAGAGCGACACAAGACCATCTTTGCCTCTTACATGCTGAAGGGGGAAACTAAATACTGGTGGGAGTCTAAACAAAACCTCGAGACTGATGATGTGATTCCATGGGATAGATTTACCCGACTGTTCTTAGACAAGTACTTCCCTAGGTTGATGAAGACTCAGATGGAAATTAAGTTCCTAGAGCTGAAACAGATATGATGACTGTGGAGGAGTACGAGGTCAAGTTCACCGAGCTGTCACGATTTTTACCAGAGTTTGTGAATACAGAAGAGAAGAAGGCACGAAGGTTTCAACTTGGTCTGAAACAGTGGATCCAGATTCGAGTTGCAGTGTTAGAACTGACAGATTATGCCACCTTAGTGCAGAAAGTGGTAGTGAGTAGAGTTTGAAAGAGAAGGAAAGTAAGAAAAGGAAGATAGGAAGTCAAGGAGGAGGAGGAGGAGGAATCGGGAACATGAGCCTTCCAAGAAGGTTTGTCTGGGGAGTGGTGTCCCAACCTGCTAGAGGCCCCGGATTTAGAAACGTCCTAAGTGAGAGCGTTGGCCAGGGCGGCGGACCATCTAGGGCAACATTTTTTAGCCAACCCTACACCCCAATACCGGAGTGTCGAACATGTGGAAAGAGACACTTTGGAGTGTGTAACTAGGTGAGAGCCCCTCTGAAATACTACAGGTGCGACCGAACCGGACACCTCACCAACAATTGTAACCGACCCAACGTGGCGTGTTTCCAGTGTGGGAAAGTAGGGCACATGAGGAAGGATTTCCTGGCACTAAGGCCCCCACCCTCGGGGATGAGCAGAGCTGTATCCAACCGGCCCCCGGCTACTAGGACTTTCAACATAATCGTTCAGGATGCTGTCTGAAACACTGATGTGATAGCAGGTACCCTTCTATTAAATTTTGAACGTGCAAATGTTTTATTTGATTCTGGAGCGACCAAGTCTTTTATATCTCAAAAATTTTCTAAGAAGTTAAATCTTAACGATGTACCCCTACGTGAGGTATTACAAGTGGAAATAGCGAACCGAGAAATAATTCTTGTAAATCAAGTACACCCTAAATGCAAGTTGAAACTAGAAGGGAAAGTCTTTGAGGTTGACTTAATCCCATTTGCATTAGGAGAATTCGATGTGATCCTAGGAATGGACTGGTTATCTAGTAATGGAGCGCAAATAGATTGTGAGTGAAAGAAGGTAAAAATAAGAGTGTGAAATGAAAAAGAAATAGTGTTTAAAGGTCCACGACAGACCCATAAATTTCTGACCATGACTCAGGCTAAGAGATTGTTAAAGAAAAGTAATGAGGCCTACTTGGATTATGTGATAGATACTAAGAAGGAAGTTCCCAACATACAGGACATACCCGTAGTAAATGAATTCGAGGATGTGTTTCCAGAGAACTTACCAGGATTGCCACCCGAAAGAGAAATAGAATTCGCTATAGAATTAGCACCAGGAACGACACCAGTATCTAAGGCCCCTTATAGACTGGCCTCAATTGAGATGAAGGAACTAACTTTTCAACTGCATGAATTGTTAGATAATGGGATGATAAGACCCAGTGTGTCACCATGGGTGCACCAGTACTGTTTGTAAAGAAAAAGGATGGTAGTATGAGATTATGCATAGACTACCGAGAGTTAAACAAGCTGACTATCAAGTATTGGTACCCTCTTCCTAGGATTGACGACCTATTCGACCAGCTCAAAGGTGCTGTACACTTTTCCAAAATAGATTTGAGGACATGATATCACTAGTTGAAAATCAAACCTGAGGATATACCCAAGACTGCCTTTTGCACCAGGTATGGACATTATGAGTTCTTAGTCATGTCGTTTGGGCTAACCAATGCACCCGTAACCTTTATGGATTTGATGAACCAAGTGTTCAAGAAATACCTAGACATATGTGTGATAGTTTTCATAGATGATACTCTAATCTACTCAAAGACAGAGCAAGAGCACGCAGAATATTTGAGGATAGTCTTACAAATCTTGAGGAATGAAAAGTTATATGCCAAGTTCTCGAAATACGGCCCCTGGAAATTTTGGAATGGAAATGGAAGCATATAGCGATGGATTTTGTGACAGGCCTACCAAGGACTAGAACCAATCACGATGCCATATGGGTTGTCATAGATAGACTGACCAAGTCCGTGCACTTCCTGCCAATCAACGAAAGGTATACCGTAGACAAGTTAGTGGATATTTACCTGATAAAATCATGGGGAGACACGACGTTTCCATTGCCATAGTGTCAGATAGAGACCCAAGGTTTAAGTCCCGATTTTGGAGAAGCTTCCAAGAGTGTGTAGGCACCAGACTGAATATGAGCACCGCTTACCATCCCCAAACAGATGGGCAAAGAGAAAGGACCATCCAAACCCTAGAAGATATATTGCGAGTATGTGTCATTGACTTTGAAGGGAACTGGAATGACCACTTACCCCTAATCGAGTTTTCCTACAACAATAACTATCACGCTAGCATATGAATGCCTCCGTATTAAGCTCTTTATGGAAGAAGATGTCGTTATCCCTTATGTTGGGATGAAGTTGGAGAACATAAGATAATAGGACCTGAGTTAGTCCAGCAAACCAGAGAGATGGTGGGACTCATCAGAAAGAGGCTGGTAGCGGCTCAAGATAGACAGAAAAAGTACCCCGACCAGACCAGGAAAAATAGAGAGTATGAAGTAGGGGATTCACTACTGTTGAAAGTATCTCCATGGAAAGGATTGATGAGATTTGGAAAGAAAGGGAAACTGAGTTCCAGATTCATAGGACCCTTTGAGATCTTGAGTTTAATAGGACCTCGAGCTTACGAGCTCTCCTTACCTCCTAATCTGCAATAAGTGCACAACGTGTTCCATGTGTCAGTGCTAAGGAAATATCATGTCGGTGCGTGACATGTGATAGAGTATGAGTAGGTAGACTTACAACCGGACCTGACATATGTTGAGCAAGCGGTGATAGTGATGGACCCGAAAGAACAAGTGTTGAGGAATAAAACTGTGAAGCTGGTCAGAATCTTGTGTAGAAATTAGAATGTTACCCATGCATAAATCAACCAACCGAATCTATCCCGAGTCATAGTGCCCAATCTGAGTCACCGCCTAACGACTAGTCTGTGTCGTCTCCTGGCGCCTAATCAGTATCACCGCCTGGAGACTACTCTGTGGCGTCGCCTAGTGATGCTTGATCCCAATTTCACTTTGATGCCTAGCGAATCAAAATGCAAAATTCTTATCCAGCCTAAGGGTCACTTGCGCCTAATCAGTGTCGCCACCTGACGACTAGTCTTCATCGAATCAATAACAATTCTGAGAAGTTCGTTTCTCCAAGTAGCAAAACCAATGCCCTTAAACCAAGGCTGCAAATCCGTTTGTGGTCTCTGCTACTGCCAAACCCAACTAGCTACCATAAGTTGATCAGATTAAACCTCCATAATTTTCCCCCCTTCATCACAAAACCTGATGACCATGTAGAGACGCCTATTCGCCCATACATCAAGTTCCATTCTGACTTAAGTTCCAGCAGCACCTCCAACCCTTTGAGACATTTACTTAGCCCTGTTAGGTCACACACACTGTAGAGGGGGGTGAATACAGTGTCTAGCACAATCAAATCGAACTTTAATAACTCAAGTAACAGAAAACAAACTTTATTTAAAACAATAAACTCTGTTACAGTATGGAACTGTTCTCTCTCAGTGATGAACAAATATCACGAGAGCTGCTAGGGTTACAAAGAATAATCTTCTCAATTATGATAACACTTATAGTGTAAACCCTATGTCTGTGTTTATATACTACACAGTTACAAGATAATCGCTAATTGATATGGAATATAATTCTGCTTCCTAAAATATATCAATCAGATATCTTTTCTTCCAAGTATTCTATTCTTCATAGAATTCCTTCTTCATGCATATCTCTTCTTATATTTGTCTCGATCTTCTTTCCTTTAACCAGCTGTCTTCCTTATCTGAACGTCCTTCAGTACTTAAGTTTTGATATCCATCTTCTGATAATTATATCCTGATAATATAAGTACTGATATCCTTAAGTCCTGACTTCCAGTAAGTACTGTTTTATCATGTTTAAGTAAGATCTGAAAACTAAACATAAATCACATTAGCCATGACATTATCAAATATATCTAACAATCTCCCCCAACTTGTAAATTAGCATAATATACAAGTTTAACAGATATTTGATGATGTCAAAAACATTAAGTACAAATTCATGAGAATTTGACTAGATAACTACAACTTACAGTCCTTAAAGCTTTACCAATCTTTAACTTCTGATAACAACTTCAGTCTGTATTCATATCAGAATTTAAGTAGTTGTAGATCTTGACTTGGCTTCATCTTCTGATCTCTCCGATGTCAGGAGTTGTTCTGAGATAGTTCTTCAACAAACATCTCTCAGCATATCTGAGTTCATCAATCATCCTCCTTTTAGCATCTTTAAGTTCTATAGAATCTTCACCAATTTGGAAGATTGCAGCCCTGAGATTATTAATTCTAGCTTTCCTTATGTCATGATCCAGTCTGATCAAATATGCCTTGTTAGACTCAAGATTGAATTCCACAGCCCTGTAACCCAGAAAGGTAGTTATAATCTTAGCAGAATTGGGCTTCATCTCAACAATATCACCCTTGTGATCTCTGTACTTTGGAAGATATGTGCTGTCAGACTTAACAGAATAAAGCTTTTTCTGTTTCTGAATTTGACTCTTCAAAAAGTTTGCAGCATTTTCTGTTATTTTGTCATTCACTTGAAGTAAGAATAATACATGTTCCAGCTCTTCAAAATACTTTAGTGGAATGGAATTTTCCCTTATATGATAAACCCTACCATCTGTCATAAAGTACAACAAGATGTGTTCTTTCAAGTATGTATGGTAAACCATTTGTACAGATTCTAGTTGATTCAATCTCTCAGGAGTTGTTCCAATACATGGTTCACTTAAGGAAGTTGGATCATTGGTTGTGTTCTGTATTCTTCTTTCATCAGCACTTCCCAATCCAGTTTTATCTCTTGCTTCCTTTCCAGTAACCACTCTTGCTTCAAAACCACTTGCAGCAGTCTTTAAAGGTTGAGTCTGTTTGGCTTTAGTGAATCCTGGTAGGAGTAATTTTGAAGGTTTAACATGAGCAATGTCACAGGTTTCCTTTGATTTATCTTCTGATATCAAGTTAACTTGAGCTATGTCAGAGGTTACTTGCTTCTTAGAGATATCAGAACTAACTATCTCTTGACTCTGAATAACTTGAGCCATGTCAGAGGTTGTCTTAGAAACTTTTCTTGAAGTCAGAGCAAGATCAGCATCTTCATCAGTAATTTCTTCATTCACATGAGGCA
The DNA here is from genome assembly GCF_009905375.1 of Apium graveolens. NCBI lineage: Eukaryota > Viridiplantae > Streptophyta > Magnoliopsida > Apiales > Apiaceae > Apium > Apium graveolens. Next base: position 146,976,863 of record NC_133656.1, on the reverse strand, counting down.
CATAAACCTTGATAGGTTCACCAACTTTCTTTTTGCCCTTGGACCTTGGATCTATCTATAGTTGTGATTTAGCTTTGGTTGCTACAGGATTTGTCCTTTCTCTTATCACAATGCCTATAAGTTTTGGAAGTTTCTTTTTACCAAAAGCTTCAAATTTAGATTTGACTTTTTCTGATTTAAGTCTAGCTTCTTCTTCCATCAGACTCTCCAAGTCCATTCCTGGATTTTCCTTAAGAAATAACTGTCATGACATTTCTTCATCAAGATCTAAAAGTTCATCAGAACTTATCCTTTTACCAGTAGCAGAAGTAATTCTTTTTCCAGCATCAGAACTTGTCATGTGACTTGTGATTTCAGCTTTTCTTGATAAGAAACCTCTACCTTGACTATGACCTCCACCCATTCCAAAGTTTCCCTGGTCATCTTTTTCATCATCCTTCCCCTTCAGTGTCTTATCAGTTTTGCATTTGGACTTAATTACTTTCTCCCCCTTTTTGGCATCAGCAGGTAACATAAGAGAGACAAGCAATTCCACTGAGGCTTGGATTTCATCAAGTTGAGATTGCTGAGAAGCTTGATTTTTCAAAATAGCATCAATCTAAGACTGTTGCTTTTCTTGGGTCTTCTCAATATAAGCAACTCAGTCAAAGGTAGGTTGGAAGAATTTTTTCTTGTCAATTTTCTGAACTGTTTCTTGCTTGAGTAATTCTTTCTGAATTTTATGTAACTTTTCATGAGTTGTGGAATGGAGACCTTGCAGATTTTTAGTACTCAATGCAGTGACACGAAGCTGTGTTTTTGTTAGGTCCCAATGTGTTTGTAGAAGGGGGTTGAATACAAACCGTACCGAATAATCAAATTAAATGCGGAATAAAAATATGAAACAAAATTCAAGTTAAATAAGAATATTATTAAACTTGAAAGGTGTTACAACAACTGTATCGATTACAAGGAATTAATCTCAAATTAATTATCACAAATCTAGAATAAATTCGACATGAACTTTTTCTAGTTTTGTAATAAAAAGATTCAAATGCTAAACGTAATTTGAGATTAAGTTCTAGGGATTTTGATCCACTAGATAGTTACACAAGAACAAGATAATGATTTCTAATGGTTTGGATTTAACTTTACTAGCTAGAAATTGTGATCTTGAATTTAGCAGAGAAGAGATGATATATTTTTCAGCTTCTGCTTTTTTTTGTTCTTGAACTATTTTTCGGATGGATATTGACTTCTGTTGCTTCTGTTGTTTTTGTAATCAATCAACCTTTGATTTAATTGGCAAGACAATCCTTTTAGCTCAGCAAGACAATCCATTGAGCTAGCAAGACAATCCATTGAGCTAGCAAGACAATCCATTGAGCTAGCAAGACTTTCGGTGAGACTATTGATTGAACTAGCAAGACAATCAGAATGAACTGGCAAGACAATCCTCCTCCCAGTGTAACTTTCAGTATGACAATTGAAATGACTTGGCATGACAATCGGTATGACAATCCAGATTGTCATGCTAGTTCATTTTCAATTGTCTTGCTGATTTAAACTGATTTTAATCCAAAAACAATTCTGAAAAATCTTAATATTAATTCAGAATTAATTAATCAATTAATTCAATTAATAAATAAATTAATCTTTGCAGATATAATTTATTTTCTTAATTAAATTATATGACTTAATTAATTAATAGAGAATTAATACTATTCTTGAACTGCAACCATTCTTCTGCAAATCTTCTGAAAATCACTGAAAATTATGAATCAATTCCACCACTTCAATGTTGACACTCGATGTACTGTCTGGTTCATGAGTGACTAACTTCCATGACGTATCTTCATGTCTTGACTTTGATACTTGATTTTCTTCAGATTAAATCCTTGTAATTATCTAATACCCTGACGAGATCTCTATCACTTGATTAAATCCACAATCTTGATTTATATCACTGAGGCATGATCAATTTCTTGAACTTCTTCCAGTGAATTAATTCCTCAAGTCTGTAGATGAACCTTGTTTCTGAATCCTTTGACAGATGCTACTTAGGGAGATCTCTTTGACGGTAGATCCACTATTTACTTATTACATTCTTATTTGAGTTGAGTTAAATCCTCAAATATACAAATAGGCTATGACATATGCCTTACAATCTCCCCCTATTTGTTTGTTAGACAATAACACACAAATACCTAGAGGATAACTCAACTAACAAATAAGAAAAAGATATAAACATAAATGCAAAGTAAATAGCAGAAAAGTTCTGGACTAGATTTAACATTTTCCAGATTCCAAATAGATGTTCCTCTAGATTGAACATATCTTCAAGTAGTTTCATCTTCTTTTGTACAACCACATTTCCTGTTGAGAAACCCATATCTCTCTTGCTTCTCCCCCATGAGAATCAACTGATTAAAGAAGATCACCTTCATTTACCACCTCTCCCGTACAATAGGATCCGCATATAAAAACCAATGGTACTCCCCTAACAGCTTCTTCCCTTACTAGAAAATCACCTTGTGTTTACCACCTCTCCCGTACAATAGGATCCGTAGTTACAAACAACAATGGTGTGGTGTAGTGTACATGTAGGATCTTTTTCTTCCTCCTTGCTATTTCTCCCCCTTAGTTGAGGAATTCTCCAAACTATTACTTAAGCTTTTATCTCCCCCTTAAAGAAGGAATGTATGCCGTCGTCTGAAGGAGTTCTCATATTTCACTTGGTTGGAAAAGAAATAACAAGTGTTTCTCTTTCTTCCTCACTGTGAGTGTGTGATTCTGTTTAGTGTACCTCACATGTGTTTCACTCTTCTCTCCACTCGTGTTTACACTCATTCTCACAAGTGTATCACTCCACTCATAGATCCAACATTCAGCTGTACCTGCAAGGAAAATCACCTTAGCCATCCTTAAGGAGGTCACAGGTGGTGCAATGGGAGTTCGTAAATCCCCATCCTTGTTAAACTCGTCAGATGAATCTGAGTCATAATCTACAAGTTGCTAGTTTCCCTTTTAGGGTTCCAGATTTGAATTCTGGGAAGGTAAACAATGATCCAAAGAATTTAGCATAAAGATCAAGGTTCCCTTCTAATGTCTGTGAAGACATTTCCTTGTGACTCATCAGGTAATATCTGAATCATTGTCAACAAGTTGCTGATCTGCACCTATGTCAGATCCACTATCTGCAGATGCATCCAGGGGATTTAAGCCTGGGGAGGTAGACACTGACCACTGACATATGGCTTTTGGATCAGTATCCTCTCCTAACACCTGTAAAGGTAATTGGTCCATTAACGAACCTTGAACAATCGAATCTGACCTTAAAATGGTCGAAACTCTTGTTTTCGTCAACTCATCCTTTGTGTGTGTGACCTCTCCTTGTGCATCAAGAATTGTTTATTTTTGAAATGGTGTTACTACATCGGATACCTTGGCCGACAGGCAAATTTCAATAGACGCACCCTGTTGAGAGAATGAATCTAGTAACTGTTTTGTGCCTTTTCAGCCATTACATCTTTTTGAGAAGATGTATGGGGGCTAGCAGTTGTCTCGATTTAAATACTACTCATCTATGTAGGAGACAGAGCTACTGGGTTGACTACAAAACCTTCCTTATGTGGTGTACTAAGGCACTATCTCCCTCACGCTCATTCATACTATATTTAGTGGTAAGAGAGTGTTGGATGGTTCTGTTTCTCTGTTTGTCTTTACAGTCTGGGATAGATGTTGTGGGTTTTCAACCTCATGACTGTCAATGAAAGAAAGTCATTGGAGACTGAACCTGTATCACAGAACATATGGTAATAGAGAGAAAGTGATTTACAATAGTGATTTCAAAAGATTTTACATGATATAAGAAATCACTAATGTAGAAAGAAGTTTGAGTTCAATGATAGCATTATCAATATATCACTGCACATATAAAATAATATGATTGTGCCTAGTGATAAGAGAGTTATAAATATGACGACTCTACTAGTTCATATTAAATTATAATTTCAGTTAGAGTGCCATACCATGTCCTTGACGATTGATTGAGTAGTACACTAGTTCATACCAACCTGAAGTGAGATTGTGAAGAAGAGATTGCATAGTCCAATAGATCTGCAGCTGCAAAGTCCATGAACTGTGGTGCATTGACTTCCTCTTTTGACACACCAACCAGGAGTACACTTGTACACATCTTACTAGAGTCTGATTCCAAGTGTAATGTGTAGCAGGTGCCTGATATGTCGTAATATTCTTAAGTCTCGTCACTGGTGCTATATGTTAGATACTGCTTCCTGATAATAACCTAGCACAATATAAAAAATTTCAATGATAACATTCCCAGCTTGCAAGCAGCCATATCCCTCAGATAAACCTTTGATGTTATCTCCAAAGGTAACCATGGGGCCATCTTTCTCAACCACATTTGATAGCAGGGCTCTATCTCCGGTCATATGTCTTGATAATCCACTGTCAAGAATCCACACAACCGGTTACACCTGTTTAATGCCCTGCACTAAAAATGGATTAGACCTTCTTCGGAACCCAAACTTGGTTGGGCCCAGCATACTTGTAGAATTATCCTTTGTCAGGCAAAACAACATTTTTAATTTTAATGGTCTCAACTTTCTCAATGACTGAACATTTGACCTTATAAACAGCCTTAACAAATTTCTGTTTAGGCTTAGGCACAAATGTCTCCTTTCTAGCCTTAGAAGGACTAGCAGTCTTATACCTATCATTCTTCTTGTTATTCACATGCTGACGAGGAGTAGTCTTATCATTAGAAACATGCTTACCATTAAAATAAGCATACATCATATTAAAAGCACAAGACATACAATTAGCAACACCACATGCTTTATGAGAGTGAGTAACAGCAGGCAATTTATGCATGGTAGACATGACATTTTTGTTATCCAACTCATGTATGTCTGAGTTAGTCTCAGTTGCTTTCACAACTTTGACTGGAACTTTCGACGCACTTGACTTGGAAATAACCTTCTCATTAGCATGATCTTCAGCACGTATTTCTTCATGAATAACAGAAGAGGTCACATCAAATGGTTCAGCAATTGATGCTTTATAGAGGGGTTCATCAACACCCTTAAGCACATGTGGTACTTCCCTCCCTTTAGCACATACATGAGGAGGGGAGTTTATGCCTAATTCTCCAATAGAAACATTGTAATCATAACCTATTCCAGATGTTTGATTAACAGCTTGCTTACTGTAGAACTCTTTAGCCTTCGAACAAGAATTGAAGTAGGCTTTGACCTTAGTCTCAAGACCGGTGATCTTGTCTTTGAGAATAGTTTCGAGTTTTCTATAACAGTCAACTCTATTCTCTAGAAAAGATACTTGTTCTTTTAACTTGTCTTGATTAATGTGCACAAGTCTTAATTCATTGACCTCTTTCTCAAGGTCTTTGATCTGTAAACTTAACAGTTCATTATCACGACGAGCACAATCTAAGTTACCTCATAGATGATAAACTAATTCAGCATCAGTATATTTTACCTCTTTTCTTGACAATGAAGCTTTTCCATCAATAGCCATAAGAGCAAGATTCTCATCTTCTTCATCTTCACTATCAGTATCATCCCAGCTTCTTCCCTTTGCCAGGTAATCCCTTTCAGAGTTACTCTTCTGATTTGAATCATAAGAGTTCTTCCTTACTTGTTTTGGCTTCCTACATTCTGTGGCAAAGTGTCCCAACTCATTGCAGTTATAGCATCTAATGGTGCTCCGATCAACCATCCATGTTTTGTATCCACCACTACTGGTGTTAGAGGATGAAGATCCACCTGTCTGGAATCTGTTGTAGTTGGACTTGTACTTGAACTTGGGATTTCTCTTGAATCTGACATTGGAGAATCTCTTGACAATTTGGGCCATTGACTCATCTTCCAATTGCTCCAGCTCTTCCAAGGAATAAAAATCATCACTGGATTGATTTGTAGTAGGAGGATCATATTCTGCTACTATCACATTTTCCTCAGCCTTGGAAAACTGTACCATTCTCTCCAACTGTTGAGATTGTTGTTGTTGTTGACCTTCAGCTACAAGAGCAGTAGATGTGATGACCATTCTATCTTTCCCGTAGACTTCCTTCTGCTGAATCTGCTCCAACTCATAGGTTTTCAACACACCATAGAGTTTATCCAAAGAAATCTCACTCAGATCTCTAGCTTCTCTAATGGCAGTGATTCTATGTTCAAGATGAGTTGGCAGTGTTAAAAGGAACTTTTTGTTGACCTCCCTGATTGAATAATATTTTCCATTTATATTCAGGTTATTGATCAATGCATTGTACCTCTCAAACACTTCAGAAATTCCTTCTCCTGGATTTGATTTAAAATGTTCATACTCAGAGGTTAGGATCTCCAACTTGTTCTCCCTAACTTCTTCTGTGCCTTCATTAATCACCTCAATAGTTTCCCACATGTGTTTGGAATTTTTACAGTTCATCACATGTCTGTTCATCAATGGATCAAGGGAATCAATTAATATTAATTGAAGGCTGGCATCCAAGGAGGCTTCTTCCTTTTCAGCAGGAGTAAAATCTTCAGGCTCTTTTGGATAGGTTCTAGCTTTGGTAATCACAACATCATCTTCTATCACCTCTGGTTCAATAACCATCGGAGTTTTTGGACCCTTCTTTAACAAGTTCAGATATTTGGGATTTGCAACTTGTAAAAATAATAGCATCTTCTTCTTCCACATGATTTAATTTTCTTTATCAAATAGTGGAATTTTAACGGTTCCAACTTTTTGTGAAGTCATTATGAATTTTTGAATAAATAAAAATTCAAGGAGTTGAAAAATCACAAAAGTCTAGGATCTTGATTTGTTCGTTAATCAGAAGGCTATGATACCAATTATTAGGTCCCAATGTGTTTGTAGAAGGGGGGTTGAATACAAACCGTACCGAATAATCAAATTAAATGCGGAATAAAAATATGAAACAAAATTCAAGTTAAATAAGAATATTATTAAACTTGAAAGGTGTTACAACAACTGTATCGATTACAAGGAATTAATTTCAAATTAATTATCACAAATCTAGAATAAATTCGACATGAACTTTTTCTATTTTTGTAATAAAAAGATTCAAATGCTAAATGCAATTTGAGATTAAGTTCTAGGGATTTTGATCCGCTAGATAGTTACACAAGAACAAGATAATGATTTCTAGTGGTTTGGATTTAACTTTACTAGCTAGAAATTGTGATCTTGAATTTAGCAGAGAAGAGATGATATATTTTTCAGCTTCTGCTTTTTTTAGTTCTTGAACTGTTTTTCGGATGGATATTGACTTCTGTTGCTTCTGTTGTTTTTGTAATCAATCAACCTTTGATTTAATTGGCAAGACAATCCTTTTAGCTCAGCAAGACAATCCATTGAGCTAGCAAGACTTTCGGTGAGACTATTGATTGAACTAGCAAGACAATCAGAATGAACTGGCAAGACAATCCTCCTCCCAGTGTAACTTTCGGTATGATAATTGAAATGACTTGGCATGACAATCGGTATGACAATCTAGATTGTCATGCTAGTTCATTTTCAATTGTCTTGCTGATTTAAACTGATTTTAATCCAAAAACAATTCTGAAAAATCTTAATATTAATTCAGAATTAATTAATCAATTAATTCAATTAATAAATAAATTAATCTTTGCAGATATAATTTATTTTCTTAATTAAATTATATGACTTAATTAATTAATAGAGAATTAATACTATTCTTGAACTGCAACCATTCTTCTGCAAATCTTCTGAAAATCACTGAAAATTATGAATCAATTCCACCACTTCAATGTTGACACTTGATGTACTCTCTGGTTCATGAGTGACTAACTTCCGTGACGTATCTTCATGTCTTGACTTTGATACTTGATTTTCTTTAGATTAAATCCTTGTAATTATCTGATACCCTGACGAGATCTCTATCACTTGATTAAATCCACAATCTTGATTTATATCACTGAGGCATGATCAATTTCTTGAACTTCTTCCAGTGAATTAATTCCTCAAGTCTATAGATGAACCTTGTTTCTGAATCCTTTGACAGATGCTACTTGAGGAGATCTCTTTGACGGTAGATCCACTATTTACTTATTACATTCTTATTTGAGTTGAGTTAAATCCTCGAATATACAAATAGGCTATGACATATGCCTTACAGTTTTGAAATCATCATTAATTAACATCTCATCAGCTTTTGTCAAGTGCTCAGCAAGAGTCTTTGCAGATGGAACATAGGTAACTAAGTTCCATTCCTTAGTCCACTCATGTCCTGCAGGAGTTTCACTCCAAGGCACTGGTGCTTCTCTTGTAACAAACTTCTTAACTAGTTCAGATTTAAGAACAGTTTGTTGAGGTGCATGTCCTGAAGGACCAGCTGCATCAGCATCTGCATTCATAGCATTATCACCAGTAGGATCAGCATTTGAAGCATCAGCACCAGTAGTATCAGCATTGGAAGCATCAGAACTAACAGAATCAACATCTTCTGATAGAACAATAGTATGAGAAGCAATTGAGGCTTCAAATCATCCTCTAAGTGCTGATCTGGTTTCAAGTTCTGATCAACAGCCATATCCTGATGTTCACCTATATTCTGATCATCAACATCTAGATGCAGAGAAGGTGTAGTAGACAATTCTGGACTTTGATAAGCAGTAACAGGTGTTGTTGATGGATGAATTGCTGTTGGAGCTTCTAAGTAAAGTACCTCAGGCATAACCAGGTTCTGAATATCAATATCAGCACTTGTGCCTGGATCAACAGGAGATACAGCCTTATGTACAGGAGACACAGATGGTGTGTTGGCCTGTTCTGTAGCAGCTTCCTGAGTTGGGGTCAATGGAGAAGCAGTGGCTTCAGCAGATTCTGGTTCTTGTGAGATCAGAGATTCCTGATCTCCTTCCTTAGCTGCTGCTTCCTCATCATCTGAAACCAGCCTTTTAGCTCTCTATTTCTTGTATCTCTTTGAAGGTGGGGATTCCTTGGGAGGTTCAGCAGAAGTCATTCTTCTAAGCCTTTTGAGAAGCTTAGATCCCCCAATTCCAGAATCCTTCTGAGAAGGAACTTTCTCAGCTTCTTTAACAACAGATTCTGATGAAGAAACCTGTTCCTCACTATCAGACTCATCTCTCAAAATAATCCTCCTTCTCTTCTGAGGTGTCTGAGGAACAGTCTTTATCCTCTTGGGCTTGGAAGATGAAGGCTTCACAGTAGGTGCTGAGGATGAAAGTTGAGCTGTCTGTGAAGGTGTGAGATATGTTTTGAGATATGTTCTGAGAGAGGGTTGAGCAATAGATGTATGAGTGGTATGTTGTGATGGTTGTTGTGGTATTTGGGATGTGGTGGTGGGTTGTACATCAGGATAAACAGATCTATAGGTTTGAGGATCAGCATTTACCAAGATCTGTTTTACAGACTGAGGAATCTGTAAAGGTCTAACCACCTTTTTCTTAAGGTCAGCATTTACCAAGTCATTAAAGGCTCATTTTGCAATTTTGAAAGGTGGAGTTAAGGCAATGGTAGGTTGGGGTTCATCAGCACAACAGAAATTATATATAAGCTGACAAAATCTAGCAAAGTAGACAATATTCCTATCTTCTGTCATCCTATCCCCAATAAAACCTATCACAACATTTGCAAAATCAAAATGAGTTTGGTTAATAATAGCATACCCGATGTGCTGACTCATTATAGGAATGGCATCAAAGTTGGAACACTTATTCCCGAAAGCTTTAGTGATGCAGTCGAAGAAGAAGCTCCATTCCTTTCTGATATGAGCCCGTTTCAATTGTCCAAGCTTAGCCATACTCTGCTCATACCCCAAACTGGCCATTAACTCTTGTAGAGCCGATTCCTCCGGTGTTGAGAAAATACAGCCTTCTGGTAAATGTAAGGCCTTGCGAATTGTACCAGGAGTTACCACATATTCAGTATCATCTACTTCAAAAATAATGCTGGGAGTACCATTAGCACCACCATTGTCAAAATGCCCAGTCCGCCAAAACGTCAGAACTTGTTGGCTTGAAAAGACTGAAGGCTGGGTCAATGCATACCCAATTTCACTGTGTGCAAGAAGATCTTGCATAAAATGCAATTCAGACGGAGCTTCATCATTAATGAGAATTGCAGCATAGTTATTTGGAACGAACTTAGCTCCATCAATGATCAAATCCTTAGGTGCCATGAGAAAAATCAAAAATTAAGAGTTGCCTGTTAGGTGTTTGATAAAATGTCTGTATGAAAAACCAACGTCAGGAGATGAGAGAGAGTAAATGTAACACCCCCAAATCCGGGGTCGGGGATCCGGGTTGTCACGAGTTCCATTTCCCTTAATAACACCCAATCTTAATAAATAATCAACTATTCTGTACTGTGACCCCACTATAAACACACACACCACAAGTTATAGTCTCAGAGATGAATATCCAAAAATAATCACAAGTCGTTTTATTCCACAATTATCTGCCAATACACCTTAAAAGGGTTTCTGAATAATTTACATTTCTTTGCCATTATTATAATTCATAAATATACATAAATCTGGTACATCAAAAGTTGAAAGCCTAGCCTATTGGTAGTTCATACCTCAGCTACAGCGACATCAACGCCTATAGGAAACTGCGGAACATTTCCTAATCGCTTGCGAATCGGGAGCTTGGTCATGTTCATCTTTTCTATCTATTGTTGTGTGATGAAAGAAGAAAGCAAGGGTGAGCAGCAAGCCCACCAAAATAATATGTATAATGATTAACAATATATGAGCCTTCTCATAGTACTTATGAAAGTCTTGGTCAAAAGAAATGAACCAAGTTTGATATCTTAATGCGATGAAGTCGCATAATATTCAGTATATGTACATATATACTTTTCACAATCTTTGAAATCCTCTGACGTGTATAATATACACAGAGTTCCAGTTTATAACTGTATAAAAATATCGTTGCAAGGTGATCTCATATATCTAACCTTGTCTCAACGTTTTTCCGAAAATCTTTGACATACATAAGATAATCATTTACTAGATATAAGTTTAAAAGATGAAGTTACAAGATACTCCAATATACTTATATCTTTTCCAAATACTACTTGAACTACCACCGTTCAAGTTATAATTAGTTTCAAAAGTTCATCACATAGATGAGACTACAAGATAATACTTGAATAGATTCAATCTTTGAAATATTATTGAATGAAATGAAGTTACGAGATACTTCATTAAGTCCCGATATATATATATACACCTATATATATCTCTCATACATTTCCTGAAAACCTCTGTCATGTAAAGTATGAACAGAGTTGCAATATCCAATGAATTTGGAAAGAAAATAAATTTTGGCATAAACCTGATATCTTGCTGATCAGGCAAAGATACCAATAAGTAACCTTTTCTACTAGTAGATGGACGAATTCCCCACTGGTCATCACCCTGACCGCAATAGGACCTTATGTTGGACTGCCACTCAGCCACTTACGCATTTGATGGACTCTCACTGAGCCACTTACACTTTCATGGACGCCCACTGAGCCCATGTTGCTTATGCCGACTCAAATAGATGGACTTACTTCCCGAACGTTGGGTAAGTAATCAATTCATTTATCAAATAAGCAACCTCATTGCGAATATAAAATACACCACAGAGCCGGATCCTTTAGATTTTTGAAGGAGTATTCAAGTCCCTTTCAAAAGGAAGATCTTAAATTTGAAAACGAGTTTTGGGATCCGCTCTAAACTTTAAAAGTCATTTTGAAGACTCGAAAACATTTTTAAGAATGTTTGGAGTACTGCTGATTTATTAAAATAAATCAGTCCCAATATATTAGAAAATATCTGAATATTATTATTTAAATAATAATATTCCCAAAAAGGATAATCTCTATAAAATAATCGAAGTAGAAGTGTTAAACTCATACTTGAAATGGGTATTAAATAACCAAAGATATACTTATACGAAAGTACTATCTTTATTTGAATAATCAAAAATAAGTTTGATTATCGAAACATTATTCTTTAATAAAATAAAGAATATTACTTAGTAAATAATCGGAGTCATAGATCCTCAAATGAATATTCAAATAATATTCATTAGATAATATAAACTGAGTCATAAGCCCTCGAATGAATATTCGAAATAATATTCATTAAATAAAATAAAAGGAGTCATAAGTCCTCGAATGAATATTCAAGTAATATTCATTAGATAATATAAACTGAGTCATAAGTGTGACGCCCTCCAAACCCGGGGTCTAGATTTGGGGGTCACTTGCCACTAAATTATAATAAAATAATCACAGCGGAATAATATAATAAATACGACCCCTTTACCTGCACTGGATCGATCACAGGTTATAGTATGGAACAGGCATTACTACAAATCAAGTGTTATTACAATCCATAAGTCTAATTAGTTTTACAGATTATTCAAATTTTATTACAAACCTCTAGACTATCCAAGCGTCCCAAAACAGTCTACCTGGAATACACACCACTATTTATAAACACTCGACTTCTGACCAAACCTGGATCTCAAGCTTGCTCTGGCTTAGCTGAAAGATTAGATTGATAAACAAGTATGAGCGAAAGAAATGCTCAGCAAGCAATATAAAATGTACTTGAAATGATAAACCACATTCCAATAATAACTGAACAAAAGAATAAAAGCAGTAATATTTGATCATTAATAAAAGCTTCACAAATTATCAACAATAAACGATAACTTTTAGATTGGAATCTAACTCCGACGGACGTACTATCACATGCTGATCAGCCCGTGTGATAGCACAAGGTCATGATTCATAGAAACATGTCCCCAAAATACGAGTACTCAATTAAAAAGGCAATATACCTGCCTGTGGCAAAATGGTGTCATAGTATTTCATATAACACATAGAAATAGCCCTCCGCTGGACCGTCCGTCCCGGTCACTTACGCATTCATCCAATCCATAAAACATTTTGATCAAAGGAGCTGAATCAAAGGACATCCTTAACCATATAACTCCCCATTTCTCATGGTCCAGAGTTATCTCAACAATCGATGGCGAAATAACTAGAATAATTAGTTATTCGCTAATCTCAATTCAATGTTCCACTGTATAGAGTGATTTATAGCGAAATATATAAAACGTTTAACTATTCTGAACTTAGAATAGTATGGAAATCGAAAGAATAAAGTTCAGAGTCAATATCAATTGAATGATAAATGAAGATAGAGGTACTTGCATAATATAATTCAAAATAAACGTCACTTGAACAATAAGTGAAGTTAGGGGTACTTGCCTGGTATGCTCAATAACCTCTTACTTTAACTCTGCTTCTAACTGATGGCTATTATCTTCGTCTAACACTTGACTGCACTCCTTGCTACTCGATTCTATAAACAAAAGGACTATCTTAATTGACAGAACTAAACTCAATCGACGTAACTATACGTCTTGACATCTACCCGATCATTTATAACTAGCATGGCATTTTAAAATTAAAACAGATAGCATGTATATCATGTAACACGTAATCATGGTATTCGTATAACACGTACTCACATATTTCATGTAATACATAAGTCAAATCATTAAAAGATACGTCTCAGTGCATTCACAATGAAAATTAGGTCAATATTAGCATTTACCGATCAAATACCGACTTAAACTGATACACAAATCAAATGACATTGCAATATAAAAGAAATTAGGTCTCAAAAGTATTTTTATTGGAAGCGCAATATTTTTCTAAGTCTGTACGCGTTCGTTTCGTATTAAACGGACGAACGGTTTAATTATTATGAATAAAATAAGGAATAAATAGATTTAAATCAATTAATAATAATGTTAATTGATTTTTAAATACCAAAATATAATTTTTAAAACCTTAAAATAATTTTTAGGAATTATTTGAATTAATTATAAATAATTTACATTTATTTAACTATTTATAAATAAAATTAATTGATTAATTGATTTTTAATCAATTAATTAAATTTATAAATATTTAACTAAAATGAATTATAAATAATTAAATCAAATTGTATTTTTGAAAATATTTAAAGAAAATAATTTTAGAAATTTAAAATAATTTAGAAAACAATTTTTTTTTTATTTAAAATAATTATTAAATGATTTTTGAAAACAAATTAAATGATTTTTTTAAAATAAGAAAAATGAATTTTGAAATAAAAGTAAAAGAAATTAATCAGAAACAGATTAGTGAATTTGGAATTGGGGATTCAGGAATCAAAACCGGGTTGGTTTATTCATGGAAACGGGTTAAAGATGAACCGCTACCGGGTCGGGTTGAAGGCCGCCGGAAACTGGGATTGAACCCAGAATCCGGTGGCTCTGCCGGACTCCGGCGAGCTCCGGTTAAGGTTAAAACGGCTTGTTCATCCCGAGATTATCGTCTCAACACGTTCCTGGTAAGCTAGACACCATAATCCAACCGGAATCGTTAACAAACAACTCCGAAATCACAGGTTCCGGCCGGAGTCACCATTAACGCCGGCGAAGAGTTCCAGTTCCGGCCAAGCATCAAAACAACGAATTTCTTACCCAAAAACAGTTATATATGTATCAATACGAAGCTAATTAACTGTACAATCTATTCGATTAATCAACATCAACAACAAAATCAACAATAATCTGTAACAATCAAAAGACAAAACGAATCAACTCAAGAATCCGATACTCCTCAATCCCAAACCAAACACATCGATTTACCCCTTAAATTAAAGCTATGAATCTCTAGAATCTAATTATATAACCCATATCAACCACAAATCAGTCAGTAGTCCAGAAAACTCAAAATTATAAACCGAAAATATTAAACCCGATTTTGTAAGATACTCAATCCTAAATCGAGATACCTATATCAAAAGAATGGCCTTTCCACGGGCTTTGATTTGGTATATAGCACACAAACAACGGATCCCTGCAACACCTTCAATCAATTGATTTTGTTCAAGAACAACCCTAACCCCCAAATTGAATTTCTGGATTTTTGTTTTATTTTTAATAATTTCTGAAATATAAATAAACTAAAAAACTATAAATCTTCTATTTATACTTATAACAAATTATATCCCCAAAATTATTTAAGGGTGTTTTTTTATCCCTAAATTACAATAATTAAGCCCCAAAATAATAATTACGGGGAATAATTTTAAAAATGATAAAATATAAAATTAATGTCAAAATTCCCCAAAAATTGCGAATAATTCGAAAATACAAAAATAATGGGTATTTGAAATACGAATAATTTTATAAAAATAAAAACATCGATTTTGTGGGGTTTGACGTCCCGGTGGGGTCCCGGTTCGTTGATTTTTGAAAAACGGAAACGATCCCTAAATTACCCGAAAATCCCAAAAACACGTAAAATACAATCAAACACGTATAAAATCAAATAAAACAGGTATCCTAATAAAGATGCTGATAATTACGCGTCCCGATTGCAGATAAGTTCTTATAATTGCAATTTAAACATATTTTAATCAACCGAAAAATTTTCTGGTCCGTACAGAAACATACATAACAGTTATAACATCTCATATCATAGCAACAATTACTCTAAATTTATAAAACACACAATATTTATTTATTTAACATATAATATTCACATAATTTTCCCGGATATTACATCCTTCCCCCCTTAACAGGATTCTGTCCTCAGAATCAGCCTAGGAAAATAAATGAGGATACTTGGTTCGCATTTCGCTTTCCAACTCCCAGGTCGACTCTTCAACCTTGGGATTCCTCCACAAGACTCGCACTAAAGATACAGATTTATTCCTGAGCACTCTTTCTTTCTTATCTAAAATTTGCACTGGTTGCTCTACAAAAGACAAATCTGGCTGGATCTCTATTGGCTCGTATTCTATCACATGATTCGAATCAGGCAAATAACGCTTCAACATTGACACGTGGAACACGTTGTGAATATGCTGCATGTGAGGTGGTAACGCTAATTCGTAAGCAACCTTTCCCACACGCTTCAAAATCTCAAAAGGGCCAACATAACGCGGACTCAGCTTTCCTTTCTTTCCAAATCTTGATAAACCTTTCCAAGGAGAAACTTTTAATAACACTGCCTCTCCAACTTCAAATTCCATATCTTTTCTGGTAGAATCAGCATATTTGCGTTGACGATCTTGAGCTGCTGTTAATCTTTTCCGAATGAGTTCTATTTTCTCCTTCGTCTGTTGGATCAATTTTGGACCCAAAATCTTTCTTTCACCAACTTCTTCCCAACATATTGGAGATCTGCATCTTCTCCCGTACAAAGCTTCATAAGGCGGCATTCCAATACTGGCATGATAACTGTTATTGTAGGAGAATTCAACTAATGGCAAATGCTCGTCCCAACTCCCTTCAAAATCTAGTGTACATACCCTTAGCATATCTTCAATAGTCTGAATCGTTCTTTCACTTTGACCGTCTGTCTGCGGATGATACGCGGTACTCATGTTCAGCTTCGTTCCGAGACAATCTTGAAAACTTCTCCAAAATCTTGAGTTAAATCGAGGATCTCTGTCTGAAACTATGGATACTGGAACTCCGTGTCTTGTCACAATTTCTTTAAGATATAACCGTACCAATTTATCCATTGAGAATCTCTCGTTGATAGGAAGAAAATGCGCTGACTTCGTCAATCTGTCGATAATAACCCAAATAGCATCATGATTCGCCCTGGTCCTCGGTAATCCAACTACGAAATCCATCGCTATATGCTCCCACTTCCATTCTGGAATGTCCAATGGTTGTATCAGTCCACTGGGCCTTTGATGTTCCGCTTTGACTCGCTGGCAAGTGTAACACTTACTTACCCATTCTGCAATTTCCTTCTTCATGCTTGGCCACCAAAAGTTTTCTCTTAAGTCTCTGTACATCTTCGTACTCCCGGGATGAATTGAATATCTAGAGTTGTGAGCGTCTCGAAGAATTTCCTCTTTCAGCTCGGCTACATTGGGTATCCATATTCTGGAAGAAAATCTTAATATCCCTTTATCATCCTTTTGACTCCCTATTTCTTCTCCTGTCAAACTGTCTCGTTCATGGCTCATAACTTCCTCCTGACATCTTCTTATTTTCTCTAATAGTTCTGGTTGAAAAAACATTGCACATAACACCTCTATAGACATACTTGGAATACTGACCTCTATTTCTAGCTTCTCAAATTCCTTGATCAATTCCTCTGATGAAATTATCATATTTAACCTCTCTTTTCTGCTCAGAGCGTCGGCCACTACATTTGCTTTGCCTGGATGATAGTTGATAGTACAGTCGTAGTCCTTGATTAGTTCTAGCCATCTCCTCTGCCTCATGTTCAATTCCTTCTGGGTAAAGATATACTTCAAACTCTTGTGGTCCGTGTAGATCTCGCACTTTTCCCCATAAAGATAATGCCTCCAAATTTTCAATGCAAACACTATAGCTGCCAATTCCAGATCATGAGTTGGATACTTTTCTTCGTGTGGTTTCAACTGTCTTGAAGCGTAGGCTATCACCTTGTCATGCTGCATCAAAACACATCCTAATCCTTTGTACGACGCCTCACTGTAAATCATAAAATTTCCTTGTTCATCTGGCAAGACTAGCACTGGAGAAGATACTAATCTATTCTTTAATTCCTGGAAACTTTCTTCGCATTTCTCATCCCATTCAAATTTCTGATTCTTCCTGGTGAGCTTTGTCAATGGCGTAGCTATCTTTGCAAAATCTTGCACAAATCTTCTGTAGTAACCTGCCAATCCCATGAAACTTCTTACTTTCGTTGGTGTTTTTGGCCTCTCCCAGTTGATTATGGCTTCAATCTTTGCTGGATCCACTTTCACTCCTTTATTGCTAATCACGTGCCCAAGAAATCGTACTTCTTTTAACCAAAATTCACACTTGGAAAACTTTGCGTATAACTTCTCATGTCGCAGTATCTCTAGAACTATCCTCAAATGCTCTACATGCTCTTCTTCTGTTTTGGAATAGATCAAGATATCGTCTATAAACACGATCACGAATTTATCCAAATATTTCTTAAATACTCGATTCATCAAATCCATGAAAGCTGCTGGTGCGTTGGTTAATCCAAATGCCATCACTAGAAACTCATAATGCCCATATCTGGTTCTAAATGCGGTCTTCGGAATGTCTTCAGGCTTGATCTTTAGTTGATGATATCCGGATCTTAAATCAATCTTAGAAAACCATACAGCGCCTCTCAATTGGTCAAACAAATCATCGATCCTTGGTAACGGATACTTGTTTTTAATGGTTAGCTTATTCAGTTCTCGATAGTCGATACACAGTCGCATACTCCCATCCTTCTTTTTGACAAACAATACTGGTGCGCCCCATGGGGATACACTGGGTCTTATAACTCCTTTCTCCAAAAGATCTTGCAGCTGAGATGCCAATTCTTTCATTTCCACTGGTGCCATCCGGTACGGGGCTTTAGAAACTGGTTCTATTCCGGGTGCTAGATCAATTGCAAACTCAATTTCTCTGTCTGGAGGTAATCCTGGTAGATCGTCTGGAAAGACATCTGAAAATTCGTTGACAATTGGAATCGCTTCTAATGTTGGAACTTCCTTGCTGGTGTCTATCACATGGGCCAAATATGCTTCGCAATTCTGACGCAATAACTTCTTCACTTGAGCGATCGTTAAGAACTTCTTCTCTTGCTTATTTCCTCGGAATATCACCTTCTTCTTATTATCCAAGGTCTGAAGTCTCACTTTCCTATTCTTACAATCAATCTGGGCGTTATTTTCTGACAACCAATCCATTCCTAAAATAACATCAAATTCTCCCAACTTAAAAGGTATCAAGTTGGCATAGAAATAATGTCCTCCTATCTCAACATCGCACCTCGGGCACACTCGGTCGACTAAAACTTGATTCTTATTAGCTAACTCTATTATTAATGCTTGTTCTAACAGCTTAACTTCGCAATGCAGTTTATCGACAAAATTTTGAGAAATAAATGACCTCGTAGCTCCAGAATCAAATAAAACTTTAGCATCTACGGAGTTGACTGGAAGCGTACCTGCAACCACGTCTGAACTCTGAACAGCATCCTTCATAGTCAAGTTAAATGTCCTGGCCTTTGGTTGGTCCTTTGCTGGTGGTCCTTCAATTCTTGGCACATTCTGAGATGGAGCACCTGTAAGCCTTGGGGTGTTGCTCGTCGTACCCTGAGTTGGGCAATTCCTGGAAATATGCCCTGGCTTTCCACACTTATAACATCCAGTTCCCACATTCTGACCTTGAGTCGGATTCTGACACACATTAGCAAAGTGTCCCTTCCTGCCGCACTTGAAACACGTCACATTAGCATTACAATTCCCAAAGTGCTTCCTACCACAAAACTGACAATCTGGTATTGGTGGACGATTGGGCCTCTGCTGATTTGAATTCTGAAAACGGTTGCCTTGTCCTCCATTTCCTGATTGTGGTCTTCTGAATCCCATATTCCTATTACCCTGAAACTCTGGCCTTCTGTTGAAACGGCCCTGAAAATTACTTGACTGCTGACCTCCCTCTGAGGTTTCCATTTTCCTTTTCTTCCCATCTTTTCCTTTCTGAGACATATCACTCCTACTCTCAATCACCATTGCCTTCTGAACCACTGCCACATATGAAGTTAACTCAAACATGGCCACTCTGTTCTGAATCCAAAATTTCAATCCCTGTTCAAATCTTCTGGCTTTCTTTTCATCTGTATCAACCTGGTCTGGCACGAACCTTGCTAACTCAGTAAACTTAGCCTCGTACTCAGCCACAGTAAGATCACCCTGGGTCAGATTCAAGAACTTAATCTCCATTTGATTCTTCATATACCTCGGGAAATACTTCTCCAGGAACAATTCTGTGAATCTCTCCCAAGTTATAAACTCACCTCCTTCCAATGCTCGCGTGGATTCCCACCAATAGTTCGCCTCGCCCTTCAAAAAGTAGCTTGCAAACTTGGTCTTCTGCTCAGTTCCTGCTCCGACTAATTCAAAAGCCTTTTCCATTTCCTTGAGCCATGCATTAGCTTCCACAGGATCAGCACTTCCCTTGAACTCAGGTGGCTTCACTGCTTAAAAGTCACTGCTGGTGGTGCTGTTGCTTGCTGCTGTTGTTGCTGTTGTTGCTGTTGTTGCTGTTGTTGCTGCTGCGTAAGATGTAACATCTGCTGCTGCATCAGTCCCAACATCTGGATAATCGCTGGATCTGTACGACTCTCGGTACGATCCTCTCCTGAATTATTCCTTTTCTTTGGAGCCATTATTCTGGTAAGAAACAAGCAATATATATAATAATCTGTCAAGCATTGTGTCAAATATGTAGCAATTCCTTAGCATATTAAAGTTCGCAAACAATATCTCTTCCTTGAATATCATAAACTTGCTACCATATTAACACAAGCGACATGATTATCACATAATCCTGCTTATTATCTCGAGAATAATAACATAAAGAAAATTTACTCCGAATTATCCAAACCTTTTAAATCCTTGCTCGAAATCTTAACTAACCCAACAAAATAGAAGGGTAATGACACAAGGCCTAAAGCTAACCGCAACACAGGAAACCGAAACAACTTAACTATAACCCAGCCCAATATCCTAAATTTAATCCTATAAAAGCTAAATATACGCGCCTATCTTATGTGATCTTCCTATGATTGATCTATGACAATCCTACGCCTGTTTCAGTGACCATAACCTGTAGCTCTGATACCAACCTGTGACGCCCTCCAAACCCGGGGTCTAGATTTGGGGGTCACTTGCCACTAAATTATAATAAAATAATCACAGCGGAATAATATAATAAATACGACCCCTTTACCTGCACTGGATCGATCACAGGTTATAGTATGGAACAGGCATTACTACAAATCAAGTGTTATTACAATCCATAAGTCTAATTAGTTTTACAGATTATTCAAATTTTATTACAAACCTCTAGACTATCCAAGCATCCCAAAACAGTCTACCTGGAATACACACCACTATTTATAAGCACTCGACTTCTGACCAAACCTGGATCTCAAGCTTGCTCTGGCTTAGCTGAAAGATTAGATTGATAAACAAGTATGAGCGAAAGAAATGCTCAGCAAGCAATATAAAATGTACTTGAAATGATAAACCACATTCCAATAATAACTGAACAAAAGAATAAAAGCAGTAATATTTGATCATTAATAAAAGCTTCACAAATTATCAACAATAAACGATAACTTTTAGATTGGAATCTAACTCCGACGGACGTACTATCACATGCTGATCAGCCCGTGTGATAGCACAAGGTCATGATTCATAGAAACATGTCCCCAAAATACGAGTACTCAATTAAAAAGGCAATATACCTGCCTGTGGCAAAATGGTGTCATAGTATTTCATATAACACATAGAAATAGCCCTCCGCTGGACCGTCCGTCCCGGTCACTTACGCATTCATCCAATCCATAAAACATTTTGATCAAAGGAGCCGAATCAAAGGACATCCTTAACCATATAACTCCCCATTTCTCATGGTCCAGAGTTATCTCAACAATCGATGGCGAAATAACTAGAATAATTAGTTATTCGCTAATCTCAATTCAATGTTCCACTGTATAGAGTGATTTATAGCGAAATATATAAAACGTTTAACTATTCTGAACTTAGAATAGTATGGAAATCGAAAGAATAAAGTTCAGAGTCAATATCAATTGAATGATAAATGAAGATAGAGGTACTTGCATAATATAATTCAAAATAAACGTCACTTGAACAATAAGTGAAGTTAGGGGTACTTGCCTGGTATGCTCAATAACCTCTTACTTTAACTCTGCTTCTAACTGATGGCTATTATCTTCGTCTAACACTTGACTGCACTCCTTGCTACTCGATTCTATAAACAAAAGGACTATCTTAATTGACAGAACTAAACTCAATCGACGTAACTATACGTCTTGACATCTACCCGATCATTTATAACTAGCATGGCATTTTAAAATTAAAACAGATAGCATGTATATCACGTAACACGTAATCATGGTATTCGTATAACACGTACTCACATATTTCATGTAATACATAAGTCAAATCATTAAAAGATACGTCTCAGTGCATTCAGAATGAAAATTAGGTCAATATTAGCATTTACCGATCAAATACCGACTTAAACTGATACACAAATCAAATGACATTGCAATATAAAAGAAATTAGGTCTCAAAAGTATTTTTATTGGAAGCGCAATATTTTTCTGAGTCTGTACGCGTTCGTTTCGTATTAAACGGACGAACGGTTTAATTATTATGAATAAAATAAGGAATAAATAGATTTAAATCAATTAATAATAATATTAATTGATTTTTAAATACCAAAATATAATTTTTAAAACCTTAAAAATAATTTTTAGGAATTATTTGAATTAATTATAAATAATTTACATTTATTTAACTATTTATAAATAAAATTAATTGATTAATTGATTTTTAATCAATTAATTAAATTTATAAATATTTAACTAAAATGAATTATAAATAATTAAATCAAATTGTATTTTTGAAAATATTTAAAGAAAATAATTTTAGAAATTTAAAATAATTTAGAAAACAATTTTTTTTTTATTTAAAATAATTATTAAATGATTTTTGAAAACAAATTAAATGATTTTTTTAAAATAAGAAAAATGAATTTTGAAATAAAAGTAAAAGAAATTAATCAGAAACAGATTAGTGAATTTAGAATTGGGGATTCAGGAATCAAAACCGGGTTGGTTTATTCATGGAAACGGGTTAAAGATGAACCGCTACCGGGTCGGGTTGAAGGCCGCCGGAAACTGGGATTGAACCCAGAATCCGGTGGCTCTGCCGGACTCCGGCGAGCTCCGGTTAAGGTTAAAACGGCTTGTTTATCCCGGGATTATCGTCTCAACACGTTCCTGGTAAGCTAGACACCATAATCCAACCGGAATCGTTAACAAACAACTCCGAAATCACAGGTTCCGGCCGGAGTCACCATTAACGCCGGTGAAGAGTTCCAGTTCCGGCCAAGCATCAAAACAACGAATTTCTTACCCAAAAACAGTTATATATGTATCAATACGAAGCTAATTAACTGTACAATCTATTCGATTAATCAACATCAACAACAAAATCAACAATAATCTGTAACAATCAAAAGACAAAACGAATCAACTCAAGAATCCGATACTCCTCAATCCCAAACCAAACACATCGATTTACCCCTTAAATTAAAGCTATGAATCTCTAGAATCTAATTATATAACCCATATCAACCACAAATCAGTCAGTAGTCCAGAAAACTCAAAATTATAAACCGAAAACATTAAACCCGATTTTGTAAGATACTCAATCTTAAATCGAGATACCTATATCAAAAGAATGGCCTTTCCACGGGCTTTGATTTGGTATATAGCACACAAACAACGGATCCCTGCAACACCTTCAATCAATTGATTTTGTTCAAGAACAACCCTAACCCCCAAATTGAATTTCTGGATTTTTTTTTATTTTTAATAATTTCTGAAATATAAATAAACTAAAATACTATAAATCTGCTATTTATACTTATAACAAATTATATCCCCAAAATTATTTAAGGGTGTTTTTTTATCCCTAAATTACAATAATTAAGCCCCAAAATAATAATTACGGGGAATAATTTTAAAAACGATAAAATATAAAATTAATGTCAAAATTCCCCAAAAATTGCGAATAATTCGAAAATACAAAAATAATGGGTATTTGAAATACGAATAATTTTATAAAAATAAAAACATCGATTTTGTGGGGTTTGACGTCCCGGTGGGGTCCCGGTTCGTTGATTTTTGAAAAACGGAAACGATCCCTAAATTACCCGAAAATCCCAAAAACACGTAAAATACAATCAAACACGTATAAAATCAAATAAAACAGGTATCCTAATAAAGATGCTGATAATTACGCGTCCCGATTGCAGATAAGTTCTTATAATTGCAATTTAAACATATTTTAATCAACCGAAAAATTTTCTGGCCCGTACAGAAACATACATAACAGTTATAACATCTCATATCATAGCAACAATTACTCTAAATTTATAAAACACACAATATTTATTTATTTAACATATAATATTCACATAATTTTCCCGGATATTACAATAAGCCCTCGAATGAATATTCGAAATAATATTCATTAAATAAAATAAAAGGAGTCATAAGTCCTCGAATGAATATTCAAGTAATATTCATTAAATAATATAAAGTTATCGAATAAACCTTATTCGATTAATAGTTTTAAAAACTATTCATATATATATATATATAATACTCGGGAGCCTCGCCTCCCGGTTTTAGAAAAAGTTCACCTTTTGATCCCCTATACTAAGGGTAAACTCAAATACCGCTTATCTCTAGCATAGGTTTTATACAACTAATAAGCATTTGAACCAACAGATATATAAATCAAGAATACGGAACAGGCATGCATATTTACCATATCACAGGCTACAATATATCGCAAGAATTTGCTAATAACAAATATGCATTTATCACAAGATCATGCATATACACATATACATCACAACAACAGTTATACGGGTAGAAAACTTGCCTGAGTGACTGGGGGTAATAAAAGGCCTGGGACGAGTCTGGCAGCCTATAAACAACATATAAGTCGCAATTAAACCAAAGTCGCTTATGAATCTATACTGTAACCACTCTAGACTCTAATGCTCGCTTTGCGCTTAACGCTTCACTTAAGTCGCTCGAGTACCCTCGGCTCCACCATTTTTAATAAATTAACCATTAAGAGTTTTAAGGCGATTCTTTCGCGAGTGCCTTACCAACTTCCTATTACACTTTACATAAATGTTTCATACTCCAATTAGTCATTTGGAGTCTTTAACTAATGTTTCAAAGTAAGGCGAGGGGTAATGGTTCGTTCGCAAAACGCCGTTACTTAAAACGGTCGTTTCTCCTAAACCGTACATCGGAATCAAACGAACCACATATCAAAACGAAGATCATAACATGAACTATCTAAATATGGCAATGGTCAATACCTAGCAGGGAGTTCTCGGGTCCTAATGTTATGAACAAAAGCATTCTAAAGTAAATCGGACATTACGACGGCTATGTTTACGCGATTTCCCAATTTTATACCATCTCAAATCGACCACCAATCAATCCCAATTCATTCATACAACCAACATCCCTCCAAAACACACTACAACAGTCCCAACACCTCAAGTTCTTCCAATTTATGTTATTCTCATCATGAATTTAAACTATACTTAATTCCTTTAACAAATCAACAAGATTCAACATTCATTTCACTACCACTCCAACCCAAACTTTAAACAAGCAAGCTTTATGCTTTACATATACTATATCAATCATAACAATTCCTAAATACTCAAAACTAAAGCTAGGGTTTGGAGTTTATACCTTCTTGAAGCTTCTTAACACAACACAAGAGCTTTGAATGCCTAAAGAACCTTGATCCTTGCTTGTATAACCTTAAACTTTCATAAAATTCAAGAAAACTAAAGTTATTTTTTTGAAAGTTACTATTCACCATCTTCTTCCTTGAATTATTGGAAGAGATTGTGAAGGAATTTGAAGCTTAAACTCATGGGATAGCTATATCTATGCATAAGGAGTACTAGATAATTAACTTACCAATTAAGGAAGCTTGGAACTTGAATTTTGAAATTCTTCTTCTTGAAAATGGGGAAAAGCCGATAGCAAGCTTGGAAGAAAGAGAGATTTTTGTGTTTGTGATTTGTTTAGCTTAGCTTGGTTGGTTTTGTTTTGATTTTTTGGTTAATTACCTTATTAACCTTATATTTGTGTGGTTATAAACCAACCACACCTCCTCCTTCCCTATGTCATGCTTGCATCACCTTATTGTGTCACCATCTCTTACTTGCCCTCTCCTTATTGGTTGGATCACCTCATCATCCCTAACCTCCTTGATTAACTTCCTAATTGTTTGCCTAATGACGGCTGATCTGTTATACGGTTCGCTTAACTTTCATTTTCGTTTATCGTTTGAGGGATCATACCTGGGATCTTATTACTGGGGTTTCCTTAACCTCTCTCAATATATTATAATCCTTTTATGATCCTCTCTTAAAATCCTTTAATTTAAATCCTTTTTATCGTGTTACCTTATACTCAATTCTTTCCTTATCTAGTGGATTTCCGGGAAAAATCAAAGTGTTCGGAATTGGATTCTGACGATCTTTACATACACTTATATATCATATAGAGTACTAATAAAATCCCAGAAGATCAATAAAAGAACCCCTACATAGTGTGGTATGAAAAGGTTTTTTATTCAGCATAACACTATTGATAAGGGTTTCAAAAATTCCAAAAATTCCAAAAATTGGGGTTATTACAGTAAAAGCAAAGAAAAAGAGAAAAAGTGTAAAAGTAAATAAAAGATTGTATAATCTTCTCTCTCTCTTACTTATACTTGGTAAAAAAATATAACCGTTGGACACCTGTCAGACATGCAGCAATAATGAATAGTTAATGGGCACGGGAAAACAGTAATCATTACTTACCCACTTGCAGTTTTTCAAGGAAAAACCGTTCCACTTACCCAGTAATTCCATTAATTGAGGTAAGTCAGTTTTAATTCAAAATTTAAACTGTTCCCACTTATTCAATTATTTTCACTACTAAACCAATATTCTGAAAAAAAAATTGAGTGTGAGAATGACCAAAATAAATCAAGTAAACAAGTACTGATATTTTAAAATCAGAACTTAATTTAAATCAATGATTAAAATGATCATCAGAACATGGATATATCAGGATTTATCAGTGCAGTTAAATGTGCAAACATCTCAGAGACAGAATCTTGCAAAAATAAGAAATTTCATTAATATATTAAGAGAATACATTCATGAAATTGAAATTACATCAGAGAATTACAAGACTGTCCTAAGCTTTTAATCCTAACATCAACAGCCTTAGTCCTAGCTCAAGAAGCAGGGCAAGGCTGACGATGAAGAAAAATAGGAAGAAGAAAATAAGTTATTTCTTCTTCCTACTCTCTACAAAAAGAATAGCGAGTCTGATGATTCGCTCTTGCTGGCGGAGAGCTTCCAGCCTTTCTTCCTCCAATCGCTCCAGATGGCGATAGTAGTCCATGTAAAAGAACAGGAGGTGGGTGAGAACCTCCTGGGGAATCGAGTCCCAAATCTCATCAGGAATGACAATGACATGCCATTCCTGCTGCCATGCTTCACAGCTCAGCTCCATGTTGAAGGTCTCATAGTTCAAAAACATATTGTAGTTGACCATGGTTTTGTTGGTATTAAGGAAAGGAGAGTGAGTATGTGAGAAAAGAATTGATGTATAGGCTGATGTGAAGTGTTGGTTTATATAGGCAAGAGAATGCTAGGAGACGTAAGGAAATTTAATGCTGACAGGTAGAAATAATTCTATCTCATCTCCCTAGACTTGAAAGAAGAAAAACAGTCATTGGAAAGGTAAAACAGGGTTTAATGCGCACAAGAAACAAGTAAAAATTACTGTGCATGTACGTGTACCATTATCCCTAATTATATTGACTGTTAATATTCCACCCAAACATATTCTGATTTAAAATGAGACTGTTTTTAGATTTTATCCACAAATAAGTCAAGTAAAGGATCCGAATTTAATATCAGAACTTAGTCTTATATCAGAACTTAACAGTCATCAGAACATGATTTCTTAACTCAAAAAATGAATGCATATCTCCGTAATTCTTCACCCAAATTCTGATATCGATTCTTCAGAACTTAATCATCAGAACGTTCAACAGAGCCTGTCCTCAGAATTTATGCAATCTGACACATAAACTGTTCATCTAAAATAACATAGATCACCACAGTAATTTTCATATGGAGTGTTTAGTGTGTGCATTAAGCTAAATATCATACAAAGAGTAAAGTCTGATTCACTTCAGTACATCTTAGAAATAAGGCATAACTAAAACTTTACTAAAAATCTGTCATTATTCTGAAGCCTACTATTGAATGAGTTCATGCTTGAGTCCACCTCAACTGTTTTGTGCTAATTTTGTGCATCTTTTTAAATTCCATTTTATAGTGGCTTCTCAGTGTAAGTGAGTCACGACTGCTTATCAAAATTTATGCTATTATCAGAGTATTTCTCCAGTAATCATAGAGTGTGAAAAGTCACCAAGAAAATATTTTGCTTTTCTGATACATATTACTTAATACCAGCAATGCACTTGGGTCGTCCCTTCCACCTTTTTACTCTAGACCTCAAAGGAGTACCTAATTTTTATTTCTTTTTCTTTTCCCTTTTTCTTTTGATAAGTGAGGTTTATCAGCACTTAGTACATTCAGCAGATTTACTAACACCAGAACTTAACAGATGAGAAGCATTATTCTAGTTTTTGACTTAGTAATAAGATAGACAGAGTAAACTTAACTAAGCTCAATATCAGAATTTGCTTGTGTCAATGAATTTCCACATAAATAATTACTTCTAACATGGGATTTCTAGTATATTGAAGACTACTAGGTCAGCATCTAGCACAGGTATCCTCATAGGATAGAATAGTTACATAAACAGACATATCATTATCAAAGTTTAGAAATTCACAGCAGACTACAATCAGTACTTAAGTAATTTTCATTGAAGCACATAATACACATAGAGAGTAATTTCTGTAAATACTGATCATAAAGTCTGATGCATCAGAATAAAACTAAGCAGATGTAGAGAAAGAACTTGAAACCATTCCAAGTTCATTTACCAATCTTGTAAAAGTAGCTTCACACAGTGGTTTTGTGAAGATATCTGCTAGTTGTTGATCTGTTGGAACAAAGTGCAATTCTACTGTACCTTCATCCACATGTTCCCTTATGAAGTGGTACCTGATGCTGATGTGCTTTGTCATTGAGTGTTGAACTGGATTACCTGTCATAGCAATAGCACTTTGATTATCACAGTAAATAGGGATTTTAAAATATGTTAACCCATAATCCAGTAACTGATTCTTCATCCAAAGAATCTGTGCACAACAGCTTCCTGCAGCAATGTACTCTGCTTCTGCAGTTGATGTGGAATTGACTTTTGTTTCTTGCTAAACCAAGAAACCAATCTGCCTCCAAGAAATTGGCAGCTTCCACTTGTGCTTTTCCTGACAATTTTGCAACCTGCAAAATCTGCATCTGAGTAACCTATTAGTTTAAAATCTGATTCTCTGGGATACCACAATCCCAGATCAGCTGTTCCCTTAAGATATTTGAAAATCCTTTTCACAGCTGTTAAGTGAGGTTCTCTTGGATCTGCTTGAAATCTTGCACAAAAACAGGTAGCATACATGATATCAGGTCTACTAGCAGTTAGATAGAGTAGAGAGCCAATCATACCTCTGTAATCAGTAATATCTACTGATTTACCAGTATCCTTGTCCAGTTTTGTTGCAGTGGCCATGGGAGTGGATGCACTTGAACAGTCTTGCATTCCAAATTTCTTCAGCAAGTTTCTGGTGTACTTAGTTTGACAAATAAAAGTGCCTTCTTCATTCTGCTTGACTTGAAGGCCCAGAAAATAGCTAAGTTCCCCTATCATACTCATTTGATACCTTGACTGCATCAGTTTGGTAAACTTCTTGCAAAGTCTGTCATTTGTAGAACCAAAGATGATATCATCAACATATATCTGCACCAGAAGTAAGTCCTTTCCATGGTTGAGGTAGAACAGTGTTTTGTCTATAGTTCCTCTGTTAAATCCACTTTCAGAAGAAACTGAGCTAAAGTCTCATACCATGCTCTTGGAGCTTGCTTAAGTCCATAAAGTGCTTTATCAAGCCTGTAGACATAACCTGGATATTTGGAATCTATAAAGCCTAGAGGTTGTTCAACATATACTTCTTCCTCCAATTCTCCATTGAGAAAAGCACTTTTCGCATCCATTAGAAAGACAGTAAACTTTTTGTGAGCAGCATAAGCCAAAAATATCCTTATGGCTTCCAATCTAGCAACTGGTGCAAATGTTTCATCATAATCAATTCCCTCCTGTTGAGAATATCCTTTTGCAACCAGCCTTACCTTATTCCTTGTAATTATGCCATCACTATCAGTTTTGTTTCTGAATACCCATTTTGTACCAACAACAGATCTGTTCTTTGGTCTTGGCACTAGGGTCCAGACTTTATTTCTTTCAAATTCATTTAACTCTTCCTGCATTGCTTGCACCCAATCAGCATCTTGAAGAGCTTCTTCCACTTTCTTTGGCTCAGTCTGAGAAAGAAAAGAATTGTAAAGACATTCACTTGAAGTAGCTGTTCTAGTTCTGACACCTGCATCAGGATTTCCAATTATCAAATCAGGTGTATGTGATTTAGTCCACTTCCTTGCAGATGGAAGGTTTTCTCTAGAACTGGATGCTCCCCCATGATCCATGCTGTCTTCATTAACATTTTCTGATGTTCCCCCTAAAACTATGCTCTCTGAGTTGGATTCTTTAGTATATAGATTTTCAGAACTATCAAAACTTGGCTTATCAGAACTTGATGAATCAGAACTTGAAGAGCCAGATGTATGTTCTGATGCTTCTTGAGATGTGATAATATCTTGAGTATGCTCCCCCTGCATAGGTGCATCTTCCTTTGGCGTAGTCACCACAGTTTCAATAACATCAGAGATTAGTCCTTCAGAGTTTGCAGTATCAGGATTTAGATTGTCAGAATTTTCAGTATCAGAATTTAAGTCTTCATTTTCAAATCTCAGCTGATCATGATCAATAAAATCTTCACGTCCAGTAATCTTCTTATCATCAAAAGAGACATTGATAGATTCCATGACCACTCTTGTTCTTAAGTTATAGACTCTGAAAGCTTTTGTGGAAAGTGGATACCCAACAAAGATTCCTTCATCAGCTTTTAAATCAAATTTGGATAGCTGTTCAGGATGAGTCTTAAGAACAAAACACTTGCATCCAAATACGTGAAAATACTTCAGATTTGGCTTCTTTTTCTTCACCATTTCATATGGTATCTTTCCATGCTTGTTAATTAGTGTTGCATTCTGAGTAAAACAAGCAGTCTACACAGCTTCAGCCCATAAATAGGTTGGAAGCTTTGCTTCATCAAGCATTGTACGTGCAGCTTCAATGAGAGTTCTATTCTTTCTTTCAATAATTCCATTTTGTTGTGGAGTTCCAGGAGCAGAAAATTCCTGCTTGAGTCCATGGTTTTTACAAAACTCTTCCATTATCAAATTCTTGAACTCAGTACCATTATCACTCCTTATTATTTTCACAGAATCTTTGACCAATTTATCCAGTTTCCTGACATGATCAATCAAGATAGATGCAGTTTCACTTTTAGTGTGCAAGAAATACACCCATGTGTATCTGGTGAACTCATCCACTATGACCATAGCATATTTCTTCTTTGCAATAGACATGACATTTACTGGACCAAATAGATCAACATGTAGAAGGTGATAAGGCTCAAGAATTGATGATTCAGTCTTGCTCTTGAATGAGGATTTCCTTTGTTTAGCCTTCTGACAAGAATCACAAAGGCCATCAGGAGCAAATACTGTGTTAGATATATTTGATAATGTCATGGCTAATATGATTTATGTTTAGTTTTCAGATCTTACTTAAACAGGATAAATCAGTACTTACTGGAAGTCAGGACTTAAGGATATCAGTACTTATATTATCAGGAGATAATCATCAGAAGACGGATATCAGAACTTAAGTACTGAAGGACGTTCAGATAAGGATAGCAGCTGATTAAAGGAAAGAAGATCGAGACAAACATAAGAAGAGATATGCATGAAGAAGGAATTCTATGAAGAATAGAATACTTAGAAGAAAAGATATCTGATTCATATATTTTAGGAAGTAGAATTATATTCCATATCAATTAGCGATTATCTTGTAACTGTGTAGTATATAAACACAGACATAGGGTTTACACTATAAGTGTTATCATATTCGAGAAGATTATTCATCCAAACCCTAGTAGCTCTCGTGATATTTGTTCATCACTGAGAGGTAACAGTTCCATACTGTAACAGAGTTTATTGTTTCAATAAAGTTTGTTTTCTATTACTTGAGTTATTAAAGTTCAATTTGATTGTACTTTACATTGTATTCACCCCCTCTACAGTGTGTGTGTGACCTAATAAGTGGTATCAAAGCCTATCTGTTAACACACAAACAGTTTAAGATCCAAACATAATCATGTCTGACACAGAAACTCCAACTAAGCCCACCAAAACTGAAGAACCTCCAAAGACACAAATTCAAAGTCGGTATGAGACCATCAGAGTTCCCATACTGAGACCATCTGAATATGCCATATGGAAGGTGAGGATGACCATGTTTCTGGAAGCTTCAGATCCAGAATATCTTGATAGAATCAAGGAAGGACCTCACAAACCAACCAAGCTCGCTGTTGCAGTTGCAGGTGAAGCAGCAAAGACTGTACCAAAGAAGAAAAGTGATTACACTGCTGAAGATATCGCATCAATTGCTAAGGATGCTAAGGTACGACACTTACTGCATAGTGCCATTGATAATGTAATGTCAAACAAGGTAATTAACTGCAAGACTGCAAAGGAGATATGGGATGCTCTGGAAATAAGGTGTCAGGGAACTGATACAATTAAGAAGAACAGGAAGACAATACTCACTCAAGAGTATGAACACTTTGACTCAAAGGCTAATGAGTCATTGACTGATTTATATGATAGATTTGTCAAACTCTTGAATGATTTGTCACTGGTTAATAAGGAGTATGATCTTAAAGATTCAAACCTTAAATTCCTGATAGCTCTTCCTGAATGCTGGGATTTGAAGGCAACAACAATAAGAGACAACTACAATCTTGATGAAACAACTCTTGATGAAATTTATGGAATGCTCAAGACTCATGAACTTGAAATGGAACAAAGAAGCAAGAGGAAAGGAGGAAAGTCAAGGACAGTTGCTCTTAAGGCTGAAGAAGAATCCCCCAAGGCAGCTACCTCAAGGAAAGACAAGGGTAAAGCTTTTTTCACAAAGTCTGATATTGAGTCATCAAGTTCTGAAAGTGATGATGACTCAGAATCTGAAAGCTTGCCTGAGACTGATGTTGATGAGGAGATGATGAAGCTGTGTGCTCTTATGGTGAAAGGGATCACAAAGATTGCATACAGGAAGTTCAGGAAGGGAAAGAAGTTTTCCAGGAAAGGCACAAGTTCTGATAAGAAGAATTTCAGAAGATCTGAGGGCAGAGGAGGAAAGTCTGACAGAGGAGATTATATCAATGTCAAATGCTATAACTGTGGTGAGAAATGCTACATATCTCCTAATTGCAAGAAAGTGAAGAGTGACAAAGGCAAGGCTCTTGTCACAAAGAAGAAACGTTGGGCAGACACCTCAGACTCTGAAAGTGAGGAGAATTATGCTTTGATGGCAAATGCTGATAAAGCAAGTGCTGAAAGCAGTTCTGAAGCTGCTGAATCAAAGGTACCTCAGACTACTTATGCTTTTCATACTGATGATATTAATGAGTTGAGAAGATATCTTAAAACCATGTTTGTTAGTTATAGGGATCAAACCTTAACATGTGAAAGATTAACTTTTAAAAATCTTGCTTTTAAGAAAAGAAATGATTTCTTAGAAAAAGAGTTAGTTATGTTCCATCAAACTCAGAAAGATAGAGATGATGCTTTTTATGTTAGGGATGAAGTGCTAAAAATGAATGAATCTCTAAAAACTGAGTTAGAAAAGGAAAGAGAGGTTATCAGGAATTGGACTAACTCTGGCAGAACAACTCAAAATTTGCTAAGTAGTGAAAACTAGAAAGAGGGCGTAGGTTATGGAGAGGATAAGAATGATAAAGGAATTGTAGAAATTAAGCCTGTTGTTAAGCAAAAGCCAAAGTTAAAACCTGTTAAGTTTGTAACTGTAAAGTCTGATAATGAGAAATCAGAAGTTAAAAAGGGATTAACTTCTAACAAACTAAAATAGGAAAGGACAGCTGAAGTAAACATAGGCTTAATGACTAAGAAGCAGCTTAAACATAAGCTGAAAGATGTTAAGAACGCAAACAAGGTAAAATCACCTAGGAAAAATAGGAATGGAAAGGAAGGTGTGAATAAAAGCAATGATTATAAGTCTGTTCCTGATGCTCCTAGGAAAATGTGTCATAACGGTGGAAGTTCTAACCATCTGGCTTCGTTTTGCAGGAAGAATAAGAACATAAACTCCTTACCTTCAAGGTCAGGAGTTAAGAGTCAGTCTGTTAGATATAAGCCACAAAATCCTTGTTTTCATTGTGGTAGTTTATGGCATTCCATTTATACTTGTAAGGAATATAATAGTTTGTACTATGATTATTATCAAATAAAACCTTCTTTAAAGAAAGTTTCCATTGTTCCTTCTAGTGTAAATTCTGATTCAAAGTCTGATAGTGTAAATTCTGATAAGAAAAATGTTAACATAAACTCTGATGCTAAATCCGCTGCAAATGTTAACAAACTTGATAAGGCCAAAGGATCCAAGCAAGTCTGGGTCCTTAAAACTAATCATTAGTGGTCTTTGTGATTGCAGGGCAATAGGAAAAACATCCTAGTTCTGGACAGTGGATGTTCAGGACATATGACTGGAAATAAAGCCATGTTATCAGACTTTATGGAGAAAGCTGGCCCAAGTGTTTCTTATGGAGATGGCAACATTGGAAAAACATTGGGATATGGCAATATCAATCTTGGGAATGTCATCATTAAAGAAGTAGCTCTGGTCTCAGGACTTAAACACAATCTGCTGAGTATAAGTCAAATCTGTGATAGAGGTTATCATGTTGATTTCTTTGAAGAACACTGTGAAGTTGTGAGTAAATCTACAGGCAAAGTTGTTCTGAAAGGATACAGGCGTGGTAACATTTATGAAGCTAAGCTTTCAACAAGTACTGATGGTTCTGCAATCTGTCTTATGAGTAGAGCATCAATTGAAGAAAGCTGGAATTGGCACAAGAAACTCTCTCATTTAAATTTCAACAATATAAATGAGTTGGTCAAGAAAGATCTTGTGAGAGGACTGCCAAAGTCAGTATTTGCTCCTGATGGCCTTTGTGATTCTTGTCAGAAGGCCAAACAAAGAAAATCCTCATTCAAGAGCAAAACTGAATCATCAATTCTTGAGTCTTATCACCTACTACATGTTGATCTATTTGGTCCAGTGAATGTCATGTCTATTGCAAAGAAGAAATATGCCTTGGTCATAGTAGATGAGTTCACCAGATACACATGGGTGTATTTCTTGCACACAAAAAGTGAAACTGCATCTATCTTGATTGATCATATCAAACAACTGGATAAATTGGTCAAAGATTGTGTGAAGACAATAAGGAGTGATAATGACACTGAGTTCAAGAATTTATTAATGGAAGAGTTCTGCAAAAATCATGGAATCAGGCAGGAATTCTCTGCTCCTGGAACTTCACAGCAAAATGGAGTTGTTGAAAGGAAGAATAGAACTCTCATTGAAGCTGCACGTACAATGCTTGAAGAAGAAAAGCTTCTAACCTATTTCTGGGCTGAAGTTGTGTAGACTGCTTGTTTTACTCAAAATGCAATACTCATTAACAAGCACGGAAAGACACCATATGAGATGGTGAAGAAAAAGAAGCCAAATATGAAGTATTTTCATGTATTTGGATGCAAGTGTTTTGTTCTTAAGACTCATCCTGAACAGCTATCGAAATTTGATCTAAAAGCTGATGAAGGAATCTTTGTTGGATATCCACTTTCCACAAAAGCCTTCAGAGTCTATAACTTGAGAACAAGAGTGGTCATGGAGTCTATCAATGTCTCTTTTGATGACAAGAAGATTACTGGACTTGAAGATTTTATTGATCATGATCAGCTGAGATTTGAAAATGAAGACTCAAATTCTGATACTGATAATCCTGACAATCTAAGTCCTGATACTGCAAACTCTGATGGATTAAACTCTGACGTTATTGAAACTGTGGCGACTACACCAAAGGAAGATGCACCTATGCAGGGGGAGCATACTTAAGATCTTACCACATCTCATGAAGCATCAGAACATACATCTGGCTCTTCAAGTTCTGATTCGTCAAGTTCTGATAAGCCAAGTTCTGATAGTTCTGAAAATCTAAATTCTGAAGAATCCAACTCAGAGAGCATAGTTTCAGGGGGAGCATCAGAAAATGAAAATGAAGACAGCATGGATCATGGGGGAGCATCCAGTTCTAGAGAAAACCTTCCATCTGCAAGGAAGTGGACTAAATCACATACACCTGATTTGATAATTGGAAATCCTGATGTAGGTGTCAGAAATAGAACAGGTACTTCAAATGAATGTCTTTACAATTCTTTTCTTTCTCAGACTGAGCCAAAGAAAGTGGAAGAAGCTCTTCAAGATGCTGATTGGGTGCAAGCAATGCAGGAAGAGTTAAATGAATTTGAAAGAAACAAAGTTTGGACCCTAGTGCCAAGACCAAAGAATAGATCTGTTGTTGGTACAAAGTGGGTATTCAGAAACAAAACTGAAAGTGATGGCATAATTACAAGGAATAAGGCAAGGCTGGTTGCCAAAGGATATTCTCAACAGGAGGGAATTGATTATGATGAAACATTTGCACCAGTTGCTAGGTTAGAAGCCATAAGGATATTTTTAGCTTATGCTGCTCACAAAAAGTTTACTGTCTTTCAAATGGATGTGAAAAGTGCTTTTCTCAATGGAGAATTGGAGGAAGAAGTATATGTTGAACAACCTCCAGGCTTTGTAAATTCCAAATATCCAGATTATGTCTACAGCCTTGATAAAGCACTTTATGGACTTAAGCAAGCTCCTAGAGCATGGTATTAGACTTTAGCTCAGTTTCTTCTGGAAAGTGGATTTAACAGAGGAACTATAGAACAAAACACTGTTCTACCTCAACCATGGAAAGGACTTACTTCTTGTCCAGATTTATGTTGATGATATCATTTTTGGGTCTACAAATGACAGACTTTGCAAAAAGTTTGCCAAACTGATGCAGTCAAGGTATCAGATGAGTATGATGGGGGAACTTAGCTATTTTCTGGGCCTTCAAGTCAAGCAGAATGAAGAAGGCACTTTTATTTGTCAAACTAAGTACACCAGAAACTTGCTGAAGAAATTTGGAATGCAAGATTGTTCAAGTGCATCCATTCTCATGGCCACTGCAAAAAAACTGGACAAGGATACTGGTAAATCAGTAGATATTACTGATTACAGAGGTATGATTGGCTCTCTACTCTATCTAACTGCTAGTAGACCTGATTTCATGTATGCTACCTGTCTTTGTGCAAGATTCCAAGCAGATCCAAGAGAACCTCACTTAACAGCTGTGAAAAGAATTTTTAAGTATCTTAAGGGAACAGCTGATCTGGGATTGTGGTATCCCAGAGAATCAGATTTTAAACTAATAGGTTACTCATATACAGATTTTGCAGGTTGCAAAATTGATAGGAAAAGCAGAAGTGGAAGCTTCTAATTTCTTGGAGGCGGATTGGTTTCTTGGTTTAGCAAGAAACAAAAGTCAATTTACATATCAACTGCAGAAGCAGAGTACATTGCTACAGGAAGCTGTTGTGCACAGATTCTTTGGATGAAGAATTAGTTACTGGATTATGGGTTAACATATTTTAAAATCCCTATTTACTGTGATAATCAAAGTGCTATTGCTATGACAGGTAATCCAGTTCAACACTCAATGACAAAGCACATCAGCATCAGGTACCACTTCATAAGGGAACATATGGATGAAGGTACAGTGGAATTGCACTTTGTTCCAACAGATCAACAACTAGCAGATATCTTCACAAAACCACTATGTGAAGCTACTTTTATAAGATTGGTAAATGAACTTGGAATGGTTTCAGGTTCTTTCTCTAAATCTGCTTAGTTTTGTTCTGATGCATCAGACTTTATGATCAGTATTTACATAAATTACTCCCTTTATATATTTTGTGCTTAATTGAAAATTTGCTTAAGTAATGACTGTTGTCTGATGTAAGTTTCTAAACTCTGAAAATGATATGTCTGTTTATGTAACTATTCAATCCTATGAGGATACCTGTGCTAGATGCTGACCTAGTAGTCTTCAATAAACTATGGATTCCATGTAAGAAGTAATTATTTCTGTGGAAATCTATTGACACAAGCAAATTCTGATATTGAGCTTAGTTGAGTTTACTTTGTCTATCTTATTACTAAGTCACAAACTAGAATAATTCTTCTCATCTGTTAAGTTCTGATGCTAGTAAATATGTTGAATGTACTAAGTGCTGATAACCCTCTTTTATCAAAAGAAAAAAAAATCAAGGATTAAAATTCAGGTACTCCTTTGAGATCTAGAGTACAAATGTGGAAGGGACGACCCAAGTGCATTGCTGGTATTAAGTAAATATGAATCAGAAAAGCAAAATATTTTCTTGGTGACTTTTCACACTCTATGATTACTGGAGAAATACTCTGATAATAGCATAAATTCTGATAAGCAATCGTGACTCACTTACACTGAGAAGCCACTGTAAAATGGAATTTCAAAAGATGCACAAAATTAGCACAAAATAGTTGAGGTGGACTCAAGCATGAACTCATTCAATAGTAGGTTTCAGAATAATGACAGGTTTTTAGTAAAGTTTTAGTTATGCCTTATTTCTAAGATATACTGAAGTGAATCAGACTTTACTCTTTGTCTGATATTTAGCTTAATGCACACACTAAACACTCCATATGAATGATGAAACTTACTGTGGTGATCTATGTTATTTTAGATAAACAGTTTATGTGTCACATTGCACAAATTCTGAGGACAAGTTCTGATTGCACCATCTGATGATTAAGTTCTGAAGAATCTATATCAGCATTGGTGTGAGGACTTACTAAGATAGGCATTCATTTTTCGAGTTAAGAAATCATGTTCTGATAACTGTTAAGTTCTGATATAAGTCTAAGTTCTGATATTAAAATATGATCCTTTACTTGACTTATTTGTGGTTAAAATCTAAAAACAGTTTCATTTTAAATCAAAACATGTTTGGGTAGAATATTAACAGTCAATATCATAAGGGATAGTGGTTCACGTACACGTACAGTAATTTTTACTGGTTACTTGTGCGCATTAACCCTGACTTACACTTCCAATGACTGTTTTTCGTCTTCCCAGTCTAGGGAGATGAGGTAGAATTAATTCTACCTGCCAGCATTAAATTTCTTTGCGTCTCCTGGCATTCTTTTGCCTATATAAACAACCACTTCACATCAGCCTTCACATCACCTCTTTTATCACAAACTCATCTTCATACTCTTTATATCAAAAACACCATGGTCAATTACAATATGTTTTGAACTATGAAACATTCAACATGGAGCTGAGCTGTGAAGCCTGGCAGCAGGAATGACACGTCACTGCCATTCCTGATGAGATATGGGACTCAGTTCCCCAGGAGGTACTCACCCACCTCCTGTTCTTCTACATGGGTTACCATCGCCATTTGGAGCGATTGGAGGAGGAAAGACTGGAAGCTCTCCGCCAGCAAGAGCGAATCATCAGACTCGCTATTCTGTTTATCGAGAGTAGGAAGAAGAAATGATTTATTTTCTTCTTCCTGTTTTTCTTCATCGTCAGCCTTGCCCTGCTTCTTGAGCTAGGACTAAGGTTGTTGATGTTAGGTTTAGCAGCTTAGGTCAATCTTGTAAAAGTTCTGATGTAATTTTAATTTCATGAATGTATTCTCTTAATATATTAATGAAATTTCTTTTTTTGCAAGTTCTTGTCTCTAAGATGTTTTGTAATGCATTGATAAATCCTGATAAATATTCATATTCTGATGACCATTTCAATTTTAATTTAAATTAAGTTCTAATTTTACATTATCAGTACTTGTTCCCTTGATTTATTTTGGTCATTCTCACTCGAATTTTTTTTTTCAGAATATTGGTGTTGCAGTGAAAAATAATTGAATAAGTGGAAACAGTTTCAATTTTGAATTAAAACTGATTTACCTTGATTAATGGAATTACTGGATAAGTGGAACGGTTTTTACTTGAAAAACTGCAAGTGGTTAAGTAATGATTATTGTTTTCCCGTGCCCATTAACTATTCATTATTACTGCATGTCTGACAGGTGTCCAACGATTACATTTTTTTTTCAAAGTATAAGTAAGACAGAGAGAGGATTTTTTTTAATCTTTTATTCACTTTTATACTTTATCTCTCTATTTGCTTTTACTCTCTTTCTTCTCCTGGCGTTGGTTTTTCATATAGACATTCTATCAAACACCTAACAGGCACTCTTAAATCTCGATTATTTTCATGGCACCTAAGGAATTGATCATTGATGGAGCTAAATTTGTTCCAAATAACTATGCTGCGATTCTTGATAATGCTGAAGCTCCATCTGAGTTGCATTTTGTGCAAGATCTTCTTACACACGGTGAAATCGGGTATGCATTGACCCAACATTCAACCTTTTCGTGCCAACAAGTTCTGACATTTTGGAGGACTGGAAACTTTGATAATGGTGGTCAAAATGGTACTCCTAGTATTGTTTTCGAAGTGGATGATTCTACATATGGGGTAACTCCTGGTACAATTCGCAAGGCCCTACATCTACCAGAAGGATGTACTTTTTCAACCCCGGAGGAATCAGCTCTTAAAGAGTTCATGGCTAGTTTGGGGTATGAGCAGAGTTTGGCAAAGCTTGGGCAGTTGAAACGGGCTCATATCAGAAAGGAATGGAGCTTCTTCTTTGACTGCATCACTAAAACTTTTGGGAATAAATGTTCAAACTTTGATGATATTCCTATAATGAGTCAGCACATTGGGTATGCTTTCATTAACCAAACTCATTTTGATTTTGCAACTGCTGTGATAGGTTTTATTGGGGATAGGATGACAGAAGATAGGAATGTTGTCTACTTTGCTAGATTTTGTCAGCTTATTTTTAAGCATTGTTGTGCTGATAACCCCCAACCTACCACTGACTTAACTCCATCTTTCAAAATTGCAAAACGAGCCTTTAATAATTTGGTAAATGCTGATCTTAAGAAAAGGGTGGTTAGACCTTTACAGATTCCTCAGTCTGTAAAATAGATCTTGGTAAATGCTGATCCTGAAACCTATAGATCAATTTATACTGATATCCAACTAACCACCACCTCCCAAACACCACAGCAACCATCAGAACATACCACTCATACTACTCAACCTACCCTCAGACAATATCTCAAATCATATCTCTCCACTTCACAGACAGTTCGACCTTCATCCTCAGCACCTACTGTGAAGCCTTCATCTTCCAAGGCTAAGAGGACAAAGACTGTTTCTCAAACACCTCAGAAGAGAAGGAGGATTGTTTTGAGAGATGAATCTGATAGTGAGGAATAGGTTTTTACTTTAGAACCTGTTAATAAAGAAACTGAGAAAGTTCCTTCTCAGAAAGATTCTGCAATTGGGGGATCTAGGCTTCTCAAAAGGCTTAGAAGAATGACTATTGATGAAACTCCCAAGGAATCCATATCTTTAAAGAGATACAAGAAACAGAGGGCAAAAAGGCCAGTTTCAGATGATGAGGAAGCAGCAGCTAAGGAAGGAGATCAAGAATCTCTGATCTCACAAGAACCAGAATCTGCTAAGGCCACTGCTTCTCCATTAACTTCAACTAAGGAAGCTGTTACTGAAAAGGCCAACACACCTTCTATGTCTCCTAAGACTGTATCTCCTGTTAATTCAGGCACAAGTACTGATATTGATATCCAGAACTTGGTTATGCCTGAAGTACTTAGAAGCTCCAACAGCAACTAATCCATCAACAACATCTGTTACTGATGCTGCTCAAACTCCAGAATTATCTATTACACCTTCTCTGCATCTAGATGCTGATGATCAGAATATAGGTGAGCATCAGGATATGGCTGTTGATCAGAACTTGGAACCAGATCAGCAATTAGAGGATGATCCTGAAGCCTCCATTGCTACTCATACTGTTGTTTTATCAGAAGATACTGATTCTGTAAGTTCTGATGCTGCAAATGCTGGAGATACTGGTGATGCTGCTCCAAATGAAGATGCTGATGAAGCAGGTCCTTCAGGACATGCTCCTCAACAAACTGTTCTTAAATCTGAACTTGTTAAGAAGTTTGTTACAAGAGAAGCACCAGTGCCTTGGAGTGAAACTCCTACAGGACAGGAGTGGACTAAGGAATGGAACTCAGTTATTTGTGCTCCATCTGCACAACATCTTGCTGAGCACTTTATAAAAGCTGATGAAATGTTAAATACTGATGATTTCAAAACACAGCTTCGAGTCACTGCATTGAGTACTAAACATTTACAAGGTCTCCATTCAACTACTCATGCAGAGTTACATCATCTTAGGGAAGAACTCATGAAGCAAGAACAAGTTCAGAAGATTGATAAGAAAAAAGTTCTTCCAACCTACCTTTGATAGAGTTGCTTATATTGAGAAGACTCAAGAGAACCAACAAGCTCAGATTGATGATATTCTGAAAAATCAAGCTTCTCAGCAATCTCAACTTCATGAAATCCAAGCCTCAGTGGAATTGCATGTCTCTCTTCTATTACCTGCTGATGCCAAAAAGGGGGAGAAAGTAATTAAGTCCAAATGCAAAACTGATAAGACACTAAAGGGGAAGGATGATGAAAAGGATGACCAAGGAAACTCTGGAATGGGTAGAGGTCATAATCAAGGTAGAGGTTTCTCATCAAGAAAAGCT
This sequence comes from Apium graveolens, assembly GCF_009905375.1. Taxonomy (NCBI): domain Eukaryota; kingdom Viridiplantae; phylum Streptophyta; class Magnoliopsida; order Apiales; family Apiaceae; genus Apium; species Apium graveolens. The sequence continues at coordinate 146,934,110 of NC_133656.1, read as the reverse complement.
GAAATCACAAGTCACAGGACAAGTTCTGATACTGGAAAAAGAATTAGTTCTGCTACTGGTAAAAGGATAAGTTCTGATGAACTTTTAGATCTTGATGAAAAAATGTCAAGACAGTTATTTCTTCAGGAAAATCAAGGAATGGACTTCGAGAGTTTAATGGAAGAAGAAGCCAGACTTAAATCAGAAAAAGTTACATCTAGATCTGAAGCTTTTGGTAAAAAGACACTTCCAAAACTCAAAGGCATTGTGATAAAAGAAAGGACAAATACTGAAGCAACATTGGCTAAATCACAACCACAGATAGATCCCAGATCCAAGGGTAAAGAAAAAGTTGGTGAACCTATAAAGGTTTATGTGCCTCCTGAGAATGAAGAAATCACTGATGAAAAGGATGATCTTGCTCTGACTTCAAGAAAAGTTTTTAAGACAACCTCTGACATGGCTCAAGTTGTTCAGAGTCAAGAGACAGTAAGTTCCGATATTCCGAAGAAGCAAGTAACCTCTGACATAGCTCAAGTTAACTTGATATCAGAAGATAAATCAAAGACACTCCTACCAGGATTCACTAAAGCAAAACAGACTCAACCTTTGAAGACTGCTGCAAGTGGTTTTGAAGCAAGAGTAGTTACTGGAAAGGAAGCAAGATATAAAACTGGATTGGGAAGTGCTGATTAAAGAAGAATACAGAACACTACCAATGATCCAACTTCCTTGAGTGAACCAGGTATTGGAGCAACTCCTGAGAGATTGAATCAACTGGAATATGTACAAATGGTTTACCATACCTACTTGAAATAACACATCTTGTTGTATTTCATGACAAATGGTAGGGTTTATCATATAAGGCAAAATGCCATTCCATTGAAGTATTTTGAAGAACTGGAGCATGTACTATTCTTACTTCAAGTGAATGACAAATTAACAGAAAGTGCTGCAAACTATTTGAAGGATCAGATTCAGAGACAGAAAAGACTTTATTCTGTTAAGTCTGACAGCACATATCTTCCAAAGTACAGAGATCACAAGGGTGATATAGTTGAAATGAAGCCCAACACTGCTAAGATTATAACTACCTTTCTAGGTTACAGGGCTATAGAATTCAATCTTGAGTCTGATAAGGCATATTTGATCAGACTGGATCAGGATATAAGAAAAGCTAAGATTAATGATCTCAGGGCTGCAATCTTTCAAATTGGTGAAGATACTGCAGAGCTTAAAGATGCTAAAAGGAGGATGATTGACGAACTTAGATATGCTGAGAAATGTTTGTTGAAGAACTATCTCAGAACAACTCCTGACATCAGAGAGATCAGAAGATGAAGCCAAGTCAAGATCTATAACTGATTAAATTCTGATATTTGTACAGACTGAAGCTGTTATCAGAAGTTAAAGATTGGTAAAGCTTTAAGGACTGTAAGTTGTAGTTATCTAGTCTAATTCTCATGCATTTATACTTATGTTTTTGACATCATCAAATATCTGTTAAACTTGTATATTATGCTAATTTACAAGTTGGGGGAGATTGTTAGATATATTTGATAATGTCATGGCTAATATGATTTGTGTTTAGTTTTCAGATCTTACTTAAATAGGATAAATCAGTACTTACTGGAAGTCAGGACTTAAGGATATCAGTACTTATATTATCAGGAGATAATCATCAGAAGATGGATATCAGAATTTAAGTACTAAAGGACGATCAGATAAGGACAGCAGCTGATTAAAGGAAAGAAGATCGAGACAAACACAAGAAGAGATATGCATGAAGAAGGAATTCTATGAAGAATAGAATACTTGGAAGAAAAGATATCTGACTGATATATTTTAGGAAGCATAATTATATTCCATATCAATTAGCGATTATCTTGTAACTGTGTAGTATATAAACACAGACATAGGGTTTACACTATAAGTGTTATCACATTCGAGAAGATTATTCATCCAAACCCTAGAAGCTCTCGTGATATTTGTTCATCACTGAGAGGTAACAGTTCCATACTGTAACAGAGTTTATTGTTTCAATAAAGTTTTTTTTTCTGTTACTTGAGTTATTAAAGTTCGATTTGATTGTACTTTACACTGTATTCACCCCCTCTACAGTGTGTGTGTGTGACCTAACATACTGACTTTGGCAGTCCTCTCACAAGATCTTTCTTGACTAGTTCATTTATATTGTTGAAATTTAAATGAGAGAGTTTCTTGTGCCAATTCCAGCTTTCTTCAATTGATGCTCTACTCATCAGACAGATTGCGGAACCATCAGTACTTGTTGAAAGCTTGGCTTCATAAATGTTACCATGCTTGTATCCTTTCAGAACAACTTTTCCTTTAGATTTGTTTACAACTTCACAGTGTTCTTTAAAGAAATCCACATGATAACCTCTATCACAGATTTGACTAACACTCAGCAAATTGTGTTTAAGTCCTGAGACCAGAGCTACTTTTTCAATGATGACATTCCCAAGATTGATATTGCCATATCCCGGAGTTTTTTCCATATTGTCATCTCCAAAGAAACACCTGGGCCAGCTTTTTCCACAAAGTCTGATAGCAGGGCTTTATTTCCAGTCATATGTCCTGAACATCCACTGTCCAGATCTAGGATGTTTTTCCTGTTGCCCTGCAATCACAAAGACCACTAATGATTAATTTTAAGGACCCAGACTTGCTTGGATCCTTTGGCCTTATTAAGTTTGTTAACATTTGCAGCGGATTTAGCATCAGAGTTTATGTTAACAGTTTTCTTATCAGAATTTACAATATCAGACTTTGCATCAGAACTTACACTAGAAGGAATAATGCTAACTTTCTTTAAAGAAGGTTTTATTTGATAATAATCATAGCACAAACTATGATATTCCTTACAAGTATAAATGGAATGCCATAAATTACCACAATGAAAACAAGGATTTTATGGCCTATATCTAACAGACTGACTCTTAACTCCTAATTTTGAAGATAAGGAGTTTATGTTCTTATTCTTCCTGCAAAAAGAAGCCAGATGGTTAGAATTTCCACAGTTATAACATTTCTTTCTAGGAGCATTAGGAGCAGGCTTATAATCATTGCTTTTATTCACACCTACCTTTCCATTCCTATTTTTCCTAGGTGGCTTTACCTTGTTTACATTTTTAACATCTTTCAGCTTATGCTTAAGCTGCTTCTTTGTCATTAAGCCTATGTTAACTTCAGTTGGCTTATCATGTTTTGGTTTGTCAGAAGTTAATTTCTCTTTAACTTCTGATTTATCAATATCAGACTTTACAGCTACAAACTTAACAGGATTTACCTTTGGCTTTTGTTTAACAACTATAGGCTCAATTTCTACAGTTCCTTTATTATTCTTATCATCTCCATAACCTAAGACCTCTTTCCAGATTCCACTACTTAACAAATTCTGAGTTGTTCTGCCAGAGTTAGTCCAAGTCCTGATAATCTTTCTTTCCTTTTCTAACTCAGTTTTTAAAGATTCATTCATTTTAAGCACTTCATTTCTAACATAGAAAGTATCATCTCTTTCTTTCTGAGTTTGATGGAACATAACTAACTCTTTTTCTAAATAATCATTCCTCTTTTTATAAGCAAGATTTTCAGAAGTTAATCTCTCACATGTTAAAGTTTGATCTCTATAACTAATGAATATGGTTTTAAGATATCTTCTCAACTCAGTAATATCATCAGTATGAAAAGCATAAGTTGTTTGAGGTACCTTTAACTCAACAGCTTCAGAACTGCTATCAGCATTTGCCATCAAGGCATAGTTCACCTCACTTTCAGAATTTAAAGTGTCTAACTAGCTTTTCTTCTTTCTGACAAGAGCCTTGCCTTTGTCACTTTTTCCTTTTTTGCAATCAGGAGATATGTGGCCTTTCTCACCACAGTTGTAGCATTTGACATTTGAGTAATCTCCTCTGTCAGACTTTCCTCCTTTGCCTTCAGATTTTCTGAAACCTTTCTTATCAGAACTTGCACCTTTCCTGGAAAACTTCTTTCCCCTTCTGAATTTCCTGTATGCAATCTTTGTGATTCCTTTCACCATAAGAGCACACAGCTTCATCATCTCTTCATCAGGGTCCATCTCAGATAGACTATCAGTTTCTGAATCCTTATCACTATCAGGACTTGATGACTCAGTATCAGACTTTGTGATGAAAGCCTTTCCTTTGCCTTTATTTGAGACAGCCACTTTAGGGGATTCCTCCTCAGCCTTAAGAGCAACTATTCTTGATTTTCTCCCATGCATCTTGCTTCTTTGATCCATCTCAAGTTCATGAGTCTTGAGCATACCATAAATTTCATCAAGAGTAGTTTCATCAAGAGCATAGTTGTCTCTTATAGTTGTGGCCTTCAAATCCCAACTTTCAGGAAGAGCTAAAAGGAATTTGAGATTAGTATCTTCAAGATCATATTCCTTATCCACCTGTGACAGATCATTCAAGAGTTTGACAAATCTGTCATATAATCCAGTTAATGACTCATCAGGTTTTGAGTCAAAGTGCTCATACTCTTGAGTGAGTATAGTCCTCTTGTTCTTCTTAATTGAATCAGTTCCCTGGCATCTTGTCTCCAAGGCATCCCATATCTCCTTTACAATCTTGCAGTTAATTACCCTGTTTGACATTACATTATCAATGGCACTGTGTAGCAAATGTCTTACCTTTGCATCCTTTGCAATAGATGAGATATCTTCAGCTGTATATTCATTTTTCTCCTTTGGTACAGTCTGTGCTGGCTGATCTGCAACTATAACAGAGAGCTTGGTTGGCTTATATGGTCCTTCATTAATTCTGTCAAGGTATTCTAGATCTGTAGCTTCCAGAAACATAGACATCCTCACCTTCCATATGGGATACTCGGAAGGTTTCAGTATGGGAACCCTTATAGTCTCATATCGATTATGGATTTGAGTCTTTGGAGTTTTTTCAGTTTTGGTGGGCTTGGTTGGAGTTTGTTCTTCTTCAGACATGATTGTTTTTGGATCTTTACTGTATGTATATTAATAGGTTGCTCTGATACCACTTGTTAGGTCACACACACTGTAGAAGGGGGTTGAATACAGTGTTTACTACAATCAAATCGAATATAAGAACTCAAGTAACAAAACACAGATTTTATTCAACACAATAAACTCTGTTACAAAGAACTGTTCACTCTCAGTGATGAATAAATTATCACGAGAGCTGCTATGGTTACAATTAATAATAAACTCGATTATGATAACACATATAGTGTAAACCCTATGATGTGTTTATATAGACACACAGTTACAAGATAATCTTCTAATTGATATCGAATATAATTCTGCTTCCTAATATATATCAATCAGTTATCTTTTCCTCCAAGTATTCTATTCCCTATAGAATTCTTCTCCATGCATATCTCTTCTTATATTTGTCTTGATCTTCTTTGCTTTCAATCAGCCGCCTTCCTTATCTGAAAGCCTCCTTAAGTCCTGATGTTATCTCCTGATAAATATCTCCTGACAACTTAAGTTCTGATATCTTAAGTCCTGACTTCAGTATAAGTACTGATTTCCAGTTAAGTACTGATTTGTCCTGTTAAGTAAGATCTGAAAACTAAACACAAATCATATTAGACATGACATCACAAATATATCTGACAACATACTTCTCAAATATAAAATGCAGACAAGTTCAAGATTCAAGATTATCAGTCAACAAATGATCTATTCACTAGATTGAAAAGTCTACAAAGTAGCTGGAAGAATACAAGATCAAGGGTCAAGATTAACTGGACAAAGGATGGTCACGGACTCGCAAGATTTTGCACAGATTTGCTAAGCTAAAAATGGAAATAGAAAAAGGTTGCTTTAGAAAGTAGTTTAGTACATTTTAGTGCAAGTATTGTAAACCAGTGCTGCTAGTCTATAAAGCATGCACTAGTCTTTAGTTCACAAGTAACAAACATATTCAGATTTTCTTGTATTCTCTTAGGATAGAAGTTGGGTTCTTATTTTCATAAAAACACAGAATTTGTAGCAAGACCAACTTAACTAATACAAATTAAGTGAGTTTTGAAAATACTGTGCTTGTTGATTTATTTCTATAAACACAATATCTCTGTAAAATCTAAACTGCTTTGTTCACCTAAAATCCGAACAAGTTTAAGAAGGATAAATATCCAAGAAACACATTCATTCCCACTCTATGTTGCATTCAATATCTAACAAGTGGTATCAGAGAAAAATCTGAAAGTAAAAAAATAAAGATCTTGGAAGAATGAGTGCACAAAAGATAGGCAGTATCAATATACTTTGATAAAATCAATTATACACTTTGTAAAAAAAAGATGATGTTGTTCATAAGGATGGCTAGTCCCATGTACATTCATATTCTCAAGAATGGCCCTTTTATACCCATGGAAAGGGTTGATGAATCTACTGATGGAGATATGGTCATTCCCACTCATTTTTCACCTAAAGACCCCTCAAAATACACAGAGGCTGAAAAGAAAAACATTTCTCTGGATAGTGGCTTGCAACTAATACTGGTACAGTCACTTGACAATATTATGTACAACAATATTATCAACTGTGACACAGCTAAACCGATTTGGGAAAATATTGAAATTCTGTGTGAGGGTGCAGAAGAAGTTAGATCTAATCAAAGGAGAACTGGTGTCTCAGTATGAGGGTTTCATGGCCAAGAATAAAGAAGGAATTACTGAAGTTTTTGAAAGATTCAACATATTGATAAATGTCTTTCAACTTTGTGATAAATATTATGAAGTTGAAGAGGTTAACCTAAAGTTTTTACTAGCTCTTCCTGACCACCTTGAACAGAAAATATCAGCTATTAGAGAAGGAAGAGACTTGAGCAAAATGACACTGAAAGTCTTGTATGGGATCTTGAAAACATATGAGCTTGAGATATTACAAAGAAAGTCATTGAAGGCAAACCAAGGACATGTGGTTGATGGATCCAGTGGCCTAATAGTCAATTATAGTGAAGCAAGTGAAGATGAACAAGATGCTCAAATTCTAGTCATTCATATTGTGGAGCAAAAGAACAAAGGACCTCAGAAACAAGTTATTTTGGATCAAGAGGAAGATGAATACTACACCCTTGATGAGCTAGATGAGATGGATCAATCAATGGCTTACATGGCTAGAAAATTCTCTAACATCAGGGTTAAAAGGCCAAGGTTTTTAAAGAACAGGGGACAGTCCTCAAATAGCAATAATTGGAAATAAAAAACTCAGTTTAACTCAGCTAGCAAACGTGGCTACAAAACTGGATCTGTTGACAGATCAAAAATAAGGTGCTTTAATTGTGATGAGTTTGGCCACTTTGCAACTGAGTGCATGATGCCGAAGAAAGTGAGGAAGGATAAAGCCTATCTGGAATTGGAAGCAAAGTATAAAGTTCTCTTGAAGAAATAATAGGAAAGGCTTACATAGCTGAAGGAAAGAGTTGGGATGACACTAATGAAGATAATGAGAATGAAGAATTTAGAAATTATGCACTTATGGCTCTTAAGCAAGGAGAATCATCCTCATCAAAATCAGAGATACCAAACCTAAATACCATTAATTTAAATATAAATCAATATAAAGAAACTGTTGAAAAGATGAGTGTAGAGATGTTTCATATCCACAAAAGCATGGTGGCAGCTTCTGCAGAAGTTAGTAGACTGTCAAATACAAATGAGAAGCTTGAGATTGAAAAGCAAGAATTGGAACTGCAGCTTGTTGAGCTTGAAACAGTCAAGTAAGAAAATAAATATCTAAAAAATAAGCTCAAGTGTGCTAGTGAAATTGAAGCTATGTTGAGGGAAAAATTGGAGAATAATAAGGTGAAATTGAAGTCTTTCAAAAATGAATCTCAGTTGGTTGGACAATACCATGAGAAGAACAAACCATGTTCTAATATAGCTATTGGTTTGGACTATGATGGCTTGAACAACAACAAGAAAAATGAAGGTGACAAAGGCAAGCCAATTGCAGATCAAGATGTCTCATTTATGTTGAGAAAATTTGATGCACCTTTGTTCAAGGCATATGAAGTTAATTTTAGTGAGGTTGGGTTGATCATCAAACAAGAACTTGCAGATGAAGACAGTGAAAAGAAAAATGAAAAAACCACTCATACCATTAAAATTAAGAAGAATTCCATGGTCAATAAAGTTTCTAAGACACCAATCAAGGAAATAAAAACTGAGAATGCAGGAAAGAAAAAGAAGAACATGAATGGGAAAGTTGGAGTGAACAAGAGTAATAACTTTGCATTTATTGCAAATGCTCCCAGGAAACAATGTCAAAAGTGTGGCTCAACCAATCACCTAACTCACCTTTATAAAAAGGTTGTTAGTGAGTCAAAAGTGGGAGCATGCAAATATAATGAAGCAAAGGTTGAAGATCCCTATTCATTCGATGATAAACTTGATTGCATTCCTTGAAATATGAAAGTAATGACAAGCTATCATAAACTGAAAGTAGATCTCAAAAAAGTTAACCTTGGATCTACACCTAAAAAGGAAAATGCAAATCAATCATTGAACACTGTTCTTTCCGAGTCATCAAATTATACTTATGCAACTTCTGTTAAAAAGGAATAAAGTACCCAACACTGCTTGGGTAGCTAAACACACTTAATCCTCATTATGTGTAGGTAAAAATGAAGAAAGTCATATGGATCATTGACAGTGGATGCTCCAAACATATGACATGTGATAAATTCCTGCTATCACAATTTGAGGAGATGGCTGGCCCAATGGTGACTTTTAGAAATAACAGCAAATGGTTCACAATGGGATATGGCAAGTTAATTTATGGGAAAGTTGTCATTGAAGATGTAGCACTAGTAGCAGGTCTTGAGGAGAATCTCCTGAGTGTCAGTCAATTCACAGATAAGGGATTTAAGGTTTCATTTGACAAAGGAGACTTCTCAATTATCAATAAAAAGACTGGTGAAGTTGTTTTAAAAGGAGCAAGGAAAAGAAGCTCATTTATTGCAGATCTATACTTAGCAAATAAGGATGGTATATGTTGCTTCTACACCAAGGCATCTATTGAGCAAAGCAAACTGTGGCACAAGAAACTCTTTCACCTGAATTACAAAGCAATTAATACCTTGGTGAAGAAGAAATGAGTGAGAGACATGCCAAATTTGGAATTTGCTCAAGATGAAGTTTGTGAGGCATGTCAAAAAGGAAAAATGAAAAGGTCTAGTCACAAAAACAAAATTATGAATTCCATAAGTGCACCATTGCAACTTATTTACATGGACCTATTTGGATCAGTTAATGTCTTATCTATTTCTAGAAAGAAATATGAACTTGTGATGGTGGATGACTACTCAAGGTATACTGGGTAGAGTTAATGCATTCAAAGGATGAAACTCCACACATCATTATTGAACACATCAAGAAGATTGAGAAGCAGGCTGGAGATTAAAATTGTGTAAAAAGATTGAGGAGTGACAATGGCACATAATTCAGGAATGAATTTTAAATTAATTCTGCAAAGACAAGGGTATTGTTCAAGAGTTTTCAGTTGCAAAGACACCTCAGCAAAATTGGGTAGTTGAAAGGAAGAATAGAACTCTAGTTGAGGCTGCTAGAATAATCCTACAAGATGCCAATTTGCCAACTAGTTTTTGGGAAGAAGCTGTGAACATTGAATGCTACACTCAAAAAATATATCTCATCAACAAAAATCTTGGCAAGTCACCTTACTCAATTTTATCAAAAAGGAAGCCTAATGTGAAGCATAGGGATGGCAAAATAATCTGATCCGACATATACCCGATCCGAAATCCGAAATTTTAGATTTACCGGACCCGATTTTTTGGATTTGGATATGGATTTAATTTTTAAACATGAAATTTGTTGGATTTGGATATTAGGTATACCGATCCGAAACCCGATCTGAAATCTGAAACTCTATCCGAACCCAATCCGAACCCGAAATCTGAAAATCTGAATTATATACATATGTATATTATATATAATATTAGAATTTTATATATTATACATTATGTTATTATATATAATATATATATATATATATTCTATAATATACATTATACATATTATTATATAATGTTTAGAACATATATTTTATATTTATGTTAAAAATTAACTAATTATAAAAGTTTAATGAAATATAATTATTCAATCATTTAGACGGGTGATAAGGTTTATAAGGTTAACAAAACATCTTTTAGTAATAAATCTAAAAAACTGGGTATCAATTGAGTTGATTTTTTAAATATTAGTTATACATATAATAACACAATTAATGATGTGGTGGAGAGGTTGAAGATGACACGCTAAAAAACTTTCTCTACAAGTCACGTGTTCGATCCCAAGCACTTGCAATATTAATAATTATACAAATTTTCAGATTTCGGGTTCGGGTATGAATATACAATTCAAAAAACATTCGGGTTTCGGGTAACCCCAATCCGATCCGAAATCCGATGGATCGGGTTCAGGTATTCATTTTCGGGTATTTTTCGGGTTCGGGTCGGGTTCGGGTATGGTTAAAATTTTCAGGTTTGGATATGGATCAAGCAATACCCAACCCGATCTGACCCGATTGCCATCCCTAGTGAAGCATCTGCATGTGTTTGGAAGCAAGTGCTTTGTGATAAAAGATAACTCTGAATCGGGGTTTTATTATGTTATTAAGTGTATTTAGTCATAAAAAATACCGTAGCTGTTATGTGCTATATGTGTTCTGTGTTGTCAGGGTATTTTCCGGATATTTGTCGGGTATTATATTGGGTGTTAAAAATTGTTGTATCAAAAGTTATATGACCCGAACTTTGTTTTAATAGCTGATATTTGAAATAAAATAATTGGCCTTATTTCGCCTAAAATGGCTTGTACCATATCGTTATTCTGAACATCTAAATATTTTAAGAATTTTCTCGTTTCACGAAGAATGACTTTTCCGGACCCGTTCGGGTGTCAAAAGCCCCACAAAAATCATATTTTTATTTTTATAAAATTATGGGACTTTCAATTATTCCATTTCTTTTTATTTTAAAATTATTCACAATTTTTGAGAATTTTTGGCATATATTTTATATATATAATATATTAAAAATTAATACACAAAATTTATTAATTTAGGGCCAATTAATTTTATGAGATGTAAAATTAGGGCCTTAATTTTAATTAGGAGTATTATTTTACCTATGATAAATAACGTAATTTTTATTAATTAATTATAATTAAATCAATAAAAATTCTGAAAATTCTCTAAAACCGGGTCGGGTTTTCCAGAAACGGGTCGAAGAATCAAATCTTGATTTTGATCAATTATAGGCACCAAATCTGTTGATGTAAGTACTCAAATCGTTGCTCTTGATCTATTCTTCTAGTTTCTTGCATCAGTTTCATGTTTTGATTCGTTATTTTTAAATTTTAATTTCTAGGGTTTATGTTCGAATTAGGGGATTTTGATTCTGGGTTTATCTGATAAAATTGATGATTTGAATAGCTTTATATGATAGTTTACAATCGATTTGTGAAAGTTAATTCATCAAACGATAACTGTAAATGATAGTTCGATTATTAGGGTTTATATGAATTTTTAATTTAATCATTTTTGAGTTTGAGTAATTTTTGGTATGTTAGAGGTTAGGGGTTTAATTGTATAGTGAATAAGCTTTGATTTGAGCTATTAATCTTGAAACTTCATGTAGAGATGAGCCAAATCGATGTTTGGCCGGATAACAGAGTAGTTTGATTGGAGAACTTATTTCAGGGATGATTCTGACTGTTTAACGGCTGAAATCGAGTGTTGGATTGATAAGGAATGAAAACCTCATAAAAATGAAATCAAATGATGTTTGTTTGGCCAGTTTTAGGGTCGCCGGATTCTGAGAACGTCGCCGGATTCTGGAGAATTCCCGGCGAGTTCTTGGGAACCCGACCCGTGTTCCTGACCCGTTGACTCGAATCAAGACTCGGTTTTTAACCTGGTTTTGATCCATTTGACCCAGAACCCATTTTCAGAAACTGTTTTTGAAATTTCTTTTTATTTTATTTTTATAAATTATAAAATCAGTTTTATTTATTGTTAGATATATTGATAATGTCATGATTAATGTTATTTATGTTTAGTTTTCAGATCTTACTTAAACAGGACAAATCAGTACTTAACTGAAATCAGCACTGATACTGAAGTCAGAACTTAAGTCGTCAGAACTTAAGTCGTCAGTAGTTAAGGTTCAGGAGATATTTATCAGAAGATAATATCAGGACTTAAACGAAACGTTCAGATAAGGAAGGCAACTGATTTACAGGAAGAGAAGATCGAGACAAACATAAAAAGAGATATGCATGAAGAAAGAATTCTATGAAGAATAGAATACTTGGAAGAAAAGATATCTGATTGATATATTTTAGGAAGTAGAATTATATTTCATATCAATTAGCGATTATCTTGTAACTGTGTAGTATATAAACACAGACATAGGGTTTACACTATAAGTGTTATCATTATCGAGAAGATTATTCATTGTAACCCTAGCAGCTCTCGTGATATTTGTTCATCACTGAGAGAGGACAGTTCCATACTGTAACAGAGTTTATTGTTTTGAATAAAGTTTGTTTTCTGTTACTTGAGTTATTAAAGTTCGATTTGATTGTGCTATACACTGTATTCACCCCCCTCTACAGTGTGTGTGACCTAACAAGTGGTATCAGAGCCTATCTGTTAACACACAAACAGTTTAAGATCCAAAAACAATCATGTCTGAAGTAGAAACTCCAACTAAGCCCACCAAAACTGAAGAACCTCCAAAGACACAAATCCAAAGCCGATGTGAGACTATTAGAGTTCCCATATTAAGACCATCTGAATATCCCATATGGAAGGTGAGGATGACCATGTTTCTGGAAGCTACAGATCCAGAATATCTTGATAGAATCAAGGAAGGGCCTCACAAACCAACCAAGCTCGCTGTTGCAGTTGCAAGTGAAGCAGCAAAGTCAGTACCAAAGGAAAAGAGTAACTACACTGCTGAAGATATCGCATCAATTGCTAAGGATGTTAAGGTACGACATGTACTGCATAGTGCCATTGATAATGTAATGTCAAACAGGGTAATAAACTACAAGACTGCAAAGGAGATATGGGATGCCTTGGAAATAAGATGTCAGGGAACTGATACGATTAAAAAGAACAGGAAGACAATACTCACTCAAGAGTATGAACAATTTGACTCAAAGGCTAATGAGTCATTGACTGATTTATATGATAGATTTGTCAAACTCTTGAATGATTTGTCACTGGTTGATAAGGAGTATGATCTTGAAGATTCAAACCTTAAATTCCTGTTGGCTCTTCCTGAAGTCTGGGATTTGAAGGCAACAACAATAAGAGACAACTATAATCTTGATGAAACAACTCTTGATGAAATTTATGGGATGCTCAAGACTCATGAACTTGAGATAAAACAAAGAAGCAAGAGGAAAGGAGGAAAGTCAAGGACAGTTGCTCTTAAGGCTGAAGAAGAATCCCCCAAGGCAGCTACCTCAAGAAAAGGCAAAGGTAAAGCTCTCTTAACAAAGTCTGATACTGAGTCATCAAGTTCTGAAAGTGATGATGACTCAGAATCTGAAAGCTTGCCTGAGACGGATGCTGATGAAGAGATGATGAAGTTGTGTGCTCTTATGGTGAAAGGAATCACAAATATTGCATACAGGAAGTTCAGGAAGGGAAAGAAGTTTTCCAGGAAAGGCGCAAGTTCTGATAAGAAAAATTTCAGAAAATCTGAGGGCAGAGGAGGAAAGTCTGACAGAGGAGATTATACAAATGTCAAATGCTACATTTGTGGTGAGAAAGGCCACATATCTCCTAATTGCAAAAAAATGAAGAGTGACAAAGGCAAGGCTCTTGTCACAAAGAACAAAAGTTGGACAGACACCTCAGATTCTGAAAGTGAGGAAAATTATGCCTTGATGGCAAATGCTGATATGGCAAGTGCTGAAAGCAGTTCTAAAGTTGTTGAGTTAAAGGTACCTCAAACTACTTATGCCTTTCATACTGATGATATTAATGAGTTGAGAAGATATCTTAAAACCATGTTCATTAGCTATAGAGATCAAACTTTAACATGTGAAAGATTAACTTCTAAAAATCTTGTTTGCAAAAAAAGGAATGATTATTTAGAAAAAGAGTTAGTCATGTTCCATCAAACTCAGAAAGATAGAGATGTTGTTTTCTGATATTAGAGATGAAGTGCTTAAAATGAATGAATCTCTAAAAGCTGAGTTAAAAAAGGAAAGAGAGATTATTAGGACTTGGACTAACTCTGGCAGAACAACTAAGAATTTGTTAAGTAGTGAAAACTGGAAAGAGGGCTTAGGTTATGGAGAGGATAAGAATGATAAAGGAACTGTAGATATTAAGCCTATAGTTGTTAAACAAAAGCCAAAGTTAAAACCTGTTAAGTTTGTAGCTGTAAAATCTGATACTGAGAAATCAGAAGTTAAAAAGGAATTAACTTCTGACAAACTAAAACATGAAAAGACAACTGAAGTAAACGTAGGCTTAATGAAAAAGAAGCAGCTTAAGCATAAGCTGAAAGGTGTTAAGAATGTAAACAAGGTAAAATCACCTAGGAAAAATAAGAATGGAAAGGAAGGTGTGAATAAAAGCAATGATTATAAGTCTGTTCCTGATGCTCCTAGAAGAACATGTCATAATTGTGGAAGTTCTAATCATCTGGCTTCTTTTTGCAGGAAAAATAAGAATATAAACTCCTTACCCTCAAAGTCAGGAGTTAAGAGTCAGTCTATTAGATATAAGCCACAAAATCCTTGTTTTCATTGTGGTGGTTTATGGCATTCCATTTATACTTGAAAGGAATATCATAGTCTGTACTATGATTATTATCAAATAAAAACTTCTTTAAAGAAAGTTAGCATTGTTCCTTCTAGTGTAAGTTCTGATTCAAAGTCTGATAGTGTAAATTCTAATAAGAAAAATGTTAACCTAAACTCTGATACTAAATCCGCTGCAAATGTTAACAAACTTAATAAGGCCAAAGGATCTAAGAAAGTCTGGGTCCTTAAAACTAATCATTAGTGGTCTTTGTGATTGCAGGGCAACAGGAAAAACATCCTAGTTCTGGACAGTGGATGTTCAGGACATATGACTGGAAATAAAGCCCTGCTATCAGACTTTGTGGAGAAGGCTGGCCCAAGTGTTTCTTATGGAGATGGCAACATTGGAAAAACATTGGGATATGGCAATATCAATCTCGAGAATGTCATCATTAAAGAAGTAGCTCTGGTCTCAGGACTTAAACACAATCTGCTGAGTATCAGTCAAATCTGTGACAGAGGTTATCATGTGGATTTCTTTGAAGAACACTGTGAAGTTGTAAGTAAATCTACAGGCAAAGTTGTTCTGAAAGGATTTAGGTGTGGTAACATTTATGAAGCCAAGCTTTCAACAAGTACTGATGGTTCTGCAATCTGTCTGATAAGTAGAGCATCAATTGAAGAAAGCTGGAATTGGCACAAGAAACTCTCTCATTTAAATTTCAACAATATAAATGAACTAGTCAAGAAAGATCTTGTGAGAGGACTGCCAAAGTCAGTATTTGCTCCTGATGGCCTTTGTGATTCTTGTTAGAAGGCTAAACAAATGAAATCCTCATTCAAGAGCAAGACTGAATCATCAATTCTTGAGCCTTATCACCTGCTACATGTTGATCTATTTGGTCCAGTAAATGTCATATCTATTGCAAAGAAGAAATATGCTATGGTCATAGTGGATGAGTTCACCAGATACATATGGGTGTATTTCTTGCACATAAAAAGTGAAACTGCATCTAACTTGATTGATCATGCCAGGCAACTGGATAAATTGGTCAAAGATTCTGTGAAAATAATAAGAAGTGATAATGGTACTGAGTTTAAAAATTTGATAATGGAAGAGTTCTGCAAAAACCATGGAATCAAGCAGGAATTTTCTGCTCCTGGAACTCCACAGCAAAATGGAGTTGTTTAAAGAAAGAATAGAACTCTCATTGAAGCTGCACGTACAATGTTTGATGAAGCAAAGCTTCCAGCATATTTCTGGGCTGAAGCTGTGCAGAATACTTGTTTTACTCAAAATGCTACACTAATTAACAAGCATGGAAAGACACCATATGAGATGGTGAAGAAAAAGAAGCCAAATCTGAAGTATTTTCACGTATTTGGATGCAAGTGTTTTGTTCTTAAGACTCATCCTGAACAGCTATCCAAATTTGATCTAAAAGCTGATGAAGGAATCTTTGTTGGATATCCACTATCCACAAAAGCCTTTATAGTCTATAACTTGAGAACAAGAGTGGTCATGGAATCTATCAATGTCTCTTTTGATGATAAGAAGATTACTGGATTTGAAGATTTCAATGATCATGATCAGCTGAGATTTGAAAATGAAGACTTAAATTCTGATACTGAAAATCCTGACAGTCTAAATTCTGATACTGCAAACTCTGATGGATTAAACTCTAATGTTATTGAAACTGTGGTGACTACGCCAAAGGAAGATGCACCTATGCAGGGGGAGCATACTCAAGATATAACCACATCTCAAGAAGCATCTGAATATAAATTTGGCTCTTCAAGTTCTGATTCATCAAGCTCTGATAAACCAAGTTCTGATAATTCTGAAAACTTAAATTATGAAGAATCCAACTCAGAGAGCATAGTTTCAGGGGGAGCATTAGAAAATGTTGATGAAGATAGCATGGATCACGGGGGAGCATCCAGTTCTAGAGAAAACCTTCCATCTGCAAGGAAGTGGACTAAATCACATACACCTGACTTAATAATTGGAAATCCTGATGCAGGTGTCAGAACTAGAACAGCTACTTCAAGTGAATGTCTTTACAATTCTTTTCTCTCTCAGACTGAACCAAAGAAAGTGGAAGAAGCTCTTCAAAATGCTGATTGGGTGCAAGCAATGCAGGAAGATTAAATGAATTTGAAAGAAACAAAGTCTGGACCCTAGTGCCAAGACCAAAGAATATATCTGTTGTTGGTACAAAGTGGGTATTCAGAAACAAAACTGATAGTGATGGCATAATTACAAGGAATAAGACAAGGTTGGTTGTAAAAGGATATTCTCAACAGGAGGGAATTGATTATGATGAAACATTTGCACCAGTTGCTAGATTGGAAGCCATAAGGATATTTTTGACTTACGCTGCTCACAAAAAGTTTACTGTCTTTTAAATGGATGTGAAAAGTGCTTTTCTCAATGGAGAATTGGAGGAGGAAGTATATGTTGAACAACCTACAGGCTTTGTAGATCCCAAATATCATAATCATGTCTACAGGCATGATAAAGCACTTTATGGCCTTAAGCAAGCTCCAAGAGCATGGTATGGGACTTTAGCTACCTGTCTTTGTGCAAGATTTCAAGCAGATCCAAGAGAACCTCATTTAACAGCTGTGAAAAGAATTTTCAAATATCTTAAGGGAACAGCTGATCTGGGATTGTGGTATTCCAGAGAATCGGATTTTAAACTAATAGGTTACTCAGATGCAGATTTTGCAGGTTGCAAAATTGACAGGAAAAGCACAAGTGGAAACTGCCAATATCTTGGAGGCAGATTGGTTTCTTGGTTTAGCAAGAAACAAAAGTCAATTTCCACATCAACTGCAGAAGCAGAGTACATTGCTGCAGGAAGCTGTTGTGCACAGATTCTTTGGATGAAGAATCATTTACTGGATTATGGGTTAACATATTTTAAAATCCCTATATACTGTGATAATCAAAGTGCTATTGCTATGACAGGTAAATCAGTTCAACACTCAATGACAAAACACATCAGCATTAGGTACCACTTCATAAGGGAACATGTGGATGAAGGTACAGTAGAATTGCATTTTGTTCCAACAGATCAACAACTAGCAGATATCTTCACAAAACCACTGTGTGAAGCTACTTTTACAAGATTGGTAAATGAACTTGGAATGGTTTCAGGTTCTTTCTCTAAATCTGCTTAGTTTTTGTTCTGATGCATCAGACTTTATGATCAGTATGTACAGAAATTACTCTCTTTGTGTATTCTGTGCTTAATTGAAAATTGCTTAAGTACTGATTGTTGTCTGATGTGAATTTCTAAACTCTGATAGTGATATGACTGTTTATGTGATTATTCAATCCTATAAGGATAACTGTGCTAGATGCTGACCTAGTAGTCTTTAACATACTAGAGATCCCATGTTAGCAGTAATTATTTATGTGGAAATCTATTGACACAAGGAAATTCTGATATTGAGCTTAGTCACGTTTACTTTGTCTATCTTATTACTAAGTCAAAAACTAGAATAATGCTTCTCATCTGTTAAGTTCTGATGTTAGTAAATCTGATAAATGTACTAAGTGCTGATAAACCTCACTCATCAAAAGAAAAAGTAAATGAAAAAGAAATAAAAATCAGGTACTCCTTTGAGGTCTAGAGTAAAAATATGGAAGGGACGACCCAAGTGCATTGCTGGTATTAAGTAATATGCATCAGAAAAGCAAACAATTATTTTTCTTGGTGACTTTTCACACTCTATGATTATTGGAGAAATACTCTGTTAATAACATAAATTCTGATAAGCAGTCGTGACTCACATACACTGAGAAGCCACTGTAAAATGGAATTTCAAAAGATGCATAAAATAAGCACAAAACAGTTGAGGTGGACTCATGCATGAACTCATTCAAAAGTAAACTTCAAAATAATGACAGATTTTTAGTAAAGTTCTTAGTTATGCCTTATTTCTAAGATGTACTGAAGTGAATCAGACTTTACTCTTTGTCTGATATTTTGCTTAATGCACACACTTACACTCCATATGAATGATGAAAATTACTATGGCGTTTAATGTTGTTTTAGATGAACAGTTTATGTGTCAGATTGCATAAATTCTGAGGACAAGTTCTGATGGAAGTTCTGATTAATAAGTTCTGAAGAACCGAACTCAGAATTTGTGTGAAGAATCACAAAGATAGACATTCATTTTTCGAGTTAAGAAATCATGTTCTGATGATTGTTAAGTTCTGATATAAGTCTAAGTGTTGTTATTAAATTCTGATCCTCTACTTGACTTATTTGTGGTTAAAATCTGAAACAGTCCTATTTTTACTCAGAATATGAACGGGTAAGATATTAACAGTCAATACAATTAGGGTTAGTAGAACACGTACATGCACAGTAATTTTTTTTACTTGTTTGTTTTGCGCATTAAACCCTGTTTTACTTTTCCAATGACTGTTTTTCTTCTTCCCAGTCTAGGGAGACGAGGTAGAATTATTTCTACCTGTCAGCATTAAATTTCCTTGCGTCTCCTGGCATTCTCTTGCCTATATAAACCAACACCTCAAATCAGCCTACACATCATTTCTTTTCTCATACACTCACTCTCATTTCCTTCATACCAACACAAACATTGTAAACTACAATATGTTTTTGAACTATGAGACCTTTAACATGGAGCTGAGCTGTGAGGATTGGCAGCAGGAATGGCACGTAACTGTCATTCCTGATGAGATTTGGGACTCGGTTCCCCCAGGAGGTTCTCACACACCTCCTGTTCTTTTACATGGACTACCATCGCCATCTGGAGCGATTGGAAGAAGAAAGGCTGGAAGCTCTCCGCCAACAAGAGCAAATCATTCGACTCGCTATTCTTTTTATAGAGAGTCGGAAGAAGAAATAATTTGTTTTCTTCTTCCTGTTTTTCTTTATCGTCAGCTTTGTCCGGCTTCTTAGCCAAGGATAAAAGTTGTTGATGTTAGGTTTAGAAGCTTAGGACAATCTTGTAATGCTCTGATGTAATTTCAATTTCATGGATGTATTCTCTTAATATATTAATGGAATTTCTTATTTTTGCAAGATTCTATTTCTGAGATGTTTGCAATTTTACTGCACTGTTAAATCCTGATATATCCATATTCTGATGACCATTTTTAATTTTTGATTTAAATTAAGTTCTCATTTTAAAATATCAGTACTTGTTGATTTATTTTTTGGTCATTCTCACACTTGATTTTTTTTCAGAATATTGATTTTGCAGTAAAAATAATTAAATAAGTGGGAACAGTTTAAATTTTGAATTAAAACTGACTTACCTCAATTAATGGGATTACTGGGTGTCCAACGGTTATTTTTTTAACCAAGTATAAACATTTTATCAAACACCTTACATGCAATCTTAATTTTCAATTTTTCTTATGGCACCTAAGGATTTGATCATCGATGGAGCCAAGTTCGTTCCCAACAACTATGCTGTAATTCTAAATCATGTTGAAGCTCCGTCTGAGTTACATTTTGTGCAAGATCTTCTTGCACACAGTGAAATTGTGTATGCATTGACCCAGCCTTCCGTCTTTTCAAGCCAACAAGTTCTGACGTTTTGGCGGACTGGGCATTTTGATAATGGTGGTGCAACTGGTACTCCCAGCATTGTTTTTGAAGTCAATGATGATGTGCATGTGGTAACTCTTGGAACAGTTCGAAAGGCCTTACATTTACCAGAAGGCTGCATTTTCTCAACACCGGAGGAACCATTACTACAGCAGCTCATGGCCAGTTTGGGGTATGACAGGAGTTTGGCTAAGCTTGGACAGTTGAAACGAGCACACATCAGAAAAGAATGGAGCTTCTTCTTCGACTGCATCACTAAAGCCTTCGGGAATAAGTGTTCTAGCTTTGATGCCATTCCTGTAATGAGTCAACACATCGGGTATGCTATTATTAACCAAACTCATTTTGATTTTGCAAGTGCTGTGATAGGTTTTATTGGGGATAGGATGACAGAGGATAGGAATGTTGTCTACTTTGCTAGATTTTATCAGCTTATATATAATTTATGTTGTGCGGATAAACCCCAACCTACCACTGACTTATACCCACCCTTTAAAATTTCTAAACGAGCTTTTAATGACTTGGTAAATGCTGACCTTAAGAAAACGGTGATTAGACCTTTACAGATTCCTCAGTCTGTAAAACAGATCCTGGTAAATGCTGATCCTCAAACCTATAAATCTGTTTATCCTGATGTACAACCTACCACCACATCTCAAACACCACACCAACCATCAGAACAAACCATAGATACATATATACCTCAACCCTCCCTCAGAACATATCTTAAAACATATCTCACACCTTCACAGACAGCTAACCCTTCATCCTCAGCACCTACTATGAAGCCTTCATCTTCCAAGCCCAAGGGGACAAAGATTGTTCCTCAGACACCACAGAAGAGAAGGAGGATTGTTCTGAGAGATGAGTCTGATAGTGAGGAACAGGTTTCTGTATCAGAACCTGTTGTTACAGAAGCTGAGAAGGTTCCTTCTCAGAAGGATTCTGGAATTGGGGAATCTAAGCTTCTCAAAAGGCTTAGAAGAATGACTTCTGCTGAACCTCCCAAGGAATCCCCACCTTCAAAGAGATACAAGAAACAGAGAGCTAAAAGGAGAGCTTCAGATGATGAGGAAGCAGCAGTTAAGGAAGGAGATCAGGAATCTCTGATCTTAAACGAACCAGAATTTGCTGAAGCTACTGCATCTCCTTCTTCATTGTCTCCAACTCAGGAAGCTGCTACAGACAAGGCAAACACACCATCTGTGTCTCCTGTATATGAAACTGTATCTCCTGTAGACCCAGGCACAAGTGCTGAAATTGATATTCAAAACCTGGTTGTGCCTGAGGTTCTCTACTTAGAAGCTCCAACAGCAATTAATCCATCAACAACACCTGTTACTGATGCTACTCAAACTCCAGAATTGTCTACTACACCTTCTCTGCATATAGATGTTGATGATCAGAATATAGGTGAGCATCAGGATATGGCTGTTGATCAGAACTTGGAAACAGATCAGCACTTAGATGATGATGTTGAAGCCTCGATTGCTTCTCATACTGTTGTTTTATCAGAAGCTACCGATTCTGTAAGTTCTAATGCTGTAAATGCTGATGATACTGGTGATGCTGCTCCAAATGCAGATGCTGATGAAGCTGGTCCTTCAGGATATACACCTCCACAAACTGTTCCATCTGAAAAGATTCTTGTTGAGCACTTGGCAAAAGCTGATGAAATGTTAATTAATGATGATTTCAAGTCACAGCTTCGAGTCACTGTATTGAGTACTAGACATCTGCAAGGTCTCCGTTCAACAACTCATGCAGAGTTACGTCAAGTTAAGGAAGAATTGCTCAAGCAAGATATGACCAGGAAACTTGATAAGAAAAAATTCTTTCAACCTACCTTTGACAGAGTTGCTTACATTGAGAAGACCCAAGAGAAGCAACAGTCTCAGATTGATGATATTTTGAAATATCAAGCTTCTCAGCAATCTCAACTCGATGAAATCCAAGCCTAAGTGGAATTGTTTGTCTCTCTTCTCTTACCTGCTGATGCCAAAAAGGGGGAGAAAGTAATTAAGTCCAAATGCAAAACTGATCAGACACTGAAGGGGAAGGATGATGAAAAAGATGACCAGGGAAACTCTGGAATGGGTGGAGGTCATGGTTAAGGTAGAAGTTTTTCATCAAGAAGAGCTGAAATTACAAGTCACAGGACAACTTCTGATGCTGGAAAAAGAATTACTTCTGCTACTGGTAAAAGGATAAGTTCTGATGAACTTTTGGATCTTGATGAAGAATTATCAAGACAGTTATTTCTAAAGGAGAATCCAGGAATGGACTTGGAAAGTTTGATGGAAGAAGAAGCTAGACTTAAGTCAGAAAAAGTCAAATCTAAATCTGAAGCTTCTGTTGGTAAAAAGAAACTTCCAAAAGTCGAAGGCATTGTGATAAAGGAAAGAACAAATCCTGAAGCAACCAAGACTAAATCACAATTGCAGATAGATCCAAGGTCCAAGGGAAAAGAGAAAGTTGGTGAACCTATCAAGGTTTATGTGCCTCCTGTGAATGAAGAAATTATTGTTGAAGATGATGATCTTGCTCTGACTTCAAGAAAAATTTATAAGAAAACCTCTGACATGGCTCAAGTTGTTCAGGGTAAAGATAGAGTTAGTTCTGATATCTCAAAGAAGCAAGTAACCTATGACATAGCTCAAATTAACTTGATATCAGAAGATAAATCAAAGGAAACCTCTGACATTGCTCATGTTAAACCTTCAAAGATACTCCTACCAGGATTTATCAAAGCCAAACAGATTCAACCTTTGAAGACTGATGCAAGTGGTTTTGAAGCAAGAGTGGTTACTGGAAAGGAAGCAAGAGATAAAACTGGATTGGGAAGTGCTGATGAAAGAAGAATACAGAACACAACTAATGGTCCAACTTTCTTAAGTGAACCAGGTATTGGAGCAACTCCTGAAAGATTGAATCAACTAGAATCTGTACAGATGGTTTACCATACCTACTTGAAAGAACACATCTTGTTGTACTTCATGACAGATGGTAGGGTTTATCATATAAGGGAAAATGCCATTCCACTGAAGTATTATGAAGAATTGGAACATGTGTTATTCTTACTTCAAGTGAATGACAAAATAACAGAAAATGCTGCAAACTATTTGAAGAATCAGATTCAGAGACAGAAAAGGCTTTATTCTGTTAAGTCTGACAGCACATATCTTCCAAAGTACAGAGATCACAAGGGTGATATTGTTGAGATGAAGCCTAACTCTGCTAAGATTATAACTATATTTCTGGGTTACAGAGCTATGGAATTCAATCTTGAGTCTGACAAGGCGTATTTGATCAGACTGGATCAGGACATAAAGAAAGCTAAAATTAGTGATCTCAGGGCTGCAATCTTTCAAACTGGTGAAGATTCTGCAGAACTTAAAGATGCTAAAAGGAGGATGATTGATGAACTTAGATATGCTGAGAGATGTTTGTTAAAGAACTATCTCATAACAACTCCTGACATCGGAGAGATCAGAAGATGAAGCCAAGTCAAGATCTACAACTGCTCAAATTCTAATATGAATACAGACTGAAGTTGTTATCAGAAGTTAAAGTTGGTAAAGCTTTAAGGACTGTAAGTTGTGGTTATCTAGTCAAATTCTCATGCATTTGTACTTAATGTTTTTGACATCATCAAATATTTGTTAACTTGTATATTATGCTAATTTACAAGTTGGGGGAGATTGTTAGATATATTTGATAATGTCATGACTAATGTGATTTATGTTTAGTTTTCAGATCTTACTTAAACAGGACAAATCAGTACTTCACTGAAATCAGCGCTTATACTGAAGTCAGAACTTAAGTCGACAGTACTTAAGGTTCAGGAGATATTTATCAGAAGATAATATCAGGACTTAAAGGAAACGTTCAGATAAGGAAGGCAGCTGATTTACAGGAAGAGAAGATCGAGACAAACATAAGAAGAGATATGCATGAAGAAGGATTTTTATGAAGAATAGAATACTTGGAAGAAAAGATGTCTGATTCATATATTTTAGGAAGCAGAATTATATTCCATATCAATTAGCAATTATCTTGTAACTGTGTAGTATATAAACACAGACATAGGGTTTACACTATAAGTGTTATTATTATCGAGAAGATTATTCATTGTAACCCTAGCAGCTCTCATGATATTTTTTCATCACTGAGAGAGGACAGTTCCATACTGTAATAGAGTTTTTTGTTTTGAATAAAGTTTGTTTTCTATTACTTGAGTTATTAAAGTTCGATTTGATTGTGCTATACACTGTATTCACCCCCCTCTACAGTGTGTGTGACCTAACAGTTATTTAAACTAATTAATTAATTTAATTTATTTATTTATTTTATACATAAATCTGAAATATTTTCTAAAATTTGAGATTAATTATTATTTAATTATTTATTATTTATTTATTAATTATTCAAAAACGATTAATTATTTTGATAATTAATTAGTTTATTTTAAATAATTCATTATAAATTCATTTTAATTCCAAAAATTATGAGAAAATCATTTTTAATTCTGATTTTCCCAAATAATTATTTAAAAATATATTTGAGGTTCAATTATTTTGAATAATTTATTATTTTGAATAATAAATTTGAGAGAAATGAAGTTAGGAAGTTGCCTTCCCCAAAGAACAGAAGCATGCTTGGAACAAAGTGGGTGTACATGAACAAAATGGATGAAAATGGAATTATAACAAGGAACAAAGCAAGGTTGGTTGTAAAAGGCTACTCACAAGATGAAGGAATTGATTATGATGAAACTTTTGATCCAGTTGCAAGACTTAAAGCAATAAGGATCTTTCTTGTATTTGCTGCACACTCAAATTTTAAAGTATATCAAATGGATGTAAAGAGTGTATTCCTTAATGGTGAGTTGGAAGAAGAAGTTTATGTGCAACAACCACCTTCCTTTAAAGATCCAGAATTTCCAGATTTTGTTTATCAACTACTAAAGGCTCTCGATGGAATGAAGCAATCACCTAGAGATTGTTATGACACGCTGTCGAAATTTTTATTTAGACATGGATTCACTAGAGGAATAATTGAAAAGACTCTATTCTACAAGTAGCATGGTGGTGAAATGATCCTAGTTCAAATCTATGTGGATGAGATCATTTTTGGTTCTATAAATGAAAAATTATATCAAAGTTTTTCAAGACTCATGCAGAGTGAATATGAGATGAGCATGATGGCAGAACTAAGTTACTTTCTTGGACTTCAAGTCAGCCAAAGAAGTGATGGAATCTTCATCAGCCAAACCAAGTATGTTAAAGATCTATTGAAGAAATTTGGAATGGTTGATTGTTCACCTTCATCAACATCTATGTCTGCAGCTACAAAGTTGGATGAAGATAAGAAAGGAAAAAATGTAGAATTTTTAGGTTATAGAGGAATGATCGGATCTTTGTTGTACTCAACTGCTTGTAGACCTGACATCATGTTTGCAACATGTCTGTGTGCTAGATTTCAAAAAAATCCTAAGGAATCACATTTGATCGTATATTATTGCAACATGAACTAAATAACTTAAATAATATACGATGAACAAATTGGTTTTTTGCTTATTTAAAATTGACACTATTGATAAGGATGAAAAGTAATCCCTAAAGACATAATTATGCTGAATTAATTATATCTAAAGTTGACTTGAAAGTATGTAGTTAAAGCCCATGACACCACGACCAAGGTGGGTTATGGCGACCACGACCTAAAGTGAGTCATGGAGGCCAAAGTAGGTCATGGCGACCACGACCCAAAGTTGGTCGTGGCGATCCCGGCTCAACGTGAGTCATGACAACCAAAGTGGGTCGTGGTCGAAGTGGGTCTGGCAACCATGACCCAAAATTGGTTACATACTAGCCCGTCGTGGTGACCTAAAAATGTAGTTTACTACGACTCAAGACAACGTCTAACATGAAAATGGACTCCTAAAAGGAAGGATCAAGAATCCACTATCTTGAGGAGTCCTACTTAGCATTTAAGTTGGAGACTTGTCCATCAAGTCAGATAACCTAAGTCTAACCCGAGACTCAACACTTTTAAAAAAGACTCTACCCCACAACCTAGAACTACATTTTTGGCTTGATTCTCCCTCTCATATAGAGATATGTAGGTACCTTGTGAGGACCGATTAATCTCGAACACGGTGTGGCCATTAAAATTCGAAACTCACAAACGCTAGAATTAAATACAATCATAACCCTAGTTTATTAGTTCACAATATTTGGCAATGTCTGTGGGACTAAAACATCAACCATGGTGAATATACGGAGTAGAAGCAACGATCCAAATCAGTCACGCACTATCTCATCCACAATTAAGATCCCAATGCATTCAACCCATTCCACTCTGCTAGGCAAAATGCATGCGCTAAATAATTGATGCAAGTATACTCGTTCGCAAGTAATATAGAATGATTTCTAGTTCATTCCCACATAGACTCTGATTAATTATATTTAATTAACATTTACTCGCCAATGTATGATTATTCTTCAATGCCAAGACAATAACAATCAAGATTGGTTAACTAATATTAACTACGAGAATTAAACACTTGAATTAACAATATTAACACACATGAGATCCTAACTTCATTACTACTTCATTCAATAGTTATTATTATTAACCTTAGCATGTAATGGTGATGATATTAATCGAACAACAAGAAACTGATAATCGCCAACTTTCGTTGTATGAATACCATTCTACCAAGCATCCACAATTTAGATAGAAGTTGAATATGCATCAATTATGTTGAGACCTTATATGTCTACGGAATTTGACAACATAACAATTTAAGCACAAGTTATTCATGATGATTACACAGGTCAAGTAAAACGGTTAGAGTTACCCACTAATCATGCATACAACACATGAACATATGCTAGTATGGCAAATTCTAAATCTCAAGATCCACTGTCGCTTCACAAGAGATTAACAGGCTATCTTACATGTTCGTGATGCATATAAGACGAATAAGCACAACCTATAATAGATATCATACAATCACCACATACCAAGGTATTAAACAATTAACTAAAGAATTCCATAGTAAATCTGCTAGAATCCCATGATCATGATTAGCCCATAATAGAACTCATCATCACCATGGGTTCATATAAAAGCATGATAATAACACAATGACATAAGGCTGAAAAATACTTAATAACTAATGAAGTACGTCATAAGAGTATTAAGGTTTAAAGCATAAAGAAAACTAGCATCCACTGTTACAACGAATTAAAAGAATCACAAGATAAACTAATGCTTCCTCTTCTTTGTTGTTGCATGCTAAAACGGTCTTCTCAATCTTCTTGCCTTTTCTCTGGTTGAAGAAAACGTCTTCTCATAAGGTTTATATAAGAGTCTAGGAGTCACCGCGCCAACAGAAGCCCAAACAGAATTGAAAATAAATAGAACCAGAATCTGAAATTCCGCACTCATGCGGCCACGTGCTTCCTCCACGCGGTAGCGTGCTGGCACGCGGTCGCGTGCTCCTAGTGCGCGATCGCGTGCTACCCTTCTGTAAAATCCTTTTTTTTGCTCCTGTTTGTGCTGATTTCTTGCTCATCACCCCTAGACTGATTCCAAGCACTTCCTTAAGCTTTATTTGTTGAAAACCACCTATCTAAGCAAGTTATACTCTGAAATGTAAAAACACTAGAAAACGCGTCAAATACACAAAATACTTGAGTCCAAGACACCAATTCAAACTGTTATGCGACGTTCTAGGTGGTATAAAATGCCACTTATCACACCCCCAAACTTGAATCGATGCATGTCCTCAAGCATCACAGACTCATACTCAGAATAAAACATGCATGAATGTAACTATATGAATGCAGCGATCCCCTCGTGATGACTAAACCAACCAACACATGACATATCAACAAATGTAATTAGGTGACTAAATATCAATCAAATCACGCAAGCTAACACACAACTAGAAACATGGTGTGTGCGAATGCTTAACTGATATGCTTCAAAACTAGATCAATCATCATAACTTAATTATCCTCAAGGCAATCATACGCTTATACGTAGAATATATTCTAGACACAAAATGACTTATAACACTACAAGATTATTGGAGTTTATTAGAGATTCATGCTTTTATTCAACACATAAAACAAATGTTTATTTGATCGTACAATGAGTGAGGTCCGCAAAAGACTTATGCAATGGTACCCAGTTAGCGAGCGTTAGGTTAGCGGATCCCAAACTATAAAAGCCTTAGGTCACTAGGCACAAAGTCCCCTAAGAACTTAATAACTCGAATACCAAAGAGCCCACTCGTGATCAATTGTGCATTAAACCATTTTTTTTCTTTTTTTTTTCTTTTTTTTCTTTTTCACACATATTTTTTTTTCAAATTCTGAGCAAGTGCGTTTCGCTCCATCTTGCTCAACCCTAGACTACTCGTATACAATACGAGCCGGCTACTAGCCAATTGACGCCTAGCCACAACTAGCAATGAATTCCAATTTTTTATCTCCAATTTTTATCTTTTCATGTCTTTTATCATTAAGATCCTATCATGTATTCTAAGTATAAGCAATAGATTAACCTCAAAAACTATCAAACCATGATAACGATCTAGTCCTTAAGCATACTCTAAGACTTAGTGAAATTACAAGTGTTTCTAGCATGCATATCAACCTAACAAGATTCAACATCACTCTAACGCTATCACTACACTCGCATCAATATCACATATTAATCGTAAAGCAACACAAAGGGATCATGGTATATGCATGAGCTATATGACATGATAAATAAAGTTATAAAAAAAACTATATGGAAAAAATATGCAACTATATGAACTAAACTATCATGAATATGCAACTACATGACACACACACAAATATGTTCCTTAACTACTACCCCTAAACTTAAAATCTTCACTGTCACCAGTGAAGGTAATAAAAAGAAACACAGGGTATACCTACTCAGACGAATCATCATCATCACCCTCAGAGGGTGGAGTGTCAGGAAGTGGATAAGCAGAATCCTCACCAAAAACGGGCCACTAGATGTTAGCTCCAAGGCCTCTAAATACAGTCCCAAGTGCCTGGGCAAACCGACTCTGCGACTCATACATCGCATTCATCCTCCTCAAAAGCCTCCTATACTGGACATCAGCCAATCCCGAACCATCTCCTTCCTGGGCTCTCGAAGAGCCTGCCTTTCCCTGAGCCTGACTGGGCCTAGCCATGGTAGCACCAGCTGCTGGAACTCCTCCTGGAAGGTGATACCCTAAACCATGTGGCTCGGGCTCTCCACCCGTCCACTCCTGCATCACATTCAAAGTTGTTGAATCAATAGGAGCGGCCGGCATCTGCAGCTACTCATAAGAAGGCCACTGGACTCCAATTACCTTGCAAAGCTTCATGACAATAGAGGCATACGGGATAGAGTATTGTGATTTACCCCTCAAAAAATTCAAAATCCCTTGGTACATGTACTCACCAAGGTCCACATAGTCATTATTCAGA
This sequence comes from Apium graveolens, assembly GCF_009905375.1. Lineage (NCBI taxonomy): Eukaryota > Viridiplantae > Streptophyta > Magnoliopsida > Apiales > Apiaceae > Apium > Apium graveolens. Next base: position 146,904,199 of record NC_133656.1, on the reverse strand, counting down.
ATCCCCCATAACAACCGCGCCCTCTCCACAGTAACCTCATGTGCATGCGAAGAAGGAAGAATATTAGCACATATAAACGCATTCCAAGCACGAGCATACCTGTTCATCGCGGCAGCAGGGAAAGTATGATAATAGTTGGATCCCTTTTTGAACTTCCACATTATGTTCGGCTGACAGAGAGTAGCAACAATAAAGTCTGAATCAAAGTCCTCAGGGGCCTTTGAATTCAAGTGCTCCTTATGTGGTTCCCTTTGTCGCTGTCGAATCACACGGCGAATCGCCTCGGGCTAATAATCAACAATAAGCCCACGAACAACAGAAAACCCATTCTTATCATCCTTGACGTTCGCATAGAACTCGCAAACAATACTCATCGGAACCGCCTCAAGTGACTCGCAAAATGTAATTTATCCCTTCCCAGCAATCATCGGCAGCAACTCGTCATCCCTCACTGATGGCAAGAACCCCCTCTCCCTCATAATAGGCTTAGTCAGATGATTGGTGTACTCTTCTTCAATAGCCCTATCAAACAATCGGGGCCTCGCAGCAGTATTCCTCGAAGAATCAGTAGTAGTCGGATTGGTGCTGCTGCTACCCACAGTTCATAATCTCTTTGGGGCCATGAGAACTGAGAATAAGAGTTGGAGAGTTTGTGTTCGGTGTGTTGGAGAGATTTTGTAGAGTTGAAAGTGTATGGGATGTGTATGGAGAGGTTATATGTATTTATAGGGCAAGATTAGGGTTAGAATTTGATTAGAAGTGGGGATTGTGGCTAAGTAGGGGAAGAAATCGTCGATTAATGGGTGATATAGCTTCTGGAACACTCTTGATAAAAACTTGAATTTTTTTTTGAATTTATTTTACATTAAAAATGATTTTTCAAAAGTCAGGGTCGCACACGGTCGCTTGATACCAGCATGCGGTCGCCTGCTGGCACGCCGTCGCGTGCTAGGCTACTAGAAAAAAAAATCTGCAACTTTTTTCGGATTTTTTTGGGTTTTTGGATAAAGTACTATATTCTAAGGTGTCCTATGGTCTCATATCTTGGGTTGCCTCCCAAGAAGCGCTTCTTTTATGTCATTAGCTTGACGTGGAGTTATGCGATCAAGTTGACAATAAAACGACACTAACCACTTCACGGTTTGCCGTATCCCCATAATAGTGCTTCAATATCTGACCATTTACTTTAAATGCTTGGCCCGGATCATTCTCAAAAATATTCATCGCTCCATGTGGAAACACAGTTTTGACGATAAATGGTCCAGACCACCTTGATTTCAACTTTCCAGGAAAAAGTCGGAGATGAGAGTGGAATAGAAGAACTTGTTGCCCCGACACGAATGACTTAAGCGATAGCTTCTTGTCATGCCACCTTTTTACATTTTCCTTGTATATTTTGTTGTTTTTGTACGCTTAAAGTCGAAATTTATCAAGTTCATTTAACTGAAGCATTCGCTTCTTCCCAGCTGCATCTAGATCAAGGTTTAACTTCTTCAATTCCCAATAAGCCTTATGCTCGAGCTCCGCAGGTAAATGACATCCCTTACCATAGACAAGTTGAAATGGGGACATCCCAAGCGGAGTCTTGTATGCTGTTCTATAAGCCCAAACAGCTTCATCGAGCTTCAAAGACTAATCTTTCCTTGACGGACAAACAACTTTCTCTAGAATGCACTTGATCTTTCTATTAGACACTTCAGCTTGACCATTGGTCTGTGGATGATAGGCAGTAGCAATGCGATGATTCACATTGTAGCGTTGCATCATAGAAGTGAACTTACGATTGCAGAAATACGACCCTTTATCACTTATGATAACTCGTGGCGTTCTAAACCTTGTGAATATCTGCTTATGAAGAGAACTCAACACTACCTTTCCATCATTAGTCGGTAGAGCTTTGACTTCTACCCATTTCGAGACATAATCGATTGCCAGCAAGATGTACTGATTATTGCAGGATGAGATAAATGGTCCCATGAAATTGATCCCCCAAACACCGAAGACCTCAACTTCAAGTAGCATATTTAAAGGCATCTCATCCTTTCTGGAAAGATTCCCAACTCTTTGGCAATGATCACACCTTAAAATGAACTGATGTGCATCCTTAAACAACGTATGCTAGAAAAACCTGCTTGAAGAATATGAGTTGTTGTCTTTTCACCACCATAATGTCCACCATAAGTTGTGGAATGAAAGTCTCGTAATATCCCCTCCGTCTCACAGAATGGGATACATCTCCTGATAATCTGGTCAGCTCCCTGTCTAAACAAATATGGTCCATCCCACATGTACCACTTCACCTCATGCAGAAACTTCTTCTTTTGAGCCGCATTCATATTAGGAGGAATTATATTGCTAACAAGATAGTTCATAATGTCTGCGAACCATGGCTCTTCCTCCTGAATTGCGAACAACTGCTCATCAGGAAAAGATTCATTGATCAATGTCTTATCATGTGAAGTAGAATCAGGATTCTCCAATCTAGAGAGATGGTCAGCTACTTGATTTTCAGTACCTTTTCGATCATTGATCTCTAACTCGAATTCATGTAGTAAGAGAACCCAACGAATAAGTCTAGGCTTCGAATCCTTCTTTGAGACCAGATAGCGGATGGCAGCATGATCAGTGAACACTGTCACCTTTGTCCCAAGTAGATAAGATCGAATTTTTTTGAAACTATAAACTATAGCCAAGAGCTCTTTCTCAGTAGTGGTGTAGTTCAGTTGGGCTCCATTTAGCGTCTTACTAGCATAGTAGACCACATGAAAGATATTATTCTTTCGCTGCCCAAGAATTGCTCCCAGTGTATAATCATTTGCATCACACATCATCTCAAAAGGTTCTCTCCAATCAGGTGCCGTAATAACTGGTGTTGTGATTAAACTCTTCTTGAGAGTCTCGAATGATGCCAAACATTCATCATCAAATTTGAAAGGCATATCTTTCTCGAGCAAATTGTACAACAACTTAGATATCTTAAAGAAGTCCTTGATGAAACGCCGATAAAAATCCGCATGACCAAGAAAGCTACGGATTCTTTTCACAGAAATAGGTGGCGGGAGATTTTCAATGAGGCCCACCTTGGCTTTATCCACTTCAAGACCTTTACTAGAAACCTTATGCCCAAGAATGATGCCTTGTTGCACCATGAAGTGACATTTTTCCCAATTGAGCACCAGATTGGTCTCAACACATCTTTTGAGCACCAAACGGAGATTATTCAGGCATTCATTATACGAAGTTCCAAAGACGGAGAAGTCATCCATGAACACTTCGACATTATTTCCAATCATATCAGAGAATATAGCCATTATGCATCTCTGAAAAGTAGCAGGTGCACCACATAAGCCAAAAGAAACTCTGCGAAAAGAAAATGTGCCAAATGGACAAGTGAAAGTAGTCTTCTCTTGATCTTATGGTGCAATGCAAATCTGATTGTAGCCCGAATAGCCATCAAGAAGACAATAATACACATGACCAGCCAACCTGTCAAGCATCTAATCAATGAATGGAAGAGGGAAGTGATCCTTCCTCGTGGCTTTATTCAACTTCCTATAGTCCATGCATATCCTCCAACCTGTGACTGTTCGAGTGGGGATGAGCTCGTTCTTCTCATTTACGACCATAATAATACTTCCTTTCTTAGGTACACATTGTATGGGGCTCACCCAAGAACTGTCATAAATAGAATATATGATTCCTGCATCCAGCCATTTTAGAATTTCTTTCTTTACCACTTCTTTCATGATAGGATTAAGCCTTCGCTGTTGCTCAACAGTCGGCTTGCTACTTTCCTCTAGCAGAATTTTATGCATGCAGTACGAAGGGCTGATCCCTTTTATATCTGCTATAGTCCATCTAATAGCCGATTTGAATTCTCTTAGAATCCTCAAGAGCTTGTCCTCTTCACTACCTGAAAGGTCAGATGTAATAATAACAGGCAAGGTAGATGCATCACCTAAAAAAGCTTACCTCAAGTGTTCAGGCAATGGTTTAAGCTCCAAAGTAGGTGCTTCCTCAATAGATGGTTTGAGCTTTCTCTCAGCATTCCTAAGATCAGTATTTCCAAGAGAATCAAATGGCATGTCTAGCTTCCGTTTCCAAGGAGAAGCATTTAGATATTGTAACTGCTCATTGCCTTCATCATCTTCACTGTCAAAATCCCCCAATAAGGCTTTTTCTAAGGCATCAGACCTTGGCACATGATCAAGTCATGAAGTAACTACAGAATCGACCAAATCCACCTTTAAGCACTCCTCATCTTCCATAAGGAATTTCATCGCATTGTACACATTGAATGTTACATCTTGATCTTGCACCCTCATAGTGAGTTCACCTTTTTGCACATCTATTAAGGTAGGACCTGTAGCCAAGAAAGGTCTTCCCAAGATTATAGGAATCTTCTTATCTTCCTTGAAATCCAGAATGACAAAATCTCAGAAAAGATGAGCTTGTCCACCTTTACTAGCACGTCCTCCACAATGCCTCGTGGGTATGTAATCGAACGATCAGTCAATTGTAGAGACATGTAGGTGGGCTTCGAATCATGCAAATTCAGATTTTTGAAGATAGACAACGGCATTAGATTGATGTTTGCTCCCAAATCGCAAAGGCACTTGTCAAATGACAACTTGCCAATGGTGCAAGGAATGGTGAAGCTACCTGGATCCTTAAGCTTTGGAGGTAACTTTTGTTGCAGCACGACACTGCACTCTTCCGTTAGAGCAACGATATCAAGATCATCCAGTTTTACCTTCCTTGAAAGAATACCTTTCATGAATTTCACATAACTAGGCATTTGCTCAAGAGCCTCAGCGAAAGGTATGTTGATGTGAAGTTTCTTGAACACCTCTAGAAACTTACCAAATTGCTTGTCCAGCTTTTATTTTTGCAATCGCTTAGGAAAGGGGGTGGAGGATATAGTTGTTTCTCCCCTGTATTACCCTCAGGCAAAGTGTGTTCAACCGTAGTCTTCCTTGGTTCCCCCTCTTTCTCCTTTTGCATTCCTTCTTCATCTATAACTTTAACTTCTACATCATTTGCTTTTTCAGCATCAGCAACTTTTCCAGACCTTAAGGTGACAGCTTTGACTTGCTCTTTAACTTCCTTCCTGCCTGGAACTTCAGTATCGCTGGGAAGTGTGCCAGGTTGACGATTGAGCAAAGCATTGGTTATTTGTCCAATTTGATTTTCCAAGGTCTTGATAGAAACATCCTGACTTTTGCACAACAACTTTAACTCCTTGAAATCAGCACTAGAAGGTGGAGCAGTACCTCCTTGTTGAGGATATGGTTGCCTATGAGCAAATTGCTGAGGTTGCTGGAACCCAGGTGGATTAAACTGTTTATTTGCAGCTTGCTGATATGGTTGCTGAACAACATTCTGATTATTGCTCCAGCTGAAATTGGGATGATTTCTGTTATTAAGATGACAAGTAGCGGGCACAGGCTGTTGTGGTCTCTGAAAATTGTTCACGTACTGAACAGATTCATTAGCAAGAGAATACTGATCCGTATCATGAGAGAATGCACAAAGCTCACAGACACTATCTATTTGATTTACGCCATAGTTGGTTAAAGAATCGACCTTCATAGTCAGTGCCTTAAGCTGCGCTGCAATAGATGTAGCTGCATCAACTTCTAGAATACCTGCTACCTTCCCAGGCATCATCCTTTGAGTTGGGTTTTGATACTCATTTGCAGCCATAGTTTTAATGAGATTATAGGCCTCAGTATAGCTTTTGGCCCACAAGGCGCCTCCAGAAGCTGCATCGAGCATGGGTCGAGATTGGACCCCCAAACCATTGTAGAAACTAGTGATCACCATCCAGTCAGGCATACCATGATGTGGACACTTTCTCAACATCTCCTTGTAGCACTCCCAAGCCTCGCACATAGATTCTCCTGGCTGCTGCACAAACTGAGTAAGAGCACTCCTCATAGCTGCAGTTTTGGCCATTGGAAAGAACTTCACCAGAAACTTTTGCGCAAGATCTTGCCAAGTAGTTATGGACCCAGCTTGTAAAGAATGTAACCAGTCCTTAGCTTTGTCCCTCAGAGAGAATGGGAAAAGCCTCAGCTTGATAGCCTCATCAGTAACACCATTATATTTGAAAGTACCACAGATCTCGACAAAATTCCTGATATGCATATTGGGATCTTCGGTCGCAGCCCCTCCGAAAGAAACAGAATTCTGCACCATCTGAATAGTGCCCGGCTTGATTTCAAAAGTATTGGCCTCAATAGCCGGACGAATGATGCTTGACTGAATGTCATCAATTTTAGGCCGAGAAAAGTCCATAAGAGCTTGATTAGCTTGAGCTAGACGATCACCCATTGTTTCAGGTTCTTTCTTTTCACTCTCTTTATCAGAATCTTCAAAAGTTGTCTTCTCCGGAAAGTCAAGAGCTTTATATGTTTCCTCAGCTTTATCCATATTTCTATTGCGAGTGCGAGAATGTGTTTGCATAAACGCTCGCTAGAGTACCTGGAACACAACCAGAAGCCATTAGTAACAAGTCTTAATCAATGAATCCAAATGACCACTGATGACAATTACATAAACTAAACAAATTAACACCGAGTCCCCGGCAGCGGCGCCAAAAACTTGTTAGGAAAAATGCATGCGCTAAATAATTCACGCAAGTATACGCGTTCACAAGTAATAAAGAATGATTTCTAGTTCATTCCCACAGAGACTCTGATTAATTATATTTAATTAATATTTACTCGCCAATGTATGATTATTCTTCAATGCCAAGACAATAACAATCAAGATTGGTTAACTAATATTAACTACGAGAATTAAACACTTGAATTAACAATATTAACACACATGAGATCCTAACTTCATTACTACTTCATTCAATAGTTATTGTTATTAACCTTAGCATATAATGGTGATGATATTAATCGAACAACATGAAACTGATAATCGCCAACTTTTATTGTACGAATACCATTCTACCAAGCATCCACAATTAAGATAGAAGTTGAATAGGCATCAATTATGTTGAGACCCTATATGTCTACAGAATTTGACAACATAATGATTTAAGCACAAGTTATTAATGATGATTACACAAGGTAAGTAAAATGGCTAGAGTTACCCACTAATCATGCATACAACACATGAACCTATGCTAGCATGGCAAGTTCTAAATCTCAAGATCCACTGTCGCTTCACAAGAGATTAACAGGCTATCTTACATGTTCGCGACGCATATAAGATGAATAAGCACAACCTATACTAGATATCATATAATCACCACATACCAAGGTATTAAACAATTAACTAAAGAATTTGTTAGGTCCCAATTTGTTTGTAGAAGGGGGGGTTGAATGCAAACAATACCGTTTAGTCGAATAAAATGCGGAATAAAATTGTGAAACAAAATTCAAGTTAAATAAAACTTTTATTAAACTTGAAAGGTGTTACAACTACGGTATCGGTTACAAGGGATTAATCTCAAATCAATTATTACAAATTTAGAATAAATTCGACATGAACTTTTTCTATTTTTGTAATTAAAAGATCAAATGCTAAAAGCGATTTGAGATTAAGTTCTAGGGATTTTAATCCGCTAGATTGATACACAAGAACAAGATAAGTATTTCTAGTTGATTGGATATAACTTTACAATCTAGAAATTGATCTTGAAGTTGCAGAATAGATGTAATATTTTTCTGCTTCTTTTTCTCTTTTGTTCTTCTGTATGTTCTGTTTTTGCTGAGTTTTTGGATGATCTTTTCTTCTGCTTCTTTTGTTTCTTTTTAAGTAAACAGCCGAATGCAAATGAACTGCAATGACAATCCTTTGAACCAGCATGACTTTCGGTATGACAATTGATTGTCATACCGATTGTTACATAAGTACAATTCAGATTGTCTTGCAAAGATTAATAACAGATTTTTAATCTAATAAAAATTCTAACAAGACAATTAAATGAATTAGCATGACTTTCGGTATGACTATTGATTGTCATACCGATTGTCATACTAATACAATCAGTTTGCCTTGTTTCAATTTAAATAGATTTTAAACCAATTAAAATTTTGTAATTCCTTAATATTAATTCTAAATTAATTAATCAATTTAATTCAATTAATTAATAAATTAATCCTTGCAGATATAATTTATTTTCTTAATTAAATTATATGACTTAATTAATTAATGGAGAATTAATACTAACCCTGAGCAGCAACCATTCTTCTGACAATCTTCTGAAAGTCACTGAGACTTATGAATCAATTCCGTCACTTCAATGCTGACACTCGATGTACTGTCTGGTTCATGAGTGACTAACTTTCGTGACGTTTCTTCATGTCTTGACTTTGTTCTGATTGAATCCTTGTAATAAATGATACCTTGACGAGATCTCTGTCACTTGATTAAATCCACGATCTTGATTTATATCACTGAGGCATGATCAAATTCTTGAACTTCTTCCAGTGAATCTTCAAGTCTGCAGATGAACAATGTTTCTTTATTCTTTGACAGATGTTACTTTGTGAGATCTCTCTGATGATTGATCCACTATTTACTTATTACATTCTTATTTGAGTTGAGTTAAATACTCGAATAAACGAGTAGGCTATGACATATGCCTTTCAATCTCCCCATATTTGCTTGTTAGACAATAACAACAAATACCTAGAGGATAACTCAACTAACAAATAAGAAAAAGATATAAACAGTAATGTAAAGTAAATAGCAGAAAAGTTCTGGATTATATTTAACATTTTCCAGATTCCAAATGAAATTTACAAGTGAATACAAGATAGATGTTCCTCTAGCCTGAACATATAACTACATTAGTCTATCTTGATTCATAACGCTCTAATCATATTACATTGAGTTTTGAGCTAATTGACTTTAGTTGTCTTCTCTTCTGACTTCACCTTCTTCTAAATCTTGAAGCAATTCCTTGTCAAAGACACGATCTTTTTCTGAAGTGAAGCTTGCAGGTCTGACTGGTTGAACTCCAACTGACTTCAACTTATTCTTGAGTTGATTGTACCTTTTAACATTCTTTTCACAGTAAGCTTGAATCAAGTCAGCAGCTTGAGTCTTCAACATGGATGAATATCCAGCAGTTCTCAAATGATGTTCCATCCAGACCAGATGCTTAGCTGAGTAGTCTTTAAGAGATTGTACATCTAGCTGACAGATTTGAAGACAATCAGACTTAAAGAATCTCACCTGATGAGGATTGTTGACCACTTGAGGACTAGCCCTGCTGGCAAACTCTTTAAGCCTTTCCCGAAGAACTTCATTCAATTCTGAGCTTCTTTTGACTTTGTTTAAAAGAACCCAAATCTCTGACAACGAACGATTCTCAAATAGATGAAGTGACACCTTGAATGATCCTTCACTCTGACAGTATACAAAAATGCTCATCTCATTTAGGGATCTATCAAAAGCAGCTGTGATCCTTGAGACTTCAGTCTTGATAGCATTCATGTACATGTCATTGTTAGGATTTGAGATTTCCAGCTTGTCAAGAAGATGTAAGAACTGCCTATCATTGTTAGTGCATAGCTCATATCGAGTACTCTCCTAGCTTCATCCCACTTTTCACCAATCTTTAGTCTGACATCTCTTCTCCTTTCTTGAGCTTTAATGTCATGAAGACGTTGCTTTTGAAGAGTTTCTGTTCTTTGTATGTCTTTTCTCCTGTCAATGATCTGTGAGACCTTCTTGAGTTCAGCTTCTTTTCTTTGCATCTCTGACTGCTATTTCTGAAATTCTTTCTCAAACCTAGGATCCACTGTATCTTCTTCTTCCCAATCTTCAAAATCACTTTCTTCTTCAGCTTCAAATAACCCATCTTTATCTTCCTGAACTGGTTCAGTGGGAATGTCAAAAATATCGAAGTCATCCTGTTCTCCACTGTAGTAGGCATCATCAGCCTTTCCTTTATCTCCAGTAGAAGTATCTTTTTCTTTCCCTTTGGTACTACTCCCTTTCTTCTCCCCCTTAGTTGAGGGATCCTCTGCTGACTTTCCTTTGAAACCTCCACCACTTCCAGAGCCTGATCCTCCACCAGACGGTCCTTCAAAATAAGCTCTTTGTTCTTCATTAGGGCAATGAGAATTCTTGATCATGTAATATAAGTGCTTCATCCCTTCATTTAGATGTTCCATGCCCGTCTCTATCTTTAGAAATCTTGAGTTGTCCAGTGAATGATTCATCTCAACGAGGTCTTCAAGAGAAGTCATTCTTGTATGTAGGGAGCAGAAGTTGGATATGTCATCAGCTGATAAATTTGGAGTGTCCTGAATAGAATTGAGCTTTGGTATTACAGTAGTCTTTAAATCTGAGATGTCATTCCTTATGATTGCAAGCTGATTGTTGACAGAGGTGGAAGAAGAAGACTGTTCAACCACTTGTGCTTTAAATGCTTGAGCTTCAGCTTGACTTTTAGCAAGTTCTTCTTTCAGGGCAGCAATCTGAGCTAACAGGTTGACAGTATCAGTGTCTGTGTGTGCTCTCACCTGAAGTTCACTCGTGTTTGGTTCACTCATCTCACGTGCATGTATTTCTCTCAATATGATTGCTCGTGAGGAGTCTTCCAGTTGCTGTTCTTGTGTACCTGCATTAAAAATCACCCTAGCCTCTTCAAGAGAGGTCAGTGGTGGTGCAATGGGAATTCGCGAGTCCCGATCCTCAGTCAATACTATCAAATCTTTTGGAATAGATGTCTGAATTGCTTCAGGGATAGATTGACCGAGTTGCCCTCCACTTTCTCCAGATAAATCTGCGAGTGGAGAATCCCATAAGGGAGCCAGAGGTGTTGGATCTGGGAGGGGAGAAAATGACTCTATTAAAGATGGCGGAGAGTCAGATTTTCCCTCTGAAGCATGTGACTGCTCTTCTGCCGTAACTATGGCAGGCACTGTAACCGACTCTACGTGCACTCCTCGCTGTGTGTCCTGAGTATGATCTGGGGAAGTGTATGGTTCCATTGTGAGTAATGGAATTGTGCTTGACTCAGTACAAGATGCCATGGCCCTATGGCGAATTTCAATAGATGCATCCTGTTGAGAGAATGCCTCTAGTAACTGTTCATTGGCCATTTCAAAGTCCATGTCCTGTTGGGAGGACAAGGATGGGCTTTCAGATGCCTCAGAATAGGTTTTTCTTTTCTTAGGAGGAGGCAGAGCTGAGGGTTCACTCATATTTGACAATGTACTACTTCCTAGTAATCTCCTGGGTAACATTTTAGACAGTGGGGGAGAGGTTGAGATAGAATGAGACTCTGTGTTTGGCTCTATGACCTGGGATTGAAGCTGTGGTTCTACAACTTCATGGTCAGCCCTATCAACCACTGAGGGTCTTACAACAGAAGTAGGAAGAGAGTGAGAGTGAGGAGTTACTACCTGTAATGGAAGAGCCTGGGTGGCTTGAACCACTGGAGGTTGAGGTTGCTGTTCATGGCCGGGAAGATTAAAAATAGGTAAGGGAATATAATTGGCCATGAAAGCATATACAAGTACTGGAACTTGCATAAATTTGAAGGTTGTGTCTTGGCGAGTGTAAATCTTTTTGCTAACTGGTGGGGGTTCGGTTACAGCAGAGTTAGCAAAAAGTGCTTTGTGTTCAGGGGTGAGTAGATGATCTGCTATAAGCATAAGAAAACGAGCATAGTAACATGATACTTTACGATTTGTAGAATGATCACGTAAAGCAGAAGTTAGACGTCTCAAGAGAATGGGAAAAAGTAGTTTGCCAAAATTGATCCTTTGATTGAAAACAACCGCAAGACCAATATACTGCAGGGTGGAAGTAATGTTATGAAAATTAGATTTTGTGCAGTTGGCAAACACTTTGGAAAGTGTATCGAAGAATATATCCCATTCAGACACCAAATTTGATTTAGAAAGTTTGGTTAAATTGATCACCCCCTGATAGTGAATAGCATTGAAAAAATTTGTGATATCATTTTCAGAGGGTAAATTACAGAAATTGTCTAGTGGAAAATTTAACGCTCGATTGACGACTGTTTCATCAACTACATACTGTGTGTTTGCGATGGTGAATGAAAAAGATTTTGAATCATCGGCCATAGTAGAAGTTGTGCAAATCAGTCTAAGTAGATCGACGTTTAAAATCACATTTGATTTAATAGCAGAGCTAACAATCGAATGGTCATTTAAAAATCTAATCCATGGCTTAAATTTTTCAACATCACATTTTTCCGGATTAAAATAACCAACCTGATTATGCGCGACAATTTGGAAATTGAGAGCCATTTTATAAAATAATAATAAGACACAAGCTTTTCAGAATTTTAAGAATAATATTAAGAAAATTCGAATTAATTAAATTAATTTAATAATTCGAATTAAATTAATTATAATCGAAAAATTTAGACAGAAATGTATCTCGTTAAAATTCTTAACTCACAAACACAGTTTTGACAAACCAAAAGACACAAATCAGAAATTAAAATTAAAATAAAAGGTTCAAATTCAATAACACAACTGGAATTTGAAGGGGCAAACTGATTTTTATTTGTTTTTGCGTTTTTTTTTTTTTTATAATAAGTTAAATTTAAGAAAAATTCAACAGCATCTCTTTATATATATACTTGTATGTATATATCACAAAGTGATGATTTTGTGTGCTGAGTAAAAACTCGAGCAAGGAAGAAGACAGATTGTTGGTTTGGTTCGAAGAGAGAGAAGAGAGAAAAATTAGGGAGAAAAAACTGTTCAAAATTTTTGAAATGAACTGTTATGTTGAAATGGTTTAAAACAAAACAGCAAAAGCCTTTATATAACAGCTGGTATGACAATCCGGGATTGTCATACCGATTGTCATACCAGGCAAAAAGAAGGAAAAGAAATAACAGAATAAATATTAAAATTATAACTGGTATGACAATCTGATAGTCATACCGATTGTCATACCAGTATAATAATAAAATGAAAATAATTATCTATATGGTTTATAACTGGCAAGACAATCCAATAGTCATACCGATTGTCTTGCCAGTATAAAACTATACTGAAGAACATAATTAACATAATTTACACTTAAATGACTTTCAGCAAGACAATTTCAATTGTCTTGCCGATTGTCATACCAGCAATAAACACAGAATTAATATGAAAATAAGTATATATATATATATAAGTACTGAAATGATTTTCAGCAAGACAATTCAATTGTCTTGCCGATTGTCATTGCAGTAGAAAACAAAATAAAATAAAATAAATGGAACAGACTTCTATTTGAATACTGAAACTATATTACAAGATAGTAAAACTGAAATAAACACTTAAAATTTTTACAGAAACAAAGATAATATATCAGAATTTATTATTTTTATTCCAAAAATAGATTTCTATTGAATTTTAGCAAATAAAATTCATAGAAAGATATTTTTAGAGGAAATAAAATATTCTGAGATATTTTAAATTAACAAATAGGGAAAATAAAAATAGATAAGATAATATATATTACATAGAAATAAGCAAGAAATATGATAAAATGATAAAATAAATTTGCAGATGAATTTTTCATTTATGAAAAATTCATTTGTAAATTCATTCAAGAACAGATTCCAGATATTAACTAAATTAATCACTAAAACTATTCAACATGCCCAATTTACCAACTAATCCGGTAAATGTGGATTCGTCAAGTGGTTTAGTGAAAATATCTGCTATTTGTTCTTCTGTTGGAACAAAAAATAGTTCAACAGTACCATTCATGACGTGCTCTCTAATAAAATGATACCTGATGTCAATGTGCTTTGTCCTCGAGTGCTGCACAGGGTTGTTGGTGATGGCTATTGCACTTGTGTTGTCACATAAAATAGGAATCTTGTTCAATACAGAGCCATAGTCTCGTAGTTGGTTCCTAATCCACAAGATCTGAGCACAGCAGCTTCCAGCAGCAATATATTCAGCCTCGGCCGTTGAGTTGGAAACTGTTTGCTGTTTCTTGCTGTACCATGAGACTAGCCTGCTTCCTAGGAATTGACAACTTCCTGAGGTGCTTTTCCTATCAACAACACTTCCTGCATAATCTGAATCTGTATATCCGACAAGGTTAAAACCAGATTCTTTAGGGTACCAAATACCTAGATTTGGTGTTCCCTTAAGATATCTTAAGATTCGTTTAACAGCAACGAGATGAATATCTCTAGGATCCGCTTGGAACCTTGCACATAAACATGTAGCATATATAATATCTGGTCTACTTGCAGTAAGATAGAGTAACGAGCCAATCATACCTCTGTAGCTTGTGACATCTACCTTAATGGAGTTTTCACATGGTCCAAGCTTGACAGCTGTAGTTGATGGAGTCCTTGCTGATGCAGAATCCTCTAGATTGTACTTTTTGAGGAGTTCCTTGAGATACTTGGACTGACAAATAAATGTTCCATCTAACCTTTGATTTACTTGTAATCCAAGAAAGAATTTCAGCTCTCCCATCATGCTCATTTCAAACTTGCTGTGCATTAACTTAGCAAATCTCTTACAGAGATTATCATTAGTAGACCCAAATATTATATCATCCACATAGACTTGGACTAATATAGTATCATTCTTATGTTTTTTTGAAAAGAGAGTTTTGTCTATGACACCTCTAATAAAGCTATTTTCAATAAGAAATTCAGAGAGAGTGTCATACCATTTTCTTGGAGACTGTTTTAGCCCATAGATAGCCTTGAAAAGAAAGAAGACAAAATCCATATGATCTGGATCTTCAAAACCAGGAGGTTGCTCTACATATACCTCTTCATCCAGCTTTCCATTCAGAAAGGCGCTCTTGACATCCATTTGATAAACTTTAAAGTTTGAAAATGCTGCGAATGCCAGAAATATCCTGATGGCCTCAAGTCTAGCCACTGGAGCATAGGTTTCATCATAATCAATACCTTCAGCTTGAGAATACCCTTTAGCTACCAGTCTTGCCTTGTTTCTTGTAACCACACCATCTTCATCTAGTTTATTCCTGAATACCCACCTAGTACCAACAGCTTTCTTGTGTACAGGCCTAGGTACCAGTTTCCAGACTTGTTGACTTTCAAACTGATTGAGTTCATCTTGCATAGCAATCACCCAATCTGGATCAGTCAGTGCTTCTTCAATTTTCTTAGGTTCCATCTCAGAAAGAAATCCTGAGAACAGACACTCATTTTGAGTAGCACGTCTAGTTCTGACTCCAACATCTGGATCACCAATAATCAACTCAAAAGGGTGAGCTTTATTCCAGACAGTCTGTCTTGGAAGATTTGATCTTGATGATTCGCCTTGAAATTCATTGTGATGTTGTGTCCTACTAGATGATCCTTCAGCATCTCCCCCTGAGTTGTTGCCATGTTGACTTGAAGATTCTCCGTCAGTAGCAGTGGTATCTCCATTGTTGCCAGAGTTTCCATCACTATTACCTTGAGTATCATCAGGATTAACAGGTTCTTCACCAGCAACAACCTCAGGTTCTTGACCATGTTCTGACTCTGAATCTGACGTATCATCAAACTTCAGTTTCTCAGAAGGATCTTCAGTTTGGATACTAGGGAGTTTAGTGTCATCAAATGTAACATTGACACTTTCAGTTACTTTGTGTTGATCAATGATATACACTCTATATGATCTTCTTCCATATCCAACAAAAATACCCTCATATGCCTTTGCCTCGAACTTACCACGACGATCATCTCCATCCTTGAGCACGAAGCATCTGGCACCAAATACATGAAAGTATTTGATAGAAGGTTTCTGTTCATTCAAAATCTCATAAGGAGTTTTCATGAAGTCTTTGTTGATTAGAGTTCGATTCTGAGTATAACATGCAGTATTGACAGCTTCAGCCCAAAAGTACATTGGAAGACCTGATTCATTTAACATCGTTCTTGCAGCTTCAATCAATGTACGATTCTTCCTTTCTACCACTCCATTTTGCTGAGGGGTTCTAGGAGCTGAAAATTGTCTGGTAATCCCTTTGTCTGTACAGAATCCATTGAGAAGTGCATTCTTGAATTCTGTTCCATTATCTGACCTTATTGCTCTAACAGGGACGTTAGAATCTAACTCAATCATCTTGATATGATCAATCACAACTTGTGGTGTTTCATCCTTAGAGTGAAGAAATAAAACCCACGTATACTTGGAATAGTCATCAACTATCACAAGACAGTAACACTTCTTTGACATAGAAAGGATATTAACTGGATCAAATAAATCCATGTGCAATAATTGCAGAACACCAGTTATGGAAGATGTGTCAGTGCCTTTGTGACTTGCTTTCTTTGACTTTCCTTTCTGGCAAGCCTCACATAGTCCTTCTGGAGAGAATTCCAGCTGAGGCAGACCTCTTACCAATTCTCTTTTGACAAGAGAATTCATTGTTTTGAAATTGAGATGGGAAAGTCTCTTGTGCCATAGCCAACTCTCATCTGACGATGCCTTTGCATAGAAACAATTGACTTCAAGATTGCTTCCAGAGTTCATGTCAGCTACGAACAGATTTCCTTTCCGGATTCCCATTAAGGAGGGTTTTTCACTTTTCTTGTGCAGAATCTGACACTTCAGCTTGTCGAATAAAACATTGTAGCCGTTGTCACAGAACTGACTAATGCTAAGCAGATTGTGTTCAAGTCCTTGCACAAGATATACATTTTCAATGATAACATTTCCAGCTTGCAAACAGCCATATCCCTCCGTTAAACCTTTGCTGTTATCTCCAAAGGTAACCACTGGGCCAGCTTTCTCAACCACATTTGATAGCAGGGCTCTATCTCCGGTCATATGTCTTGACGATCCGCTGTCAAGAATCCACACTACCGGTTGTACCTGTTTAATGCCCTCTTTTCTTGACGATGAGGTGCTTGCATCACTAGCCATGAGGGCAAGATTCCCAACTTCTTCATCTTCACTGTCAGTATCATCCCAGCTTCTTCCCTTTTCCAGGTACGCCCTTTCAGATTTACTCTTCTGATTAGAATCGTAAGAGTTCTTCCTTGCTTGTTTTGGCTTCCTGCATTCTGTGGCAAAGTGTCCCAACTCATTACAGTTGAAGCATCGAATGGTGCTTCGATCAACCATCCCTGTTTTATACCCACCACTGCTGGTGTTAGAGGATGAAGATCCACCTTTCTGGAATCTGTTGTAGTTGGACTTGTACTTGAACTTGGGATTCCTTTTGAATCTGACATTTGAGAATCTCTTGACAATCAGGGCCATTGACTCATCCTCCAATTGCTCCAGTTCTTCCAAGGAATAATAATCATCTCCTGATTGATTTGTAGTAGGAGAATCAAATTCTACTACTATCATATTATCTTCAACCTTGGAAGACTGTACCATTCTATCTGACTGTTGAGATTGTTGTTGATATAGTGGTTGTTGTTGCTGTTCATCAGCTACTAGAGCAGTAGACGTGCTGACCACTCTTCCTTTCCCGTAAACTTCCTTCTGCTGAATCTGCTCCAACTCATAAGTCTTTAACACACCATAGAGCCTTTCCAAAGAAATCTCACTCAGATCTCTTGCTTCTCTTATGGCAGTGATTCTATGTTCGAGATGAGTTGGCAGTGTCAAAAGGAACTTTTTGTTGACCTCCCTGAT
Source organism: Apium graveolens (assembly GCF_009905375.1). Lineage (NCBI taxonomy): Eukaryota > Viridiplantae > Streptophyta > Magnoliopsida > Apiales > Apiaceae > Apium > Apium graveolens. The sequence goes on along the minus strand of NC_133656.1, from coordinate 146,886,614 downwards.
GGAATAGTATTTACCATTAATGTTCAGGTTGTTGATCAATGCATTGTACCTCTCAAACACTTCAGTGATTCCTTCTCCTGGATTGGATTTAAAGTATTCATACTCAGAGGTTAGGATTTCTAGTTTGTTCTCCCTAACTTCCTCTGTGCCTTCATTAATAATCTCAATAGTTTCCCAGATATGTTTGGAATCTTTACAATTCATCACATGTCTATTCATTAGGGGATTAAGGGAATCTACTAAGATTAATTGAAGGCTAGCATCCAGGGAAGCTTCTTCTATTTCAGCAGGAGAGAAGTCCTCAGGATCCTTCACATAAGTTCTCGCTTTGGTGATCACCACATCATTTTCTATTACCTCTGGTTCAATAACCATAGGTATTTTTGGACCCTTCTTCAACACTTGCAAATATTTGGGATTAGCAACCTGTAAAAACAGTAGCATCTTCTTCTTCCACATAACATAATTTTCTTTATCGAAAAGTGGAATTTTAACGGTTCCAACTTTTTGTGTAGTCATTATGAATTTTTTGAGTGAATAAAAAATTCAAGAAGTGAAAGAAACACAAAAGTCTAGGATCTAGATTTGTACGTTAATCAGAAGGCTCTGATACCAATTGTTAGGTCCCAATTTGTTTGTAGAAGGGGGGGTTGAATGTAAACAATACCGTTTAGTCGAATAAAATGCGGAATAAAATTGTGAAACAAAATTCAAGTTAAATAAAACTTTTATTAAACTTGAAAGGTGTTACAACTACGGTATCGGTTACAAGGGATTAATCTCAAATCAATTATTACAAATTTAGAATAAATTCGACATGAACTTTTTCTATTTTTGTAATTAAAAGATCAAATGCTAAAAGCGATTTGAGATTAAGTTCTAGGGATTTTAATCCGCTAGATTGATACACAAGAACAAGATAAGTATTTCTAGTTGATTGGATATAACTTTACAATCTAGAAATTGATCTTGAAGTTGCAGAATAGTGTAATATTTTTCTGCTTCTTTTTCTCTTTTGTTCTTCTGTATGTTCTGTTTTTGCTGAGTTTTTGGATGATCTTTTCTTCTGCTTCTTTTGTTTCTTTTTAAGTAAACAGCCGAATGCAAATGAACTGCAATGACAATCCTTTGAACCAGCATGACTTTCGGTATGACAATTGATTGTCATACCGATTGTTACATAAGTACAATTCAGATTGTCTTGCAAAGATTAATAACAGATTTTTAATCTAATAAAAATTCTAACAAGACAATTAAATGAATTAGCATGACTTTCGGTATGACTATTGATTGTCATACCGATTGTCATACTAATACAATCAGTTTACCTTGTTTCAATTTAAATAGATTTTAAACCAATTAAAATTCTGTAATTCCTTAATATTAATTCTAAATTAATTAATCAATTTAATTCAATTAATTAATAAATTAATCCTTGCAGATATAATTTATTTTCTTAATTAAATTATATGACTTAATTAATTAATGGAGAATTAATACTAACCCTGAGCAGCAACCATTCTTCTGACAATCTTCTGAAAGTCACTGAGACTTATGAATCAATTCTGTCACTTCAATGCTGACACTCGATGTACTGTCTGGTTCATGAGTGACTAACTTTCGTGACGTTTCTTCATGTCTTGACTTTGTTGTTCTGATTGAATCCTTGTAATAAATGAAACCTTGACGAGATCTCTGTCACTTGATTAAATCCACGATCTTGATTTATATCACTGAGGCATGATCAAATTCTTGAACTTCTTCCAGTGAATCTTCAAGTCTGCAGATGAACAATGTTTCTTTATTCTTTGACAGATGTTACTTTGTGAGATCTCTCTGATGATTGATCCACTATTTACTTATTACATTCTTATTTGAGTAGAGTTAAATACTCGAATAAACGAGTAGGCTATGACATATGCCTTTCAGAATTCTATAGTAAATCCGCTAGAATCCCTTGATCACGATTAGCCCATAATAGAACTCATCGTCACCATGGGTTCATATGAAAGCATGATAATAACACAACGATATAAGGCTAAAAAATACTTAATAACTAATGAAGTACATTACAAGAGTATTAAGGTTCAAAGCATAAAGAAAACTAGCATCCACTGTTACAACGAATTAAAAGAATCACAAGATAAACTATTGATTCCTCTTCTTCGTTGTTGCATGCTAAAACGGTCTTCTCAATCTTCTTACCTTTTATCTTGTTGAAGAAAACGTCTTCCCATAAGGTTTATATAAGAGTCCAGGAGTCACCGCGCCAACAGAAGCCCAAACAGAATTGAAAACAAATAAAACCAGAATCTGAAATTCCGCACTCACGCGGCTGCGTGCTTCCTCCACGCGGTAGCATGCTGGCACGCGGTCGCGTTCTCCTAGCGTGTGGTCGCGTGCTACCCTTCTGGAAAATTCTTCATTTTGCTCTTGTTTGTGTTGATTTCTTTGCTCATCACCCCTAGACTGATTCTAAGCACTTTCTTAAGCTTTATTTAATGAAAACCACCTATCTAAGCAAGTTATATCCTGAAATGCAAAAACACTAGAAAACGCGTCAAATACACAAAATACTTGAGTCCAAGACACCAATTCAAACTGTTATGCGATGCTCTAAATGGTATAAAATGCCACTTATCACACTCACGGAGGAGGAGCTCTCATGGCAACAACTGAGGCTCAAACTCATGAGACAAATCCCCCAATTCAAGATGCTCATCTAGAGACGAACCCCACAATTCCATGAGAAAATAAGGGCTCATGAAGCTGAGATCCAAATGCTGAAGCATGACATGACGATGAATCAACCCCCAAGGCCCACGCTGACATGAAGATCAAGGAATTTTCCCTATATCCTAAACTTGGAAGGTTTGATACCAAGGCAAAGGGTTGTCACCCCGAGGGCCGATCCAACTGACTTAATGCCCCTAAGAGATCCTGATGATCCTAAGCCCCCATTCACTGAATAGATTATGAATGCCCATATCTCAAGGAAGTTCAAGATTCCCACTATCAAAGCTTATGATGGTATCAGCGATCCGAAAAATCATGTGAGGACATTCTCTAATGTCTTGTTGCTGCAGCCCTTGAACGACGCTATTAAGTGTGGGGCGTTCCCTCAAACCCTAGATGGAATGGCTAAAAAATGTTATATCCCCTGCTCGATTGGGTCCTTCAAAGATCTAAGGCAGTCCTTCATCAAGCTATTCATTAGTGGAAGAGTGCATGAAAAAAGTTTAGCTTCGCTCATGAGCCTTGAATGAGTAAAGGAGTCCCTAAGAGATTATCTGAATCGATTCCTGAAGGAGGACTTAAAGGTCCCAGATCTTGATGAAAAGGTGGCCATAATAACCTTACAACAAGGAACTAAGAATGAATACTTCAAGATGTCTTTAGCCAAACTCCCCCTAAAAATATGTTACACTTCCAAGAGATAGCCGGAAAGTATATCAAGTTCGAGGAAATGATAAAGAAGGCAGTTACAATCAAGGAGGTCACCGGAAACAAGAAGCCAAAAGCGGAGCAGAGTACGATACCTTAGACTAATATCCTCAAACTGGTAAGAACTCCGATTCTGCTTCCAAGAAGAATCAAGGACCCAGATTCATAGAGTATACAAGGTTAAACGCTACAAGGAGCCAAATCTTGTTAGAGATTGAGAAGGATAAAGAATTCAGATGGCTAAAGCCACTAAGAGGAGCCCCCCCCCCCGAGAAGAGAGGCACGGGCCAATATTGTAGGTTCCACAAGGACGTTGGTTATGACACCGACGACTATAGACAACTTATAACGACTGGGAAATTACGATCGTATTATATCATAATAAAGGTGAAATATGTGTTTTATTATGTCATTAAGTGTATTTAGTCAAAAAAAACCTAGTTATTATGTGCTATATGTGTTCTGTGCTGTCAGGGTATTTTTCGGATATTTATTGGGTATTAAAATTTTCTGTATCAAAAGTTATTTGAACCGAACTTTATTTTAATGGCTGATATTTCAAATAAAATAATTGGCCGTATTTTGCCTAGTCTGGTTTGTACCATATCGTTATTCTGAACATCCAGATATTTTAGGAATTTTCTCGTTTTGCGAAAAATGACTTTTTCAGGCTCCTTCGGGTGTCAAAAACCCCACAAAAATCATATTTTTATTTTTATAAAATTATGGGACTTTCAATTATTCCATTTCTTTATATTTTTAAATTATTCACAATTTTTGGGAATGTTTGGCATATATATTGGATATATTTAATATTAAAAATTTAAAAATTAATACTAAAAAATTATTAATTAAGGGCCAATTAATTTTATTAGATGTAAAATTAGGGCCTTAATTTTAATTAGGAGTATTATTTTACCTACTATAAATAGCCTAATTTTTATTAGTTAATTATAATTAAATCATTAAAAATTCTGAAATTTCTGAAAATTCTCTGCAATCGGGTCGGGTTTTCCAGAAACGGGTAGAAGAATCAAACCTTGATTTTGATCAATTATGAGCACCAAATCTGTTGATGTAAGTACTCAAATCGATGCTCTTGATCTGTTCTTTCAGTTTCTTGCATCAATTTCATATTTTGATTCGTTATGTTAGATATATTTGATAATGTCATGGCTAATATGATTTATGTTTAGTTTTCAGATCTTACTTAAACAGGATAAATCAGTACTTACTGGAAGTTAGGACTTAAGGATATCAGTACTTATATTAACAGGAGATAATCATCAGAAGATGGATATCAGAACTTAAGTACTGAAGGACGTTCAGATAAGGACAGCAGCTGATTAAAGGAAAGAAGATCGAGACAAACATAAGAAGATATATGCATGAAGAAGGAATTTTATGAAGAATAGAATACTTGGAAGAAAAGATATCTGATTGATATATTTTAGGAAGCAGGATTATATTCCATATCAATTAGCGATTATCTTGTAACTGTGTAGTATATAAACACAAACATAGGGTTTACACTATAAGTGTTATCATATTCGAGAAGATTATTCATCCAAACCCTAGTAGCTCTCGTGATATTTGTTCATCACTGAGAGGTAACAGTTCCATACTGTAACAGAGTTTATTGTTTCAATAAAGTTTGTTTTCCGTTACTTGAGTTATTAAAGTTCGATTTGATTGTACTTTACACTGTATTCACCCCCTCTACAGTGTGTGTGTGACCTAACAAGTGGTATCAGAGCCTATCTGTTAACGCACAAACAATTTAAGATCCAAACACAATCATGTCTGACACAGAAACTTCAACTAAGCCCACCAAAACTGAAGAACCTCCAAAGACAAAAATTCAAAGTCGGTATGAGACCATCAGAGTTCCCATACTGAGACCATCTGAATATGCCATATGGAAGGTGAGGATGACCATGTTTCTGGAAGCTACAGATCCAGAATATCTTGATAGAATCAAGGAAGAACCTCACAAACCAACCAAGCTCGCTGTTGCAGTTGCAGGTGAAGCAACAAAGACTGTACCAAAGGAGAAGAGTGATTACACTGCTGAAGATATCGCATCAATTGCTAAGGATGCTAAGGTACGACACTTACTGCATAGTGCCATTGATAATGTAATGTCAAACAGGGTAATTAACTACAAGACTGCAAAGGAGATATGGGATGCTCTAGAAACAAGGTGTCAGGGAACTGATACAATTAAGAAGAACAGGAAGACAATACTCACTCAAGAGTATGAACACTTTGACTCAAAGGCTAATGAGTCATTGACTGATTTATATGATAGATTTGTGAAACTCTTGAATGATTTGTCACTGGTTAATAAGGAGTATGATCTTGAAGATTCAAACCTTAAATTCCTGTTAGCTCTTCCTGAATACTGGGATTTGAAGGCAACAACAATAAGAGACAACTACAATCTTGATGAAACAACTCTTGATGAAATTTATGAAATGCTCAAGACTCATGAACTTGAGATGGAACAAAGAAGCAAGAGGAAAGGAGGAAAGTCAAGGACAGTTGCTCTTAAGGCTGAAGAAGAATCCCCCAAGGCAGCTACCTCAAGGAAAGACAAGGGTAAAGCTCTTTTCACAAAGTCTGATACTGAGTCATCAAGTTCTGAAAGTGATGATGACTCAGAATCTGAAAGCTTGCCTGAGACTGATGCTGATGAGGAGATGATGAAGTTGTGTACTCTTATGGTGAAAGGGATCACAAAGATTGCATACAGGAAGTTCAAGAAGGGAAAAAAGTTTTCCAGGAAAGGCACAAGTTCTGATAAGAAGAATTTCAAAAGATCTGAGGGCAGAGGAGTAAAGTCTGACAGAGGAGATTATACCAATGTCAAATGCTATAACTGTGGTGAGAAAGGCCACATATCTCCTGATTGCAAGAAAGTGAAGAGTGACAAAGGCAAGGCTCTTGTCACAAAGAAGAAAAGCTGGACAGACACCTCAGACTCTAAAAGTGAGGAGAATTATGCTTTGATGGCAAATTCTGATAAAGCAAGTGCTGAAAGCAGTTTTGAAGCTACTGAATCAAAGGTACCTCAGACTACTTATGCTTTTCATACTGATGATATTAATGAGTTGAGAAGATATCTTAAAACCATGTTTGTTAGTTATAGAGATCAAACTTTAATATGTGAAAGATTAACTTCTGAAAATCTTGCTTTTAAGAAAAGAAATGATTTCTTAGAAAAAGAGTTAGTTATGTTCCATCAAACTCAGAAAGATAGAGATGATGCTTTTTATGTTAGGGATGACGTGCTAAAAATGAATGAATCTCTAAAAACTGAGTTAGAAAAGGAAAGAGAGGTTATCAGGACTTGGACTAACTCTGGCAGAACAACTCAAAATTTGCTAAGTAGTGAAAACTGGAAAGAGGGCTTAGGTTATGGAGAGGATAAGAATGATAAAGGAACTGTAGAAATTAAGCCTGTTGTTAAACAAAAGCCAAAGTTAAAACCTGTTAAGTTTGTAACTGTAAAGTCTGATAATGAGAAATCAGAAGTTAAAAAGGGATTAACTTCTGACAAACTAAAACAGTTAAAGACAGCTGAAGTAAACATAGGCTTAATGACTAAGAAGCAGCTTAAGCATAAGCTGAAAGATCTTAAGAACGCAAAAAAGGTAAAATCACCTAGGAAAAATAGGAATGGAAAGGAAGGTGTGAATAAAAGCAATGATTATAAGTCTGTTCCTGATGCTCCTAGGAAAATGTGTCATAACTGTGGAAGTTCTAACCATCTGGCTTCTTTTTGCAGGAAGAATAAGAACATAAACTCCTTACCTTCAAAGTCTGATAGTGTAAATTCTGATAAGAAAAATGTTAACATAAACTCTGATGCTAAATCCGCTGTAAATGTTAACAAACTTGATAAGGCCAAAGGATCCAAGCAAGTCTGGGTCCTTAAAACTAATCATTAGTGGTCTTTGTGATTGCAGGGCAACAGGAAAAACATCCTAGTTCTGGACAGTGGATGTTCAGGACATATGACTGGAAATAAAGCCCTGCTATCAGACTTTGTGGAGAAAGCTGGCCCAAGTATTTCTTATGGAGATGGCGACATTGGAAAAACATTGGGATATGGCAATATCAATCTTGGGAATGTCATCATTAAAGAAGTAGCTCTGGTCTCAGGACTTAAACACAATCTGCTGAGTATAAGTCAAATCTGTGGCAGAGGTTATCATGTTGATTTCTTTGAAGAACACTGTGAAGTTGTGAGTAAATCTACATGCAAAGTTGTTCTGAAAGGATACAGGCGTGGTAACATTTATGAAGCTAAGCTTTCAACAAGTACTGATGGTTCTGCAATCTGTCTGATGAGTAGAACATCAATTGAAGAAAGCTGGAATTGGCACAAGAAACTCTCTCATTTAAATTTCAATAATATAAATGAGTTGGTCAAGAAAGATCTTGTGAGAGGACTGCCAAAGTCAGTATTTGCTCCTGATGGCCTTTGTGATTCTTGTTAGAAGGCCAAACAAAGAAAATCCTCATTCAAGAGCAAAATTGAATCATCAATTCTTGAGCCTTATCACCTACTACATGTTGATCTATTTGGTCCAGTGAATGTCATGTCTATTGTAAAGAAGAAATATGCCTTGGTCATAGTAGATGAGTTCACCAGATGCACATGGGTGTATTTCTTACACACAAAAAGTGAAACTGCATCTATCTTGATTGATCATGTCAAACAACTGGATAAATTGGTCAAAGATTTTGTGAAGACAATAAGGAGTGATAATGGCACTGAGTTCAAGAATTTGATAATGGAAGAGTTCTGCAAAAACCATGGAATCAAGCAGGAATTCTCTGATCCTGGAACTCAACAGCAAAATGGAGTTGTTGAAAGGAAGAATAGAACTCTCATTAAAGCTGGACGTATAATGCTTGAAGATGCAAAGCTTCCAACCTATTTCTGGGTTGAAGTTGTGTAGACTGCTTGTTTTACTCAAAATGCAACACTCATTAACAAGCACGGAAAGACACCATATGAGATGGTGAAAAAGAAGAAGCCAAATCTGAAGTATTTTCATGTATTTGGATGCAAGTGTTTTATTCTTAAGACTCATCCTGAACAGCTATCCAAATTTGATCTAAAAGCTGATGAAAGAATCTTTGTTGGATATCCACTTTCCATAAAAGCCTTCAGAGTCTATAACTTGAGAACAAGAGTGGTCATGGAGTCTATCAATGTCTCTTTTGATGACAAGAAGATTACTGGACTTGAAGATTCTATTGATCATGATCAGCTGAGATTTGAAAATGAAGACTCAAATTCTGATACTGATAATCCTGACAATCTAAGTCCTGATACTACAAACTCTGATGGATTAAACTCTGACGTTATTGAAACTGTGGTGACTACGCCAAGGGAAGATGCACCTATGCAGGGGGAGCATACTCAAGATCTTACCACATCTCATGAAGCATCAGAACATACATTTGGCTCTTCAAGTTCTGATTCGTCAAGTTCTGATAAGCCAAGTTCTGATAAGCCAAGTTCTGATAGTTCTGAAAATCTAAATTCTAAAGAATCCAACTCAGAGAGCATAGTTTCAGGGGGAGCATCAGAAAATGAAAATGAAGACAGCATGGATCATGGGGGACCATCCAGTTACGGAGAAAACCTTCCATCTGCAAGGAAGTGGACTAAATCACATACACCTGATTTGATAATTGGAAATCCTAATGCAGGTGTCAGAACTAGAACAGGTACTTTAAATGAATGTCTTTACAATTCTTTTCTTTCTCAGACTGAGCTAAAGAAAGTGGAAGAAGCTCTTCAAGATGCTGATTGGGTGCAAGTAATGCAGGAAGAGTTAAATGAATTCGAAAGAAACAAAGTCTGGACCCTAGTGCCAAGACCAAAGAATAGATCTGTTGTTGGTACAAAGTGGGTATTCAGAAACAAAACTGACAGTGATGGCATAATTACAAGGAATAAGGCAAGGCTGGTTGCAAAAGGATATTCTCAACATGAGGGAATTGATTATGATGAAACATTTGCACCAGTTGCTAGGTTAGAAGCCATAAGGATATTTTTGGCTTATGCTGCTCACAAAAAGTTTACTGTCTTTCAAATGGATGTGAAAAGTGTTTTTCTCAATGGAGAATTGGAGGAAGAAGTATATGTTGAACAACCTCCAGGCTTTGTAGATTCCAAATATCCAGATTATGTCTACAGGCTTGATAAAGCACTTTATGGACTTAAGCAAGCTCCTAGAGCATGGTATGAGACTTTAGCTCAGTTTCTTCTGGAAAGTGGATTTAACAGAGGAACTATAGACAAAACAGTGTTCTACCTCAACCATGGAAAGAAATTACTTCTGGTCCAGATTTATGTTGATGATATCATTTTTGGGTCTACAAATGACAGACTTTGCAAAAAGTTTGCCAAACTGATGCAGTCAAGGTATCATATGAGTATGATGGGGGAACTTAGCTATTTTCTGGGCCTTCAAGTCAAGCAGAATGAAGAAGGCACTTTTATTTGTCAAACTAAGTACACCAGAAACTTGCTGAAGAAATTTGGAATGCAAGATTGTTCAAGTGCATCCACTCCCATGGCCACTGCAACAAAACTGGACAAGGATACTGGTAAATCAGTAGATATTACTGATTACAGAGGTATGATTGGCTCTCTACTCTATCTAACTGCTAGTAGACCTGATATCATGTATGCTACCTGTCTTTGTACAAGATTTCAAGCAGATCCAAGAGAACCTCATTTAATAGCTGTGAAAAGAATTTTCAAGTATCTTAAGGGAACAACTGATCTGGGATTGTGGTATCCCAGAGAATCAGATTTTAAACTAATAGGTTACTCAGATGCAGATTTTGCAGGTTGCAAAATTGACAGGAAAAGCACAAGTGGAAGCTGCCAATTTCTTGGAGGCAGATTGGTTTCTTGGTTTAGCAAGAAACAAAAGTCAATTTCCACATCAACTGCAGAAGCAGAGTACATTGCTGCAGGAAGCTGTTGTGCACAGATTCTTTGGATGAAGAATCAGTTACTGGATTATGGGTTAACATATTTTAAAATCCCTATTTACTGTGATAATCAAAGTGCTATTGCTATGACAGGTAATCCAGTTCAACACTCAATGACAAAGCACATCAACATCAGGTATCACTTCATAAGGGAACATGTGGATGAAGGTACAGTGGAATTGTACTTTGTTCCAACAGATCAACAACTAGCAGATATCTTCACAAAACCACTGTGTGAAGCTACTTTTACAAGATTGGTAAATGAACTTGGAATGGTTTTAGGTTCTTTCTCTAAATCTGCTTAGTTTTGTTCTGATGCATCAGACTTTATGATCAGTATTTACAAAAATTACTCTCTTTGTGTATTCTGTGCTTAATTGAAAATTTGCTTAAGTATTGACTGTTGTCTGATGTAATTTTCTAAACTCTGAAAATGATATGTCTGTTTATGTAACTATTCAATCCTATGAGGATACATGTGCTAGATGCTGACCTAGTAGTCTTCAATAAACTAGGGATTCCATGTAAGAAGTAATTATTTCTGTGGAAATCTATTGACACAAGCAAATTCTGATATTGAGCTTAGTTGAGTTTACTTTGTCTATCTTATTACTAAGTCACAAACTAGAATAATGCTTCTCATCTGTTAAGTTCTGATGCTAGTAAATCTGTTGAATGTACTAAGTGCTGATAAACCTCTCTTATCAAAAAAAAAAGAATCAAGGATTAAAATTCGGGTACTCCTTTGAGATCTAGAGTACAAATGTGGAAGGGACGACCCAAGTGCATTGCTGGTATTAAGTAAATATGCATCAAAAAAGCAAAATATTTTCTTGGTGACTTTTCATACTCTATGATTACTGGAGAAATACTCTGATAATAGCATAAATTCTGATAAGCAGTCGTGACTCACTTACACTGAGAAGCCACTGTAAAATGGAATTTCAAAAGATGCACAAAATTAGCATAAAATAGTTGAGGTGGACTCAAGCATGAACTCATTCAATAGTAGGTTTCAGAATAATGACAGATTTTTAGTAAAGTTTTAGTTATGCCTTCTTTCTAAGATATACTGAAGTGAATCAGACTTTACTCTTTGTCTGATATTTAGCTTAATGCACACACTAAACACTCCATATGAATGATGAAACTTACTGTGGTAATCTATGTTATTTTAGATGAACAGTTTCTGTGTCACATTGCACAAATTCTGAGGACAAGTTCTGATTGCACGTTCTGATGATTAAGTTCTGAAGAATCTATATCAGCATTTGTGTGAGGACTTACTAAGATAGGCATTCATTTTTCGAGTTAAAAAATCATGTTCTGATAAATGTTAAGTTCTGATATAAGTCTAAGTTCTGATATTAAAATCTGATCCTTTACTTGACTTATTTATGGTTAAAATCTAAAAACAGTTTCATTTTAAATCAGAACATGTTTGGGTAGAATATTAACACTCAATATCATAAGGGATAGTGGTTCACGTACACGTACAGTAATTTTTACTGGTTACTTATGTGCATTAACCCTGACTTATACTTCCAATGACTGTTTTTCGTCTTCCCAGTCTAGGGAGATGAGGTAGAATTAATTCTACCTGCCAGCATTAAATTTCTTTGCGTCTCCTGGCATTCTTTTGCCTATATAAACATACCTCTCATACTACTCAACCTACCCTCAGACAATATCTCAAATCATATATCTCCACTTTACAGACAGTTCGACCTTCATCCTCAGCACCTACTGTGAAGCCTTCATCTTCCAAGGCTAAGAGGACAAAGATTGTTTCTCAAACACCTCAGAAGAGAAGGAGGATTGTTTTGAGAGATGAATCTGATAGTGAGGAACATGTTTCTACTTCAGAACCTATTAATAAAGAAGCTGAGAAAGTTCCTTCTCAGAAGGATTCTGCAATTGGGGGATCTAGGCTTCTCAAAAGGCTTAGAAGAATGACTGTTGATGAAACTCCCAAGGAATCCATGTCTTCAAAGAGATACAAGAAACAGAGGGCAAAAAGGCCAGTTTCAGATGATGAGGAAGCAGCAGCTAAGGAAGGAGATCAGGAATCTCTGATCTCACAAGAACCAGAATCTGCTAAGGCCACTGCTTCTCCATTGACTTCAACTAAGGAAGCTGTTACTAAAAAGGCCAACACACCTTCTATGTCTCCTAAGACTGTATCTCCTGTTAATTCAGGCACAAGTACTGATATTGATATCCAGAACTTGGTTGTGCCTGAAGTACTTTACTTAGAAGCTCCAACATCAACTAATCCATTAACAACACCTGTTACTGATGCTGCTCAAATTCCAGAATTATCTACTACACTTTCTCTGCATCTAGATGCTGATGATCAGAATATAGGTGAGCATCAGGATATGGCTGTTGATCAGAACTTGGAACCAGATCAGCAATTAGAGGATGATCCTGAAGCCTCCATTGCTACTTATACTGTTGTTTTATCAGAAGATACTGATTCTGTAAGTTCTGATGCTGTAAATGCTAGAGATACTGGTAATGCTGCTCCAAATGAAGATGCTGATGAAGTAGGTCCTTCAGGACATGCTCCTCAACAAACTGTTCTTAAATCTGAACTTGTTAAGAAGTTTGTTACAAGAGAAGCACCAGTGCCTTGGAGTGAAACTCCTGCAGGACAGGAGTGGACTAAGGAATGGAACTCAGTTACCTGTGCTCCATCTGCACAGCATCTTGCTGAGCACTTGACAAAAGCTGATGAAATGTTAAATACTGATGATTTCAAAACACAGCTTTGAGTCACTGCATTGAGTACTAAACATTTACAAGGTCTCCATTCAACTACTCATGCAGAGTTACATCATCTTAGGGAAGAACTCATGAAGCAAGAACAAGTTCAAAAAATTGATAAGAAAAAGTTCTTCCAACCTACCTTCGATAGAGTTGCTTATATTGAGAAGACTCAAGAGAACCAACAAGCTCAGATTGATGATATTCTGAAAAATCAAGCTTCTCAGCAATCTCAACTTAATGAAATCCAAGCCTCAGTGGAATTGCTTGTCTCTCTTCTATTACCTGCTGATGCCAAAAAGGGGGAGAAAGTAATTAAGTCCAAATGCAAAATTGATAAGACACTGAAGGGGAAGGATGATGAAAAGGATGACCAAGGAAACTCTGGAATGGGTAGATGTCATAATCAAGGTAGAGGTTTCTCATCAAGAAAAGCTGAAATCACAAGTCACAGGACAAGTTCTGATACTGGAAAAAGAATTAGTTCTGCTTTTGGTAAAAGGATAAGTTCTGATGAACTTTTAGATCTTGATGAAGAAATGTCAAGACTGTTATTTTTTCAGGAAAATCCAGGAATGGACTTGGAGAGTTTAATTGAAGAAGAAGCCCGACTTAAATCAGAAAAAGTTACATCTAAATCTGAAGCTTCTGGTAAAAAGACACTTCCAAAACTCAAAGGCATTGTGATAAAAGAAAGGACAAATACTGAAGCAACATTGGCTAAATCACAACCACAGATAGATCCAAGATCCAAGGGTAAAGAAAAAGTTTGTGAACCTATCAAGGTTTATGTGCCTCCTGAGAATGAAGAAATCACTGATGAAAAGGATGATCTTGCTTTGACTTCAAGAAAAGTTTTTAAGACAACCTCTGACATGGCTCAAGTTGTTCAGAGTCAAGAGACAGTAAGTTCTGATATTCCGAAGAAGCAAGTAACCTCTGACATAGCTCAAGTTAACTTGATATCAGAAGATAAATCAAAGACACTTCTACCAGGATTCACTAAAGCAAAACAGACTCAACCTTTGAAGACTACTGCAAGTGGTTTTGAAGCAAGAGTAGTTACTGGAAAGGAAACAAGAGATAAAACTGGATTGGGAAGTGCTGATGAAAGAAGAATACAGAACACTTCCAAGTGATCCAACTTCCTTGAGTAAACCAGGTATTGGAGCAACTCCTGAGAGATTGAATCAACTGGAATCTGTACAAATGGTTTACCATACCTACTTGAAAGAACACATCTTGTTGTACTTCATGATAGATGGTAGGGTTTATCATATAAGGCAAAATGCCATTCCATTGAAGTATTTTGAAGAACTGGAGCATGTATTATTCTTACTTCAAGTGAATGACAAATTAACAGAAAGTGCTACAAACTATTTGAAGGATCAGATTCAGAGACAAAAAAGGCTTTATTCTATTAAGTCTGACAGCACATATCTTCCAAAGTACAGAGATCACAAGGGTGATATAGTTGAAATGAAGTCCAACACTGCTAAGATTATAACTACCTTTCTAGGTTACAGGGCTGTGGAATTCAATCTTGAGTCTGATAAAGCATATTTGATCAGACTGGATCAGGATATAAGAAAAGCTAAGATTAATGATCTCAGGGCTGCAATCTTTCAAATTGGTGAAGATACTGCAGAGCTTAAAGATGCTAAAAGGAGGATGATTGACGAACTCAGATATGGTGAGAAATGTTTGTTGAAGAACTATCTCAGAACAACTCCTGACATTAGAGAGATCAGAAGATGAAGCCAAGTCAAGATCTACAACTGCTCAAATTCTGATATTTGTACAGACTGAAGTTGTTATCAGAAGTTAAAGATTGGTAAAGCTTTAAGGACTATAAGTTGTAGTTATCTAGTCTAATTCTCATGCATTTGTACTTAATGTTTTTGACATCATCAAATATCTGTTAAACTTGTATATTATGCTAATTTACAAGTTGGGGGACATTGTTAGATATATTTGATAATGTCATGGCTAATATGATTTATGTTTAGTTTTCAGATCTTACTTAAACAGGATAAATCAGTACTTACTCCTTCTCCTGTCGAAACTAGGGATCAACCTGTGGACATGTTACGCTTTCACGGGTCACAAGCAAGCCGGTAAGCGGATAGATTGGATGTGGATGGATACTCTGGAAGTCAGGACTTAAGGATATCAGTACTTATATTATCAGGAGATAATCATCAGAAGATGAATATCAGAACTTAAGTACTGAAGGACATTCAGATAAGGATAGCAGCTGATTAAAGGAAAGAAGATCGAGATAAATATAAGAAGAGATATGCATGAAGAAGGAATTCTATGAAGAATAGAATACTTGGAAGAAAAGATATCTGATTGATATATTTTAGGAAGCAGAATTATATTCCATATCAATTAGCGATTATCTTATAACTGTGTAGTATATAAACACAGACATAGGGTTTACACTATAATTATTATCATATTCGAGAAGATTATTCATCCAAACCCTAGCAGCTCTCATGATATTTGTTCATCACTTAGAGGTAACAGTTCCATACTGTAACAGAGTTTATTGTTTCAATAAAGTTTGTTTTTTGTTACTTGAGTTATTAAAGTTCGATTTGATTGTACTTTGCACTGTATTCACCCCCTCTACAGTGTGTGTGTGACCTAACACGTTATTTTTCAATTTTAATTTCTAGGGTTTATGTTCAAATTAGGGGATTTTGATTCTGGGGTTATCTGATGTAATTGATTATTTGAATAGCTTTATATGATAGTTTACAATCGATTTGTGGCAGTTAATTCATCAAATGATAGTTGTAATTGATAGTTCGATTATTAGGGTTTATATGAATTTTTTATTTAATCGTTTTTGAGTTTGAGTAATTTTTGGTATGTTAGAGGTTAGGGGTTTAATTGTATAGTGAATAAGCTTTGATTTGAGCTATTAATCTTGAAGATTCATGTATAGATGAGCCAAATCGATGTTTGGCCGGAAAACAGAGTAGTTTGATTGGAGAACTGATTTCAGGGATGATTTGAGCTATTAATCTGAAATATTTTCTAAAATTCGAGATTAATTATTAATTATTAATTATTTATCAATAATTCAAAAATGATTAATTATTTTGATAATTAATCAGTTTATTTTCAATAATTTATTATAAATTTATTTTAATTCCAAAATAATGAAAAAATTATTTTTAATTCTGATTTTACCCAAATAATTATTTAAAAATATATTTGAGGTTTAATTATTTTGAATAATTGATTATATTGAATAATAAATTGATTTATTCCTACTTATTGAATAATAAATTGATTTATTCCTACTTATTGAATAATAATTGAACCGTTTATCTGATTTAAACGAAACGAAAGCCCTTCGACTCAGAAAAATGATATGTTTTCAATAAAAAATAGTTTTAAATCTTAATTTCTTTTGGAAATGAGTCGGCTTTCGATATTTATTTACTTATAGACCCTATTAATTATAGAGACGAGTCCGATAAATTCTGAAAATTAGGAAACGAGCAAGATCTTGTACAATAATGCGAATATTGATCTGATTTCAATTCTAAAAATATTTTTTAAACCCGGAATGACTATGTGACCTACGTGCTATGTGAATTATGTGGATTAATCGAGTCCTAATTGTTAGTAATTGTTATACGAGTCAATTATAAGTGTGCAGGTAGACGATAAGGGCT
This sequence comes from Apium graveolens, assembly GCF_009905375.1. Classification (NCBI taxonomy): domain Eukaryota; kingdom Viridiplantae; phylum Streptophyta; class Magnoliopsida; order Apiales; family Apiaceae; genus Apium; species Apium graveolens. The sequence continues at coordinate 146,869,680 of NC_133656.1, read as the reverse complement.
ACGCGAAGTTGGTTTGAGACGCGATTAAATATAAGTCGACTAAATGAGTATCTTTCTTTGATAGGGACGAAGCCCACAAGGCGGACCGAGCCAATGTTAGAGAACTGTGATATATTTGCGGTAAATCGCGTAACAGGAAAGTTCTTCTCCTATTCTAAGTCCAGAATAGTAAATTGCTTTCTTCTATTCAGATTCTCAATTCAATTAAACACTGATAATTTCCATTCACATACACTGATACACAATTATTGTTCTTTTGGTTGTATTTCATTTCGATTCCTGATTTCTCCTGATACACTGAATACTCTATTCATATTCCAATATATTACACATTATATGTATCCTGATATATTTTGATGTTGGGATACATCAAAGCATACCGATTGTTCCGGTTGCTCATCTGTGGACTGGATGGTGATGATAAGGATCGGGTATACACTTGATCCTATGGACTGGGAATTAACCGAATCCATGTTTTGGATCGTAGAGTCTGGGTACATGAATGGATCTATACATAGAGGTATAGATCTGCACCGTAACCTGACTGATTAGCAGAATATGGGTGCAAACTTGTGTCTAGTCTAGTTTATTGATAATCCCCGATAGTGGCCTTCGTTATTTCCTTACAGGGTTACATCTTTACAGATACAATCAGATTACCGATTCATTAAGCTTTCTTATAATACTATTTTATATATTGTGTACTTGCTGAGCAAATTGTGGCTCACGCCTTTTGTTGTTATTCACTTTATTTTTTTCAGTCAAGAAAGAAAATGAAACCTATTCGGACTCGCGTGGTAAAGAAGCGTGTGAAGCAGCGGGACACCCTCACCAAATGTGTTGATCCCGATAAAAGAGGAGAGCTTTGAGCCACCTGAGCAGGTGTAGTATAGATAGATGTGGTGTGTGTTTAGAATAAAATGAACTTAGTTTAAAACTTGTTTAGATAATGGTTTTTAATAAAGAGTGTTCTATGAGATGTTAAATTTGGGTTTGTAATAAAGATAGTGTGTTGTTCTTATTTTCATACCTCAATCTTTAAAGATCCTGGATAAATGTTAAAGGGGTGATATATGTTTGCATAATTGTTATACAGGTTTGTATTATATTGGAGATTAGCAAGTAACCCTCGGATCTAGACCCCGAATTTGGAGGATGTTACACAACTTAAGGACAAGATCGAGTACTTTGATTCGAAGAGGAAAGTACGTCCAATTCACCAAGGGTGAAGATGGCGGAGGCCAGAAAAAAGATAATGATCGAAGGGGTAATGACCGAGATTGTAACCCACAAGCCCAAGGGCTAGTGATTAACATGATCTCCGGAGGGCCAACGACTGATGGGACAATTAAGAACTCTCAAAAGGCCTATGCTAAAGAGTTAATGAGCATATTAAGCGTGCAATGATTGAGATGACACTTGAATTCCGCAATCCCGACCTTGAAGGTCTGAAATTTCCCCAGGAAGATCCTATAGTTATCACTCTAGTAATTGGAAATCATCTCGTCAAAAGGGTCCTTGTAGATAGTGGAACTTCGGTGGACATTCTATTTCACGACATGTTTTTAAGGATTCGGTATAATGACTCCCAACTTACCCCTTCGGACACACCCATATACGGGTTCAATGAAGTGGAGTGCAAAGTCGAAGGAGCAATACAACTTTCCATGACTACTAGTGAAGAGCCAAGATAAGCCACGTAAATGTTAAATTTTCATATTTTGAAGGCAACATTTACCTACAATGCAATCCTTGGAAGAACAGGAATTCATGCGTTCAAGGTCGTGCCCTCAACCTATCACACAGTTCTTAAGTTCCCCCTAGAAATAGTGTCGAAGAAGAAAAAGGAGACCAAAAGATGGCTCGAAGTTGCTATGAGGCCGCACTAAGGCCTGATGGAACCGGGGGGCAGGTCCCCCTAATAGAAGATATGGATGTCCGTGATAATGAAGAATGTCGAGGAAAGCCAGCTGAGGACTTAGTCCCAAATCCCCTAGACTCATCATACCCAGATAAGGTCACCTATATTGGAGCAGCCTTGGAAAAGACCCTGAAGGGCCAATTGACAAAGTTCTTGCAATAGAACAATGATGTGTTTGCTTGGACAACAGCTGGCATGCTTGGGATCGACCCCGACCTTATAACTCATAAATTGAACGTCGACCCAACTCGAAAGATGTTCAAGTAAAAGAAGAGAACCTACGCCCCTGATAGGCTGGAAGCCATTATACAGAATGTCGAGAAGCTCTTAAAAACTGGATTTATTGAAGAAGTTTAGTTCCCGGAGTGGTTGGCTAACCTGGTTGTGGTCAAAAAAGTCAATAGGAAGTGGAGGTTGTGTATCGACTTCACTGATCTAAACGATGCATGTCTTAAAGACTACTACCCCTACCAAGGATTGACATATTGAACAATGTCACTACTGAGCATGAAATGCTAAGATTTATGGATGGCTTTGGCGGTTACAATCAGATTAAGATGCACAAAGACGACACCCACGAGGTATCTTTCATTACTGACTTTGGTGTCTTTTGCTATCTTGTTATGAATTTTGGACTAAAAAATGCAGGAGCCACATATCCAAGATTGGTGAAGAAGATCTTTGTCCACCTAATTGATAAATCCACGGAGCTCTATGCTGATGACATGTTAGTCAAAATCCTAGCCAAGACCGACCATATTAATCACCTCAGGGAGGCATTCAAAGTGTTGAGGCACCGGAAGATGATGTAAAACCCCAACAAGTGTGCCTTCGGCATTGGATCTGGAAAGCTCTTGGGTCACATGGTCTCGAAGAGAGGAATCGAAGCTAACCCCGATAAGATCAAGGCCATCATAGACATGGAGCCACCACACTTCAAAATGGACGTTAAAAAGCTATCGGAAAATATTGCGGCTTTGAGAAGGTTCATCTCCAAGTCGGAGGACAAATGCCTACCATATTTCAAGACCTTGAAGAAGGTGAAGAATTTTAAGTAAACATCTGAGAGCCAAGAGGACTTTGAACAGCTAAATAAATACATTACTGAAACCATGTTATTGGCCAAACCAAGTCCGGACGACATCCTGTACCTAAAACTGGCAGTTTTTGAGCAAACAGTGAGTGTCGTTCTAGTAAAGGAAGAGCATAAGGTTCAAAAGCTTGTTTACTACGTGAGCAAAGTGCTCTACGAAATGGAGTTGAACTACTCATCCTCTGAGAAGTTTGCACTTGCCCTGAAAACAGCCTCAAAGAAGTTACGATCATACTTCCAGACACACAAAATTGAAGTCCTGGCGGACTAATTTTTGAGGAACATCCTTGACATCCCGAAAGTCAGTGAAAGGCTCATCAAAAGGTCAATTGTATTGGGTGAATTTGACATCAAGTACAAGTCTCGAGTAGCCATCATGGCTTAGGAATTAGCATATTTCATGGTCGAATGTACCATTAACGAGCAAGAAGTCGGGAGGTGAGGGACAGTAACCCCAGAAGGAGTTTTGGATTCTCTATTTTGATAGAGCATCCAAAACAAAATCTAGTGGTGCAGACGTAGTCTTACAAAGTCCCGATGAGTTCATGATCAAATACACTTTGAAGTTAGACTTCTCAACAACAAACAACGAAGCAGAGTATGAAGTTTTGATAGTCGGATGAAATTTTACCGAAGCCGTGAGGGCCAAGAATCTTAAAATATATGTAGACTCCGAGTTCAATCGGAGTCAAGTTCGTGCTTATCGAGTCGAGTTTGGGTGGTGGCCTTATATGTCACTTTGACATAGAAAATGGCCCAAATTGTCAGTTTCGGAAAAGATGGCCCAAATTGTCACTTCATAACGGAAGTTCATCTTCCATTTTGACATTTTTTAAAAAAAAGTTAAAACGGAACTTCGTGACCCGTTAGAATTAAGTAAAACGTGGTTTCGTCCGCCGTTTTGGGTTTTTAAAAAAATTATTATTAAACCATTTAGACTAAGACGGAGGTTAATAAACCGTTTTCCTGTTAAGTAAAACGTGGTTTAAAGAAACGTTTTCGTGAAATATTTTTATATCAAAACGGAACACGATGTGCCATTTTAATCAAAATGTTATATAAAGAACCGTTTTGCATGTTGAACTTCAGTAGCTTTAGTTATTTTCAGCAGCTACTGGAATTTTTTTAAAATTTTTACTAAAATACATCAAAACATTATAAAAACTTGCTATTTCATGTAATTAAAACATAAAATTAGATTGATAATAAAAAACACATGAATATATTAAAATAAGTAATAAAATTCTTCAAAGTCAATACAATTTTTTAGGAAACATTATTACTAAACAAATCACTAATTTAACTCATTTTTTCCCTTGGGTGCTTGAAAATCCATCGCATTTTGATATCTCGTCGACTTCCTTCTTCCTTTCTTTTTCTCAACATCTTTGTCATGTATCACGGTTGGGAAATTAATACCCGTCGGCCAACGAGAATCTCCCTTGCTAGGAATGGGTTCGAAAACACCATTGTAAACCATTGATGCATTGTCTAACCTATAGATTTCGTCAACCAACGATTCATGACTCAATTTCAAATGTGCGCAACATGCTATAACATGAGAACATGGAATACGATACTATTGCCATTTCCCACAAAAACACTAGTACTCGGGAATCCTAACGGTATGCTTATTCCCCCCCCCTTTTGGTCAACCTTTCTAGTTACTACTTCAAACAACAATGAATTTCGATCATAAACTTTAACACTATGACCCCTAGCACGCACAATGGACCGACTCAACCTCTTGCTTGCATGATTAGTTAATAATAGACCTTTAGATAATTCGGTTGCAATTTCCAAACGCCTTTCATCAAAATACTCAACCGTCTTCAAAAATAATGCTCTAACCAATGAACTAATCGGGAGTTTTCTAGCATCAAGGTTCGCATTGTTCCAACTTTCTGCATGGTTAGTGGTCATCATGCCATAACGCTTCCCTCCATCATATGCTAAAGACCATTTACTTAATGGTTTATCCTCAAACCATTTTGCCGTCCTAGGCTCCACAATCAACAATTGTTCCCATAAATATTCAAACTTCTTCTCTTGCACCTGAGAAGCCAACTCAACTATCCTATTTTTCAAACCCTTTCTCCTATGTGCAGTACAAAAATTTGCAGCCAAGTGTCTAATGCAAAACCTATGATGGTCAAGGGGCTCGCACCATCCTATCTGTTGCATAGTAGCAATAATACCAGCATGTCTATCAGAAATTACACAAATCCCATGTCTTCTACCTGCCACAAACCTCCTCAATCTATCCATGAACCACCCCCAACTAGAAACATTCTCGGATTTGACAATAGCAAATGCAAGTGGAAGAATATGACTAGACCCATCCACTGCCACAGCACTCAATAGTACACCCGAATATGGACCGTATAGGTGAGTCCCATCAATATGTATGACAGGCATACCATGCTCAAATCCATCAATGCATGGTTTGAAAGCCCAGAAGAGTCTCTTGAATGTCACTTCCTGTTCAAAATAAGACATAATATACTCGTTAACTACAAAAACATTACATAAATATGGAATTTTTTTAAAAAATCTATGCGATACTAGTATAAAGAGATAGAATACCTCTAAGCTCCCCCGATCTTCCATCTCATCCTCCTTAAAAAACCAATCAACCTTGGTTCCCACATTAAAACATTGGAATGCTTCCATCAAAAAGGGGAGATCCTCATATGAACCTTCCCAAGAACCATGTTCTTCATCCATTGCTAGCTTTTTCGCATCTCTAATCTTCTTTCTTCCCGGTTGGTAACCAAAAATGCTTTTCACCGTGGCCATCAAAACTTTTTCCTTAACCATGGGATCCACAACAATTTGATCCTTAACTATTTCAAGAATATCATAAGATGTCAAATTAGGATGGTCTTGAGTAACGGTGGTGCGCAAACATGTGCGTGGTCCCGAAGTTTCCATAATTTGAAATTTTCCAAGTGATTTCCGCAACCTAGCTTTTAAACTCCATTCACAACCACTATCCTTATTCTTACAAACAACAATCCAATACACATCACTTGATCTAACCACCTTAATCTCTTGATGATTCCGGATATGAAAGTCTCTAACCATATGCATCAACACTTTTTTTGAGTCAAATATCATCCCCTCCCTCAACTCCATTGGCTCCAATGTCTCCTCCCGTGTAATCAAAGCCGAATCAACAACATCATAAGCATCCAAACTTCTACTACTAACCGTATCACCACCAACATACATACTACTAGTAGCTTGACAATCAAAACCCCTACTACCACTCCTCTCAGAAAATCTCGAACTAGTTTCCACAACTCTCGTACTTGTTTCAGTTAATGGACAAGTTGAATTTTTTTGTAAATAAATTTCAACAAAGAAAGGAGGTCCATTCGAAACAATAATTCCAAACATCATCTCAACATCATCATCATCATCAACCGAATAATACCAAATTTTATATCATTGAAATTTTTCCATCGATAACACAACTTAAAATCATACAAACTCCTATCAATTTTCAATTTCAAAAACAGTACGTCGCGCAAATTATTAAAATTCATACTAGAATCGAGCCTTACTTGCTTTGAAACCGGTTTATCATATACGTAACCCTCTAATTGAGTTTGTCGTATATTACCATCGGTATATATCCACGCAATCACCATCACTGATTGTGCTCCAGATCCCGAACCCGAAGCCATTAATAAATATGTAAGAATTTTATTAAATATATATATATATATATAATTTTATTTGATATTCAAATTTTAGGTTTGCAACGTAAGAAGCAGAAGACACTTGTGTTTGCAAAGTGAGAGACACAGCAGACAATTGTGTGCATCTGTTACATTTGCAATAATAAAACAAAACGGAACTTCGTCCCGCGTTATCTGTTAAACAAGTAAAATGGAACACGAAGAACCGTTATATGTGGTTTTTAAAAGCAACCAAAATGGAACACGAACTGCCGTTAAACTATATATATATTTTTTTTTAACATTCAAAACGGAACACGAACTTCCGTTTTCCTTACCAAAACGTTGTTTTATCTGCCGTTTTCTTTCATTTCCCTGTTCCTTTTTTTTTAATTTTGCTAAATATTTCCCTATTCATTTTAACATTTATATAATAACATGTTCAATATTTATTTCTAATACTACTTAAAATGTAAAATAAAAAGACTAATAAACAAATAACATTATTTCTAACACAAACAAAATAAACACCAAAAAATATGAACAATTAAAAAAATAAATACAAATAATTAAAAAGTTTGAATCATAATAAACAACAAAATATCTCCAATACTATTTTTTACAAGATTCCAAAAGTAAAATCCTAAAAATATAGATAATAATCACAAGCGACTCCATCATCAATGCCTATAATCCACAATCCACTTCATCATCTGCATAAAATAAATGAATTTTTTAAATATACAGTATAAATTTAGGAAATACATTTGACAAGTAACACACAATTCAACACTTAAATTTATAATTAAGATACATTCTAAACATACACAATTAAACACACACACTTAAGAACTTAAAGTTAAGCTTACCCTCATTTCTTCGCGCACTTATGCCCATCTGTTCCACAGTTTGGAGGATTAGCAGTTCTCTTTGAACGCCGTTTACCCTGGGAAGTGTAGAAATGACCATACTTCCCGGGACGGTCCTGGGAACTCTGGTCCTGGGTACTCTGTGAAGAAGTGAAATCCGTACCGGCATCAGGATCAGTAGGAGGTGTAGGTGTTACATGGAGACTGAATGATAGAATGGAGAAATCCATAGATACATGCTCAGTAGGCCTATGAGAATGATGCAGAGGAGGAGGCTGCTCAGAGGAAGGTTCCTCGGTACGACGCTGCTCCGTGGAAGGGTCCTTGGTATGAGGATGCTCGGGAGTAGGAGTCAATCCAAGATCAAAAGGAGGAACATATGCATACCTATCCGGAATCTGAGAATCATGCTGGACGCGAGTAGATGATCCCGACACATGAACAGAAACAGTATGAGCAACAGAATCACGTACAGGAGGATCCCGATCATCGCCAAGATATGTAGCCATAGAATCAGTACGATCATGAGTAGATGACTCGGGCACATCATATAACGACTCGTATATTTTTATTTTATTTGGAAGTGTAATAAAGGTTTAAGTAAATAAATAAAAGGTGTATAATGGTTTTTGACAGCAGTATTGAATGTACTTAATTAATTATGATTTGTTGATATGTGGAATTGAATTGTGTGATTTATTAGTGAGTTACATGATTTTATTTTGCATGTAAAAGTGATTTTATTGTAATTTTAATTCCATAACTATTTGGGTTGTCTTTAAAATTGGTTTTCTAATTTTATAATTTCAATAATTATTTTTAGGACTTTATAAATTTGAGAAATCAATATTTTGTTAATTATTCATTTTTAAATGATTTTCTGAGTGAGTTAAATGCTAAAATCCATATTTAATTATGGGAATCTTTAAAAATTATGTAACTTATATTTTAATAAGTTCGTATTATTCTGAGAATTTTAAAATTATTTTGGAAATTTTCGGAAGTTGTTTTAACCGCGCGTTGTTTCGTTATTTGTTAAAACGTGGGCATAAAGTGTGTTTTAAAGATTATTTTAAAATTTCGGAAGTTACATTTTTATTTTCTTCAGGATATTTATAATATATTAAGATGGTTTTTATGATTTTCTAGGATCATTTTAAATGTCGCGGCGGTTATATAAGTGCAATTTTCGGTCCCCGGATAATATTTGGACACGTGTCAATTTCATATATAAATGAATTGGCACGTATCCTTTAATTTTGTGATACGTGTTGCAACAGGTGCAATTGTAAATAAAAAAAAATTAACAAACCCCCCCTTCATCCCTATTCTCGACTCATTGTCTCTCTATCTCGATCTCTCTACAGTCTCTCTTCTCTCATCTCTCGTTATCTCTCATCTCTCCACTCTTCCTCCTCCTTTTTATTTTTCGTTCTCCTATTGCTTCTCGGTGCGGTAGCCGTCATCGTTTTCCGGTGGTTTCTTTTTCCGGCCACTCGGTTATGCTTCTCTGTTCATCCGTATATGCTTGTGTGTGTGTGTTGTGATTGTGTGTATGTGTTGTGTGTGTCGTGTGTGTGAGTTGTGTGTGTTGTTTACGGTGTGTGCGCGCGAGCCGCGACGCATGTGTGCTATGCTCGTGTTGGTTCCTGTGTTGTGCTGTTTCCCTGTGTTGGATTCTGTTGGGCTCGATTCTGTTGGTTCTGTTGGGCCTATTATTGGGCCTAGCAGTTGGGTTTTGTTGTTGGGCCTTGTTGGGCCGTTTGGGTGTTGTTGGTTTGGATTGTGCAGATTTTAATTTAATTCCTTTTATTGTAGGGAATTATTGATTAATATTCATGATATTAATTATTCGTGTTGGAATTGGTTTTACAATAATCGGTATAATTTATTTGGGAACTCGTAATATATCGGGCGCCAATAAATTGTGTCGCCGTTGACGATGAACTTCGGTGAGTCAACGGTGGACGGTGATGACGATGTTCTGAGTCCTAAATTCTATAAATGAATAAAATAAAATAATTATGTAAAATATGTTTGGATTTAAATAATTAATTTTGATTGGTGTTGGGTTGTACGAAATAATGTTGTAGATTGTTGAGAATTGTTGACGTCGATTATAATCGACGGGTAGTCTTATAAATAAAGAAGTTGCTGCCAAAAGTTTCTAAAAATATATTTGTAATCGTACATAATTATGTGTTACGTGTTACCCCTATTTATGTTCGAGAGATGTGATTACATTATTATGTGTATAATAATAATAATACGAGTCGGGTTGTCGGATTTGGGTTATTGGGATTTGAGGATATCAAGCATGTCGATATAACTAATTAGGGTATTTTGGTAATTGTAGATCCCAGTCGAGTTGTTCCAGGATCAAAGTCAGTGTGAAAGCTACTTAGGGTTTTGTAAAGCGTTGCAAGGCAAGTACCCCTGACCATTCTTTTATGGTTCAGTGCATATGAATAGCTAAATGTTTTATTCTCGTAATGGAACATAAACGTTTTAAGTTACGTATCCCCTGTAGTTATAATTCACTACTTTTAAATTGTTTTGGGGAAAAGTAACTTCGAGAGGTACCTGTCTCGAATGGAATGATTTGCGAAACGGATTTTATATGTGTGCTGGTTAAATAAATGATTTTGAAAATGAGATAGGTACAAGTGTTTTGAAAACTGGATAAAACGGTCAGATATGGGATACATTTGGGCCACAGTAGGCCTATTGAGGTGGCGTACGAGACTAATTCGGCTGCGCGCACTATAAAACCGATTAGTACAGCAGGTTAGAGACCTAGCTAGTCTCTGAGTTGCGGAACAGGTAAATGGGATGGCAGTTAGAGCCGTCTGGTGTTGATAACCTGATCAGCTGTCTTCACATATCCGTTATGTATCTGATTGGGATTTGTGAATTATATAAGAGCATGATTGATTGATACAGCGGTTTTATAAAATGATTAGCATGCTAAAATTGGACTCTGGTATTACACAGCACACCACTATGTTGTTTTCACAAAGCATGCTAATTAGTGATATCCAGTTACTTTGATTATCATTATGAAATGTTGATATTATGATTATAGCTCTGTTCCCATTATTATTACATTACTGTTTTAATCTGTTATTCATATTTGGTATTGCTGAGCGATTATGCTCACTCTTGTAAACTGTTATGTATATTTCGCAGATGCCTAGAAGATCAGTCAGACCGACCCGTGTTCCCGCCCCTACTGGACCTGGCTCCTCTGAGGTAATTTGTATTAGACCATGAGGTCTGAGGAGTTGCTGAATAGAGTTAGTGTGTCTTAGATATTGAATAAAGAGTTTATAATAATGAGAACCTGAATTATACTTGAACCTGGATCGGATCTTGGTTCAGGGTCAAGTTAGTATATTTTAATAATAATTCTGTTGTTTATATTTTTGGTAATTATGTTTAGTGACATGAACACCTGACCCCGGGGTTGAGGCCGTCACAGTTGGTATCAGAGCTACAGGTTCAAGTCCCTGATTCAGGTTAAGGATTGTGTCAAGTAGGTGATAACATGAGTCTTTAAGTGTGAGTCAGCAACTCATATAGAGGAGCAAACTTTTAGAGTCAGTTGAGGGTTCCGACGGCGTTACCCTGGTATCTATTAAATGTTTTGATAGAATTGCCTTGACCTGGTTGTGTCTTGCCTGTATATTTATTATGTTGGCAGTGGCCTATTGCGATTTCGAGTTCTCCATCTCGGGAGAATCCTTCTGATTTGGATAGCTCGGATTCTGAGAGACCCCATGATGCTGTTACTGAGGAGACCCCTATACCTCCTCCTCCAGTTCCTTCTTTTGTGCCTAGAGATATCCCTGGATCTGGTCCTCGTCCCCGTTGGGTACGTAGATCTGTGTCTGCTGTCAGGGATTTCCCTCCCGACTGCGGTCTCAGTTCTTCCATGATGAGACCTCCGGTACCTCCTGTGGCGCCTAGTGGTACTTCTTCACCGATCCCTTATCATGTCCATAGGGCGGTGAATACTTCCTTTATCAGAAATCAGAGTCCAGAGTTTGCTGCCCAGTTGGACCATGTACCTATTGCACCATTTCAGGGTATTTCTGCCCCTTCCCCTGAGGTGCGAGCCCGTGTGAGAGCATTGACCCAGATGGCTGTAGAGAGGGCTAGATCTGTCGACCGTTTCATTAGTTCAGAGTTCAGAGTTGTGCAGTATCAGGACCTAGTGAACTGGCTAGTGTTTGAGCTAGGTTCCATTGGTGGCAGTGGTAGTGGCTAGACAGAGCTGCAGTAGAGGGATGCAGAGCTTAGAGTTGACCTCTAGGAGTTCTGCAGTTGTTTACCTTGTATATGTACATTATGTTGTGATAGGTTGTAGTAGGCGAGGCTGTTATGACAGCCAATTTTGGTGTGTATTCGGATGGTTATTTTTAGTTGGATTTTCAGTTGTACTAGTTGGATTCTGTTGGTTACTGTAGTTCAGCTGCTTTATATTATTGTTCAGTTTTTATATATTGTGCGTTGCTATTATTGTTGTTATTATTATTGTTGTTTCTGTTGTTGGCATTTTTAGACTATAATCATTCACTCAGGACGGATCTAATTATAATGGGGGATGAGAATATTGTCTTAGTGGCAACGCTCTCCTGATGCATAAATATAAACTGCCGGAGCAATCCATTTTCTTATAAATGACTATCATGTTTCATGAGATGCCACCAAAGAGAAATTCTCAGCCCAATAACGGATCTGCTGGGGATCCTTCCATGAGTGACTTGATGAACTTGTTGCGTCAGCAGACTGTACAGCTGGCCTAACAGCAACAACAATTCCAGCAGCAGCAACAACAATTACAACAACAACAACAACAGCAACAACAGCTCATACAACAACAACAACAACAACATCAAAACCAACAGCAGCAATTACAAATTCAACAGCAGCATGAGATGAGAGGGGCAAATCAAGGTGTTAGTTTTAAGTCTTTTCAAGCAGTGAAGCCCCCAGAGTTTAAAGGAGAAGTAGATCCTGTCGCTGCCAGGATATGGTTAAAGGAAATGAAAAAGGCGTTTGCGCTCACCAAGGTGAGTGAGGATTTAAAAACTGATTATGCTAGTTATTTTCTGAGGAATGATTCGAATTATTGGTGGGAATCTACACGAACCTTAGAAGAAGAGGGTCCAGTTCCCTGGACTAGATTTACAAAATTATTTTTGGAAAAATACTTTCCAGCCTGTCTCCAAAGTCAAATGGAGATGGAATTTTTGGAGCTGAAACAAGGAAATAGGAGTGTCACGGAATATGAAGCGAAGTTTACGGAGTTGGCCCGTATAGCACCGGAATATGTGAGTTCAGAAGCCCAACGAGCGAAGCGGTTTCAACAAGGGTTGAAGCCAGAAATAAGGAGTGGAGTTGTAGCCTTACAGCTTAAGACTTATACTTCAGTAGTCCAGGCTGCCTTGGTGATAGAGAGTGATCAGAAGTTAGCTGCAAAGGAGCAGGGTGAGAAGAAGAGGAAATTTGAAAGTGGACCTGCAAAGTCAGAATCAGGAATAACAAGTCGAAAGTTCCAGCGTTGGTTTGGCAAGAATAAGAATAAAAAGTTTAAAGGGCAGAACTTTCCCCAAGTTAAGCCCGGTACAACATCAGTTAACTCTGCCCCGACGAGGATGAGTAAGCCAGTGGTTGATTGTAAGACGTGTGGGAAAAAGCACAGTGGACAGTGTCGAGAGAATGTTAATTGTTTTAAATGTGGACAGAAAGGTCACTATTCCACGGAGTGTAAGTCTGAGATTCAAGGAGTTACTTGTTTTAGTTGCGGCAAAGTGGGACAAATAGCTAGGAATTGCAAGTCAGTGACTCAAGGTAATGTTGGAAAGAGTGTGTCCCAAGGACCAGCAACCAGTGCTGCGAGAGCTAGGACTTTTAAGATGACCCAGAAGTTTCCAGTTCATGATTCTGATGTGGTGGCAGGTATGCTTACTCTTAAATCCGTACCTGTTAATGTTTTGTTTGATTCGGGAGTGTCCAAATCTTTTATATCTGTGAATTGTGTGAATAAAATGTGATTGATGTTAGAAGACTTAGACGAACCTCTAACTATAGAAGTGGTTAGTAAAGATAAAGTACCTGTAAAGCAATTTTGTCCTAGTTGTTTCCTAGAAATTTCGGGGTATATGTTCCCTGTTGACTTAATACCCTTCGAGTTAGGAGACTTTGATGTTATTTTAGGTATGGATTGGTTGTCTCGATATAGGGCAAATATTGATTGTAAGAAAAAGAGAGTTGTTATGTACACCTCAGATAATAGAAGGATCAGTTACCAAGGGCAGAGGCAAGATAGGAAGTTTCTCTCAGTGATGCAAGCAAGAAGATTGCTGAGGCAAGGATGTGAAGCGTACTTGGCTCATGTAGTGGATACAAGAAAGAGACCCCCATTTTGGATGAGATCCCTATAGTAAGAGAATTCCCTGATGTTTTTCCAGAAGAATTACCATGATTACCGCCTGATTGTGAGATAGAGTTTTCCATTGATTTGATACCTGGAGCTGAACCAGTTTCTAAGGCTCCATACAGAATGGCCCCGATGGAAATGAAAGAATTGGCTATGCAACTTCAGGAATTATTGGATAAAGGAGTTATTCGACCTAGTGTTTCCCCGTGGGGTGCTCCAGTGTTATTTGTGAAGAAAAAGGATGGAAGAGATTGTGCATTGATTACAGAGAACTGAACAAGTTGACGATAAAGAATAAGTATTCTTTGCCGCGAATCGATGATTTGTTTGATCAGCTTAAGGGAGCATGTTACTTTTCAAAGATTGACTTAAGATCTGGCTATCATCATTTGAAAATAAAGCCAGAGCATATCCCCAAGACTGCATTCAGAACAAGGTATGGCCATTACGAGTTTCTAGTAATGTCGTTTGGATTGACGAATGCGCCAGCGGCTTTCATGGATTTGATGAATAGGGTATATAAGGAGTATTTAGATAAATTTGTTATTGTATTTATTGATGACATCCTCATATATTTGAAGAACCCAGAAGATCACGCAGTATATCTGCAGATTGCCCTTCAAAAGTTAAGAGAAAAGCAATTGTATGCTAAGTTTTCTAAGTGTGAGTTTTGGCTGACGGAAGTACAGTTCCTTGGTCACGTAATAAGTAAAGAAGGTATCAAAGTAGACCCGGTAAAGATTGAAGCCGTATCAAAATGGGAGCAACCGAAGACACCAACAGAAATCAGGAGTTTTCTTCGGTTAGCAGGATATTATCGAAGGTTTGTGAAAGATTTCTCGAAGATTGCATCCCCATTAACTAAGTTGACCAGGAAGAATGAGAAGTTTGTTTGGACGGAAAAGTGTGAAGAGAGTTTCCAGGAGTTAAAACGAAGACTAGTGTCAGCTCCAGTGCTAGCATTTCCAGATGAGACGGGAAACTTTGTAATTTATAGTGATGCTTCTTTGAAAGGATTGGGATGTGTGTTAATGCAGCATGACAAAGTGATTGCGTATGCCTCCAAACAGCTAAAGCCTCACGAGCAGAAATATTCGGTTCATGACCTTGAATTGGCGGCTATAGTATTTACTTTAAAGTTATGGCGTCACTACTTGTATGGCGAGAAATGTGATATTTACACGGATCATAAGAGCCTGAAGTACATATTCACACAAAAAGATCTGAACATGAGACAGAGAAGGTGGTTGGAGTTGATTAAGGATTATGATTGTTCGATTAATTATCACCTGGGTAAAGCCAATGTAGTGGTTGATGCCTTAAGTAGGAAGAAAAGGCTGAATATGGCTAAGGTTGCAGAGGAATTGGCACGAGACTTGGAAATAATGGAAATTGAAGTTCGAGAATCTAACGGAAGTCAAGAGCAACTATATGAAATTACTTTCCAACCGGCCTTGATGGAAAAGATTAGAAGATGTCAAGAAGGAGTTATGGAACAAGAGTTGGATACTTTGACAGGAGAAGAGTTGTGTACTCAAAAAGATAGACAAGGTTTATATAGGTTTTCATCCAGAGTTTGGATTCCTGATGTAACGGAGTTGAAGAACGAAGTATTGCAGGAAGCACATAACTCTAGGTTTTCTATCCACCCTGGTAGTACCAAGATGTACCAGGATTTGAAGAGAAATTTTTGGTGGCCAGGAATGGAGAAGGATATTGCCAATTGGGTAAGTAAATGTCATGTGTGTCAGACGGTGAAAGCAGAGCATCAACGACCAAGTGGATTGTTACAACCTTTGGAGATTCCCCAATGGAAATGGGAAGACATTGCTATGGATTTTGTAGTGGGATTGCCAAAGACGAGAGCGAATCATGATGCTATTTGGGTAATCATTGATAGATTGACTAAGTCGGCGCATTTCCTTCCGATTAATGAAAGGTATTCGTTGGAAAGGCTAGTGAAGTTATACTTGGATGAGATAGTTATCAAACATGGAGTTCCTGTTTCTATAGTGTCGGATCGAGACCCGAGATTTAATTCCAGGTTTTGGACTAAATTCCAAGAGTGCTTAAGAACGAAATTGAATATGAGCACCGCTTATCATCCTCAAACGGATGGCCAAAGTGAGAGGATGATTCAGACCATAAAAGATATGTTGAGAGTCTGTGTTTTAGATTTTAAGGGTAATTGGGATGTGCACCTACCCTTGATTGAGTTCTCGTACAATAACAGCTACCATGCCAGTATAGGGATGCCACCTTATGAAGCTTTGTATGGGCGTAAGTGTAGATCATCGTTGTATTGGGATGTGGTAGGAGAAAAGAAAGTGTTAGGTCCTGAGTTGGTTCAGCAGACTAAGGATGCCATAGTGTTGATTCGGAAAAGGTTGGAAGCAGCTCAAGATAGACAAAGAAAATATGCAGATTTACATAGAAAAGACATGGACTTAGAGATAGGAGCTCTGGTGTTACTAAAGGTATCACCTTGGAAAGGGTTAGTACGATTTGGTCAGAAGGGTAAACTTAGCCCTAGATTCATAGGACCCTTTGAGGTTTTGAAGAAAGTGGGAAAGGTCGCTTATGAGATAGCGTTACCACCAGAGTGGCAGCACATTCATAATGTGTTCCACGTGTCTATGTTGAAGCCCTATGTTCCTAATTCAAATCAAGTCATAGAATACGAACCGATTGAGCTTCAAACAGATTTGTCCTATGTAGAACAACTGGTTCAAATCCTAGACCGTAAGGAACGAGTCCTTAGGAATAAGTCATTTCCTATAGTAAAAGTTTTGTGGAGAAATCCTCGAGTAGAAGAGTCTACTTGGGAATTAGAGTCAGACATGCTTGATAAATATCCTCATTTGTTTAGTTGAGTCAGATTCTGGGGACAGAATCTTTTTAAGGGGGAAAGGATATAACGACTCGTGTATTTTTATTTTATTTGGAAGTGTAATAAAGGTTTAAGTAAATAAATAAAAGGTGTATAATGGTTTTTGGCAGCAGTATTGATTGTACTTAATTAATTATAATTTGTTGATATGTGGAATTGAATTGTGTGATTTATTAGTGAGTTACATGATTTTATTTTGCTTGTAAAAGTGATTTTATTATAATTTTAATTTCATAAATATTTAGGTTGTCTTTAAAATTGGTTTTCTAATTTTATAATTTCAATAATTATTTTTAGGACTTTATAAAATTGAGAAATCAATATTTTGTTAATTATTCATTTTTAAATGATTTTTTGAGTGTGTTAAATGCTAAAATCCATATTTAATTATGGGAATCTTTAAAATTTATGAAACTTATATTTTATTAAGTTCGTATTATTCTGAGAATTTTAAAATTATTTTGGAAATTTTCGGAAGTTGTTTTAACCGCGCATTGTTTCGTTATTTGTTAAAACGCGGGTATAAAGTGTGTTTTAAAGATTATTTTAAAATTTCGGAAGTTACATTTTTATTTTCTTCAGGATATTTATAATATATTAAGATGGTTTTTATGATTTTCTGGAATCATTTTAAATGTCGCGGCGGTTCGATAAGTGCAATTTTCGGTCCCCGGATAATATTTGGACACGTGTCAATTTCATATATAAATGAATTGACACTTATCCTTTAATTTTGTGATACGTGTTGCAGCAGGAGCAATTGTAAATAAAAAAAAATTTAACAAACCCCCCCTTCATCCCTGTTCTCGGCTCATTGTCTCTCTATCTCGATCTCTCTACAGTCTCTCTTCTCTCATCTCTCGTTATCTCTCATCTCTCCACTCTTCCTCATTCTTTTTCTTTTTCATTCTCCTATTGCTTCTCGGTGTGGTTGTCGTCATCATTTTCCGGTGGGTTCTTTTTCCGGCCACTCGGTTTTGCTTCTCTGTTCATTCGTATATGCTTGTGTGTGTGTGTTGTGATTGTGTGTGTGTGTTGTGTGTGTCGTGTGTGTGAGTTGTGTGTGTTGTTTGCGGTGTGTGCGCGCGAGCCGCGACGCATGTGTGTTGTGGTTGTGTTGGTTCCTGTGCTGTGTTGTTTCCCTATGTTGGATTCTGTTGGTTCTGTTGGGCCTATTATTGGGCCTGGCAGTTGGGTTTTGTTGTTGGGCCTTATTGGGCCGTTTGGGTGTTGTTGGTTTGGATTGGGCAGATTTTAATTTAATTCCTTTTATTGCATGGAATTATTGATTAATATTTGTGATATTAATTATTCGTGTTGGAATTGGTTTTACAATAATCGGTATAATTTATTTGGGAACTCATAATATCTCGGGCGCCAATAAATTGTGCCGCCGTTGACGACGAACTTCGGTGGTCAACGGTGGACGGTGATGACGATGTTCAGAGTCTTAAATTCTATAAATGAATAAAATAAAATAATTATGTAAAATATGTTTGGATTTAAATAATTAATTTTGATTGGTGTTGGGTTGTACGGAATAATGTTGAGGATTGTTGAGAATTGTTGACGTCGATTATAATCGACGGGTAGTCTTATAAATAAAGAAGTTGCCGCCAAAATTTTCTAAAAATATATTTGTAATCGTACATAATTATGTGTTACGTGTTACCCCTATTTATGTTCGAGAGATGTGATTACATGATTATGTGTATAATAATAATAATACGAGTCGGGTTGTCGGACTTGGGTTATTGGGATTTGAGGATATCAAGCATGTCGATATAACTAATTAGGGTATTTTGGTAATTGTAGATCCCAGTCGAGTTGTTCCAGGATCAAAGTCAGTGTGAAAACTACTTAGGGTTTTGTAAAGCGTTGCAAGGCAAGTACCCTTGACCATTCTTTTATGGTTCAGTGCATATGAATAGCTAAATGTTTTATTCTCGTAATGGAACAGAAACGTTTTAAGTTACGTATCCCCTGTAGTTATAATTCACTGTTTTAAAATTATTTTGGGGAAAAGTAACTTCGAGAGGTACCTGTCTCGCATGGAATGATTTGCGAAACGGATTTTATATGTGTGTTGGTTAAATAAATGATTTTGAAAATGAGATAGGTACAAGTGTTTTGAAAACTGGATAAAACGGTCAGATATGGGATACATTTGGGCCAGAGTAGGCCTATTGAGGTGGCGTAAGAGGCTAATTCGGCTGCGCGCACTATAAAACCGATTAGTCCAGCAGGTCAGAGACCTAGCTAGTCTCTGAGTTCCGGAACAGGTAAATGAGATGGCAGTTAGAGCCGTCTGGTGTTGATAGCCTGATCAGCTGTCTTCACATATCCGCTATGTATCTGATTGGGATTTGTGAATTATATAGGAGCATGATTGATTGATACAACGGTTTTATAAAATGATTAGCATGCTAAAATTGGACTCTGGTATTACACAGCACATCACTATGTTGTTTTCACAAAGCATGCTAATTAGTGATATCCAGTTACTTTGATTATCATTATGAAATGTTGATATTATGATTACAGCTCTGTTCCCATTATTGTTACATTACTGTTTTAATCTGTTATTCATATTTGGTACTGCTGAGCGATTATGCTCACCCTTACAAACTGTTATGTATATTTCGCAGATGCCTAGAAGATCAGTCAGACCGACCCGTGTTCCCGCCCCTACTGGACTTGACTCCTCTGAGGTAGTTTGTATCAGACCATGAGGTCTGAGGAGTTGCTGAATAGAGTTAATGTGTCTTAGATATTGAATAAAGAGTTTGTAATAATGAGAACCTGAATTATACTTGAACCTGGATCGGATCTTGGTTCAGGGTCAAGTTAGTATATTTTAATAATAATTCTGTTGTTTATATTTTTGGTAATTGTGTTTAGTGACGTCAACTCCTGACCCCGGGGTTGAGGCCGTCACACATCATGAGAATCAGAATGTATTGGAATACCATCAGCTCCAAGCTCTGCAGCAACAGGGTCTTCGTCAACCAAAACCCTAGCTCGCCTACCACCAGCAGCTCGTCCACCGCCGCGTCTACCTCGACGGGCCGGTTGCTGCCTCTCCTCCAACTGCCTAGCTCTACGAACCTCCACGGGCATCTCATCAAAACCATGTAATGTGTAGGCTCTGACAAAATCACAACACTGGTCAGCATAACGAGAAACATCAGGAAGAACATCCTATGTCCGCTCAGATATGTGCCTGAACATAAGTAACTGAATAAACAAACAAAGAAAAGACACACATGTTACAAGATTGTTGTATGAAATAAAGAAACTACAAAAGCATTTGTGATGAAACTACGATAAGAAAAACAACTTATTCTATAAATTAAATGTACAAGAAGAAAACTTACAATGCGATGATTAAATGCACCAACACGTGAAATGAATCTAACAGTCCTCTCCAAATACCAAGGATGGTATTCAGGCACTGAACTCTCGGCAACAATCGCATCTCCAACAAACAAATGATCTAAACGATGCGCCCAGATAGATGTGCTAGCTGCAAGTTTCTGAATCCATCTGATTTTGTCATTTCCCCTCAAGTTTGTACTATGCTCTGCCTCCGAGTAAACAACATCAACTGGGATAGTCTACACGAGCCCAAACTGTCTAGCAACTCTATCAGGGCAATGCAGCTCGACTATGAAAATACAAATCAAAGGCCCGCAGTAGCGCCAAATACGCTCACCAGTGATATAATATACATGAAGCTCAGAAATGACATCAGAAGAGTATGGCTGCCATATAAACTGAGATGGTCCAAGCCCATCCAATAGCGTCCGAATAGCTGAAAGGGTACGACCACCCGTGCTAGTGTAGGAATGACCATGAAGCCACCTATAACGACATTACTATAAACAGTCAGTTAAATATCATATCAACTATATTTAAACGCTAAATCGTTCCATATCATATCAAGTTCATTTAAGCGCTTCTAAAACCCAATTTGGGGATTAATGAACCCTAAAACATTAAAAAGTGTAAAATTCTAATCTAACATGAAAATATATTCTGGTTCCTAGGGTTTAGGGCCTACCGGCCCTAAACCCTAGCAACAATTAGGGTTTATGCTCCATGGTTTAAGGCCTAAAGGCCCTAAACCACGAACCATAAACCCTAACCAGTTAAATATCATATCAACTACATTTAAACGCTAAATCGTTCCATATCATATCAAGTTCATTTAAGCGCTTTTAAAACCCATTTTGGGGATTAATGAACCCTAAAACATTAAAAACTGTAAAATTCTAATCTAACATGAAAATATATTCTGGTTCCTAGGGTTTAGGGCCTAACGGCCCTAAACCCTAGCAACAATTAGGATTTATGCTCCATGGTTTAGGGCCTAAAGGCCCTAAACCACGAACCATAAACCCTAACCAGTTAAATATCATATCAACTACATTTAAACGCTAAATCGTTCCATATCATATCAAGTTCATTTAAGCGCTTCTAAAACCCAATTTGGGGATTAATGAATCCTAAAACATTAAAAAGTGTAAAATTCTAATCTAACATGAAAATATATTCTGGTTACTACGACCCTAAACCCTATCAACAATTAGGGTTTATGCTCCATGGTTTAGGCCTAAACCACGAACCATAAACCCTAACCAGTTAAATATCATATCAACTACATTTAAACGCTAAATCGTTCCATATCATATCAAGTTCATTTAAGCGCTTCTAAAACCCAATTTGGGGATTAATGAACCCTAAAATATTAAAAAGTGTAAAATTCTAATCTAACATGAAAATAAAGTATAACCCTAAACCCTAACCGTTATGTTACATATAAAGTCCTTTTAAACGATTCTAAAACAGAAATAAATTAATAAATGCTAAGTACCTCAGTCCACGTGGAGCTGCAACCTGACCTTCCCAGAAACGAGCATCAAACAAGATAGAAGAGGTGCGAATGGGAGCAAGAGTGGGCAATCTCTCCCACGCCCATAACTGCAACAATAGTAGACAACCAGCTACCTCATCAACGTCCTTCTTGCTTGTCTTGCATAACTCCCTATATAAATATGCAAGAACTGCAGCACCCCAAGCATAATCTCCGCATCTGTCTAGATCACGAATGAAATGTAGAAACATGGAATGGAAGAGACCTCCCGAATGATCAGTAAAAAGTACACCACCAAATAGATGAACAAGATAACACAAGACCTGAAAGTGAATATCATCTGCTGATGCATCCTGCGGTAAACGTGCTGGAGCACATGAAGTAATAAAGGACAACCGAACTCTGGATCCATTCATGTCTCTCTTCGGATCGGGATCTCTACCAAAAAGCTCAGCAACATAAGAAAGCCAACTCATATCAGGGCCAGGGGTGATATCAGAAATAACAGCATCACCATCAACAGGAAGCCCTAAAAGAACACCTACATCCTGTAGAGTAATAGTAACCTCTCCCATAGGCAAGTGAAAGGTATGAGTCTCTGGCCGCCATCTCTCAACAAGAGCTGATATAAGACTCCAATCCATCTGTAAAGAGGCCACTCGAACAACGCCATAGAAACCAGTAGACTGAAGTAAAGGGACCATACGAAGATCTAGCGGTGGAAGATCATCTTCATTATTAGGGTTTTTTCGGCGACACTTCAACATATCACCACCACCTAACCTCCAAATATCTAAAGATCTATGTGTATGCTGAAGATGAAGAAGGCTAGGGTTAACCGGGCCCTGATGCACATCCTGCAAACATATAGAAGAACAAGTTAAAAAAACAATCACAGTTGCTGCAAAACATATGCAAGTCAAATACTTTTTAAAATTGTAGTTGCAGCTGTTTGACAAACAAACAAAGAAAAACAAACAAGAAAGAAATAAAGAAACAGAGTTGGTTAAAGCTGTTTGACATGCTGTGACCCTTCAAAATGTGGTCAGTTGTGTAGTTTGAGACGATCAAGTTAGATTGAGTTTGGTTAATTTAATTTGACAAGTATATGTGCAAATGATTGGACCAAACCCCTTTTTAAACACCATCTCGAATGAGTACATCTTAACTAGCATAAGTAGTATCTATATATAATATTTATCACACGTCTACTGCATTAACTAACATGTAACTCACAAGTTTCTCTATTTTATGCATATTTTAAATATGTCTGGTATAATATTATCAGATCCATCACAACTACTTAATTATTTACTGATTTTAGTTTAAGTTGTTACATGCCGGATTCAAAATGTTCGTATATCAAGTCCTTAAATATATACTGCTGCTCTTTAAGCTCTTAATATCTCTAGGAAACTTCAGACCAATATTTTTTTTTACAAGTACAAACACAAACAAACACAAACCAACAAGATGTAACAAACCAGAGGACTTTATAACTGGCCAATTCAACATATACCAAAGTAAGGATCATATGAATTACAAAGAACAAGCAATCAACAGAAATCCAAGGAGGGAGACGTACAATGTGATTACAACCAGATTAATTTCGAAATAAACGAGAAAACACTTAAACATAAGAATTAAGAAACCAGAACCCGAGAAACATATAACAAAGGAAGCAGTTACAACGTAACTAACAACCACATGACTTTTGAATTAGAAACCGACCAGAAAAAAAAAGAGAGGATTACACAGTTGGACAACATATATGGAGGATATTAATTATAAAAAAACAAGCACATCCAGATTAAAGCAAAAAAAACACACGAGAAAATCATAGGAATCAAGAAAGGAAAAGCACTTACAAGCAGGTTAGTTTTGAATTCGAAACAACCCAAAAAGGACTGTGGTTATTAATACCTTTGTTTCAGTATATTTGTTTTTGGTGTTCTGATTTTCACTATAATTGCGACAACTTACGAGCCCGAAGATCCGTTGTTTAATACCTCTAGGAAATTAACGAAATTTCTGACATCTGAATCGAATGCAACGTTTACTAAGGACACTACTAATGTCAGGACAGGTGAGGATTTTATGGCCTCCCATCAGCAATGGGAAAGGTATACGGGAACACCATGTTGGCTAAGCGCTAATCTCAATTTCTCAATTTCCTAAAACAGGAGACTGAAATTCTATCCAAGAATCAGTTTTTGTGGAACACAACGTAGTGTTGGGAGCAGAAAATTTCTTGCATTGCCTAATAACTAATTGACGGATTTCAAAGATAAACAACGCAAAGATCATAATTGCAAAAAACAAGCTAAAAAACAAGATCATAGTCCGGACATGTGTTAGGCAACTAACAAGCTAGCTAAACATTCAAAACAGATCATTGGGTAATTTTATCAAACAGTATGAATGCAATTCAAATATTTACCTCAATGTTTATGGTTGATGTAGGAAAACTACTTGATTTCGAATATCTGCTTGTTCTTTGATATATAAAATTGCAAGTACCACTATTGATATTTGATAATTGATCTTTGTTGATATTGATATTTGAACTGATCTTCTCTCCGTGTTATGTGTTTAATGAGCTGATGTATTTTGTTAAATTAAAAAGAACAAAACGGGGGACGATGTACCGTTTTTGTGTTTTAAAAAAATAAAACGGAGGACGATGTTCCGTTATTGTATTTTTAAAAAACGGAAGTTTATATACCATTATGAGATGACATTTTGGGCCATTTTCACGAAAAGTGACATACTGGGCATTATTTATTCAAATAGTGACATTTTGGTCCTTTGTTCGTCGAGTTTAAGCTAAAAAATATGATCAAAATCGAGTTTTAGTTCGAGTCCGAGTCGAGCTCATTTTATCGGGTTTTATCGGGTTCAGATTACAGCCCTAGTTCAAATGGGAAGAAATAAAGTCGCTCTAATTTTACCACACCATCTCTTTGTCATCTCTGTCTTAGGGCCATTCCATGTACTATCTGCAATTGGGCAAAACGAGATGAGTGAGTAAATAATCGATTTGTCCTGTTTGTACTTTGTCTATATACTTGTTTCTGTTGACCCATCCCCAGAAGAGAAAGGATAATATATTAAAGATGCCACAAGTAAGGATTATTGCCAAGAATTTCATGGACATGGTGGCTTCTTTGCCTGCTACCAAGCTTGATAAGTTGTATCACAATGCTTTTATCTGTGAAGCCATTCTAAGGTCTCTCCTCTCTCTCTCTCTCTCGCCCCCCCTTACACACGTATATGTATGTATTTGATGTTGGTTTTCGTATGTTTGATTAAATTAACAATATGGGTATTAGGTAAAATAGATGAAATGGGTATTTGATTGAATTAACATTATGATAAATTTTTAATATTAGTTTTTGTCTGTATTTGTATACGGTTGTTTCCATCCTTAGATCTTTGCCACCTCTAGCCAAAAAGTATGTGCTGCAAATGATGTACATTGTTGATGCTTTAACCGCTAAATTAATGGAAGAGTGGGTGCCTGCTGAAGGAATGTCGAAGCACAGAGTTGCCATTGACAAATTAGTTCAATTGAGATTATTTACCGAAACTGTTGACAGGTATTGTTTTCCGCTTTACCTGTTAGGTTGGCTGTGAGTTAAAATTTTACTACCTGTTACGATATCAAGAAAATTTGTGTAATTCCCATCTTTAGCATTTGTACATGGAAGAAGTATTAAGGTCTGTCATAGTTTCTAGTCAGTAAATTAGTAATATAGTTTTCTTGAGTCGATTGTTAGATTTTGTATCATGATCATGGTTGTCATGTCGGTCGACTAGTCGGCGACTAGTCGACTAAGCGGTGATTGGAGGTCGACTCAACATGTCGACTAGCTGAATGTCGATATTTCAGTCGCCTGATCGACTCGTCGACTAGTCCTAGTCGACTAAGCGGTCGACTCGTCGACTAGTCGACTAAGCGGTCGACTCGTCGACTAGTCGACTAAGCGGTCGACTCGTCGACTAGTCGACTAAGCGGTCGACTCGTCGACTAGTCGAGCTGCTCAGTGTATATATTTTTTATTTTTCTGCATTATTTTTTTTACATGCTGCACTACCACATCACATCACAGTTGTCAGACAATTGTTATTGAATAATTGTTACTTATTTCACATGATTGCAAGCACTTTTCTTTGTTGTTCTAAATTGTTAGATGATTGCAAGTACTTTTCTTTGTTATCATTTGTTAGATCTTCTAGCTTTTTAATCATTCTCTCCAAGTGTTGGATTCTTAATTCCTTACAATCTGAAATAAAATATTGTGGAATGAGTTGGAACTTAAAACCTAGAACTTCGAAATCTGAAATACATAATATATATACATTTGTGTGTGTATATATATATGTATATTGTATTTTTAATTTATAATAATATATTATTTTTTTGTCGACTAGTCTACAACTAGTCGACTAATCGACTAGCGGGAGGTCCGTCGACTTGCCTCGACTCATCGACGTGACAACCATGATCATGATATAAAAAGGTAAGTGATTTTAAGGAATAATCAACCATTCAATGCTCATTTATGTAAATGGTATAAGCCTATGAGAGTGAAGGCAAACATGGGTGAGTAGTATTTCTGCAAGAATTGGTATGCAATATGTTTTAATATTAAAACTGAGATAGACTTGGTGCGCGTCTACTCTATCAGTTCAAGTTTTCAATTTCTGCCATTCTTTTTTCCTGCAGGCTCCATTTCTTAAGTCTACTTTTGCTAACCTGCTTATTAAGTTAGACATCATCTTGGCCCCACAAACTATTCTTCTACTCTTTTTATGATAGGCAAAATTTCAGCTTAAAATATATATACACCACAATTTAGTACAATTCTCTTTTGAAACTGCTTATAAAACATCTTATTAAAAATCAAGCATAATGGAATATGATGGTTGTCAAAAATTCATTTTGGGAACTGGGATGTGCCTTTTAACAGAGTGTGAGTTCCATTAAACTGTGCACATGAGAATGGCTTTATGCCCTTATGATAGTTCTGAACCCAACATATCTCTGTATTTAATCAAATATTGCAGATATCACCCTTACAATCTATATATCTCTGTTTTGTTAACAATAAATTACACCTCTTGAGAGTGACCATCTTAATGGAAAAATGTTAGCACGGCTTACAGTTTGGGTTTTAGTATCTAAAGGGTCATATATGGTAAGTGCCCTGCGTATTGGTTTTATAGGACCACCTGTTGGAACATGGAATATGAGATACATCTTACATGTAAGGGGCAATATTTTTGTAATTCCATCGTATACGTATTCTTTTGGAAGATGTATAAGACACACCCATTATGATTAACTTAAATAGTTTAATATGTATGCTTTTCGTGTTCAGTTTAATGTGCTTATGTACTGAAATTATGTTGTTACCTTTGAGCACTTGGGCCATTCCAAATCCAGTATAAGTGTATACTACCTAAATGTGCTACAAAATGATGGCTGAGAAATAATATTGTCGTTGATTTTGTAATTATTTGATGTTCGCCAATCATGTCCTGTTTTAAATGGTAGCTTAAAGTTTCGTTAAGGCCGTCCTGTTGCTATAATGGTAAAATAGTTGCTATAATGGTAAAACAATATTATTGAATTTGACAATTCTTACCCTTTAGTAATAAAAAAAATATATTTATGGTTTAAAGTTTCTGATGACAGTTGTAATGTATATTGTGTTTGTTGTTGGAGATTATTTTTCTTGTTTTGGATGTTGTTTTGTGTTATATAGATTACTAAAGTCTTGTTTATATTAGTAGGAAAAGAGAAACCAGTTACAGATTAAATCCAACATTTCAGAAAAACCTTCAGGATCATATAATACATGGGTAAGTTTGAATTCTTTATGGCTGACATGTACATGTATGCCGGATATTATGTTTTCTCTTCTTGTGATTCACACATGTATATATTATTGCAGTGGTGTTTTACCAAGGGAACCAATGCAAATAAATGTGAGGCTTCCAAGCTCAGTTGATTTAGATGCCTATGCTTCTGAACAGTGGGAGGTGCAAGCCTTTTCTTTGCATTATTGTTTCCTATTACAGTTATACATCAACTTACTAAGTTGTCTCAGTATGTTTTGCTGGCTTTTTATAACTTATATATTGTTATATCAGAGTTTCCTGTTGCACCTTATAAGCTCTACGGAAGCTGAAGCAACCAAAAACATCAGCTCCTCTATGATGAAAATATTCCAGAGAGGCCTTCTTAGTCAAAGGTTTTTAATGCACATTTTTAAATTTTTGGTTTCCATCCATTCATCCTGGTCATCTATGTTTTAACATCTTACTATATAAGAAATAATAACTTATATCTGGTTTGGTGTTTCTTCCTCAGAGACAGAGAAGCTCCGATGTTAACAGAAAGTGGTTTTCAGTTCTTGGTATGATATGGTTACCCCAACTATCAATTTTATATATATATTTCTACTAAAATTTGTGTTAATCTGCTTGTATGACAGCTTATGGATACAAATGCACAACTGTGGTATGTCATCAGGGAGTATATCACTCATTGCGAGGTATGGTTTACGGACTTACGGTCCTTTCTCCCGCTCCCTTCTGTTTTAAGGCTTTTGATGGGGTGTTACTGGCACTGCTGAACTGTTAGGTCTCAATATCTTTATTGTGGAGGTAACCTAGGACCCTCTAAATTTTTTGTGAAATAATATATCCCTAGGTATGACCATCCCTTGATGTAGGGAATATTAATCATTTTGTTGTTGTATCTATTGTACTAATACATGACTTGCCTATTAATTAACCTGTAATTTTGGTAGTTGGTACTTGGTAACATTATTCTAGTGACTATCCTCGTTTCTTAATTGCAATTTTTTTTAATATTTGTATAGGTTATTATGGTTTAAACTAGTAGATAATATGTATTGCAAAAGGAAACTCATATTTTAAATGGGTATCAGAACTCAAAGACAGAAGTGAGTAAACTCATGACAAAAAGATGTATTAGAGTATCTAATGATGTAAAGATGTATTAAAGTACCTATATTTCTCTAAATTTTCTCATATATATGCGATGGAAAAACATTTTTAATGCAGGAGCGAGGTGTGGATACTTCAGATCTAATCTCATTTCTACTGGAGCTCAGTTTCCATGTTTCTGGTGAGGTATTACATCCTCCTTCATATATGTTTGCTTCACGCAAGTAATTCAGTGTTACAGTTGTTTAATCAGTAGGTCATACTTATTAGTTATAACTGACATGTGCAATGCGGGGAAGTAGATATTTATAATGTTACTTGCATGCACGAATATATGAAAGGCGTTTCTATACTAGTGAGGCTTGAAAAGCTTCTGTTAAGATTACTCCATAAGGTTTCTATACCTAATTGTAGTTTATGAATATATTCTTCACATGTAGGCTTATAATATGAACACGCTGAGTAACACCCAGGGATCCATAGTTAAGGACCTTGCAGACCTGGGATTAGTCAAGCTACAGCAGGTAAATGCTACTACTTCCTGTTTTGTATGTGATACAAATGTTTATTACTTACCTACCGTTGTCTATATATTTTTAACATTATAATTTGTTTTTGTCCACCAGGGCATGAAAGAAAGTTGGTTCATTCCAACAAAATTGGCTATCAATCTTTCAATTAGTCTATCAGATGCATCATCCAGGAAACAGGTATAATTTTGTAATTATGTGTTCATTAATAGTTCGAAGACATAGGTTGTATACTGAGTAACTTTTTGAGTACCTTTTGAGACTCAATTCATCTGATTTCTGATAAACTACGACTTTTCCCCTTTCAAATTTATCTAAGACTAGGTCTTTAAATGTATTTTTCTTTAAATTGAGTTACAAGGAGCCAGGGACAATGTTGCTAACTTAAGTTCTGCTGAATATCAAGCTGTTCTAGCACCCAGGATTGACAAAAAAATTGTACTAGGGTGGGGGGGTTAAGGAAATTATTTGAGGTACGAAGCTTTTTTAAAGGAAAATAGAAGATTTACCTAGGGATCAAGATATGATGATGGATGTTTCTCTTGATAATATAATATGAGTGATTTGGGTTATGGATATTCCGGTATTCCCTTCATAGGATCTAATAATGGATGTTTTTTCTCTGATAAATCTTTAACTCTGTAAAGATGTCATTTGAAATCTTCTCAATTTTGAATGTTTCATACAAAGCCTTTAGCAAGAGTTAGCCATATTCTGTCTATGCTGCTTCAGCTTAGTCCTGATAAGCCCTTTAGATGTTTCATATTAAAGTGCTTCAGTTCTGCCAAAACTGAGTGTGCAGTTTAGGTGCAGCTAAAATGTTAAATACTTCTATTGTTGACATAAAGGACAGAACTGCCGGATATGTTTTGTGCCAATTGCCATAATGGAATGATGGTAGACCCCTTAAACTAAAGAGAAGATAGACATAGTCTGGCTGGACACAATATGGCTGTTCAGGTCAGCAAATGCGTTTATTGACATTGTGATGCGAGTTGTATATGATGTCATTAAATTTAAAATAAATTAATTATTAAATTGATTCTTTAGCACAATACATTTTCATGGCGGTTTAGTTGGTGTTCTGTCTTTAACAAGTGATTTGTAGGACATCAAAGTGTCCGACTCAAATGTCAAAATCAGTCTGACTTGAATATCTTTTTATTATCTGTACAGTAGTTGATATATTCAAGTGCAGGTGGAGGGGTTGAGAAATTAACCCCGGACCTTTTCTAGCACTAAGAGCACCCTAGTAACTGCTCAGGCACTCAATAATTCTTGACTTTGCTGATATATATTTCTTCTAATCAGCTTCTAGAAGTGTATACATGTGCATTAATGGCTGAATAGAAATGTTATTAACATTTTTTTTAATCTGCAGGGTTATGTTGTTGTGGAGACAAACTTTAGGCTTTATGCATATACAACGTCTAAGTTGCATTGTGAGATTTTACGCCTTTTTGCAAGGTAATCCAGTTTGTTCATTATACTTGTGTGGTTTATGTGTAGGTATTTACTTGCACAACTAAACTACAGTATATACAATTATGTGAATGACACTTGACCTCTTATGACTTTGTATCTAAACTTCACTTAATTATTTTTTTCTCCAGATGTTTTTGTTTTGTTACTTATTTTGTATTTATTAATGAAACCTTTCTTGATCTGTAAAATAAGGCTCTCTGTATAGAAAATTAGTAGCTTTCAGATATGAGTCGAATATTAGCAAGATGGTGTTTGATGGAATCGAAAGAGTTTGTTGATGATCAAGCACTTCCAAATAATTTAGGTTCAATGAGTGGAGGCTTGGAGCTAGTGCTGAATCAAAAGGCCATTTGATAAATGACTTACAATAACAACTGAAGTGTCAGAATTTACTATTTCAACAATTTGTAAAAATATTTTTTTATCATGGGGAAATTTGTCGTGTTCCCAAAATATAATGACATAAATTAAGAAACTGCAGAAATAGAAATTATGTTAGTTATGATCTCTTTCTTTGGCGAAGTCACCTTCTACTAAGTTTATAAATAAAAATATAACTATGTCTTCATGCAACTACCAAAATAGTTACTACCTCCGTCCCCCTCATTTCTTTACATTGTTTTTCACATGCTTGACACGCATTTTAAGGCAACTATAAAGTATAGTTCCGGAATTCATTTTTAAAATTTTCTTTTTTTGTATAAAAATTTGAACATTATATTTTTATTTATAAGAAAGAAATTTCAAAAAAAAATTATGCAACTACATTTAATAAGAGCATTGAAGTGCGTGTCGAACCCCCGTCCCCCAATATAAAGAATTGAGGGGGACGGAGGGAATAATAAACTAGACTTGTGCCATAAATATTTTGAGAAAATAAAGTATGTTGGCATGTTAGCTAGGTTTAGCTATAAACCACTGCATAGATATAATGTTTTAACCTGTCCCTTGAAAGATGAACCATAAGGATGAGATGTCCTTAAGTTAAGCTCAATTTTTTGGGTTAATTCTGGTTGAACTCGACCTGAAACTCCTGACCCAAAAATTATTTCTTCGTGTTGGGTTCGGGTCATGTAGGATTTTGCCATACCTAGTAGGTCTTAACTCTGTATGCATATACACTAGCTGAAATTGATCCAAACACCACCAGCATGTAATTCGGTGCTGTGCTTATCGGTAGATAAGATCTGCGGGTTTATCTAATGGAGTCAAATAATATCATATCTATCTATACTATTATATTAAAGACGAAATACTGAAATTTTGGTTGGTAGTCGGTCTGGTCACCCTAATAATAGTAATATTTATAATAAAATACTCTCATAAATTGATAAATATTCATAACAGAATTATAATATGTCTATTGGTTTTCGTTAAAACAAAATAATATATAAAAGCCACCCGGTCGGGCTAAACAAAATTATACTATTGATCCAATTTTAAATATTTTTTTTTAAAAAACTACATATAGTTCGTTGGATTGGAAGAATCGGGCTAAAATAAAATAATAAATATTATTGATCCCGCTAAAAATATTATATTATTGGACCGGACTATAACAAAATAAAAATTTGAAAGGAAATTTGTGGGGTCAATATAATGTCATCAAACTAAAAAAATATAATACATATTATCCATTTGGTCTAAAATAAAATAATAATCACCCCGCACTAAAATAAAATTAAACAAAATAGTAAGTATAGTTAGATGAATTTGGTTGATACAAGGGGCCTCAAGTTAACATAATTTTTTTGCCATTGATATGTAAAATTTTACGATTGATTCGGGTTTAAACATATTAAACAAACATAAATCTGGACATAGTTAGTTGGATTTGGTCGGTTAACAGACTAATGACAATTAGTATACTATTTATCTCAACCAAAATTTACCTTTTAATTAAATATAATAATCTTTTGTTAACACACTGTTATGGATAAAAAACTAAGGTTATTATTTGTTGTATTTATTACTAAGATTCGGGAGCTCAAGGCCTTTAATGGCTGCTCTCGTGTTTCGTAGCTTAATTCTGCCTTTACGAGATGCCTACGTATCTCTGTGAATTAGAGAATCAAGCCAAAAAACGTAGTTCTGATGTGTGGGGTGAGGTCCCTTATATAGATGTTGGGAGTCCTTGAATTGAACTTGGTATAGGAGACTTGGTGGGCAAGTCTCATAATTAGAATGGACTTTGGAGTCCTAGATAGTAGGAAACTGATTCCTTATCCTTTTAGGTCCCCTTGAGGCTAATCTGTAAGGATTTATATCCTTATCGGGACTCTTCTCAATAGCTGATTTTTCCCTTATTAATTAATTACGAAATTAATTAATAATCAGGGTTTTTGGGCCTTCTTTATTTCATCGGGCCTGATCTGGTCCATCAGGCCTGATCAGCATGTTAACCTTTCTGGTCTGAATGTCATACATCTTCTTATTGGGCCCAGCAGCCCATACCTTGTATAATTAATGCAATATTTAATTATACAATCAGGATTTATTTATCCCTATCATTTGCCCCCCAACTTTTGGGAAACATTGATTAGGTTTCGCAAAAGTTAAGTCTGTTCATTCCCTTGCAGGGTTTCGTTTTTGCGTAAAGTGTGGAGCGACCTACACGTTTACAACGATTGTTCCTTTTGTTCAGGAATTATCTTAATTTCCAGGAACTTTTCCCTTAATTCCGGGATTTTTCTCTAACTTTCTGGATTTTTCCCTTAATTTCTAGGTTTTATCCTTATTTTTCTGGATTTTTCCCTTAATTTTTGGGTTTTATCCTTATTTTTCTTGATTTTTCCCTTAATTTCTGGGATTTATCCTTATTTTTTGAATTTTTCCCTAATTTTCTGGGATTTTTCAGATTTCCAGCCCTTTTTCGACCAGGATCCTAGTCGAAATTTCGACCAGGATCCTAGTCGAAGTAAGGGGCAGCCTTGCAATCCTGGTCGAAGGAGTTCGACTAGGATCCACCACCTGGAATTCGACCAGGATCCTAGTCGAACTTTCGACCTGGATCTAGGTCGAATACATACCCCCTTTTTTATTCCTGGACTCGAGTCTATCGACTAGGATTTCGACCAGGATTCTAGTCGAAATTTCGACCTGAATCCTGTTCGAAAATTCTTTGATTCTCTTGCTTCCTGGTCGAAGGATTTCGACTAGGATCCACGACCTGGAATTCGACCAGGATCCTAGTCGAACTTCGACCTGGGTTTTTAATCCCCATTCTTGAAAGATGCTTGGTTTATTCGACCTCATTCCTGGTCGAAGCTTCGACCTCAATTCAGTCCTATTATTTCCGTTGTTTTCGTGTGTCTAGTCGAAAAATTTCGGGCAGGATTTACGACCTGGATTTCGACCTGAATCCTGGTCTTTTTTACCCGTTATTTTCGGGTGCCTGCTCGAAAGTTTTCGGGCAGGATTCACGACCTGGATTTCGACCTGAATCCTGGTCTTCTACTAGCCTTCTTTATTTGGCTTTAATTTAAGGTATTGTATTTTCCAAATCCTAATTGGATTTGGGCCGGGCCTTTTTTATTGAGCCTCATTGGGTTTTTCCAAATCTTATTGGGCCTCTTTTATTGGGCTTTTCCAAATCTTACTGGCCTCTTTTATTGGGCTTTTCCAAATCTTACTAGGCCTCTTTTATTGGGTTTTTCCAAATCTTACTG
The DNA here is from genome assembly GCF_009905375.1 of Apium graveolens. Classification (NCBI taxonomy): domain Eukaryota; kingdom Viridiplantae; phylum Streptophyta; class Magnoliopsida; order Apiales; family Apiaceae; genus Apium; species Apium graveolens. The sequence goes on along the minus strand of NC_133656.1, from coordinate 146,835,236 downwards.
GGCCTCTTTTATTGGGCTTCTCCAAATCTTACTGGGCCTCTTTTATTGGGCTTCTCCAAATCTTACTGGGCCTCTTTTATTGGGCTTCTCCAAATCTTACTGGGCCTCTTTTATTGGGCTTAATATTCCCTGTTTTAGAATCCTCTAGAATTCCTAGGAATATTCTGGAATATTCCTTTTTCTGGGTTTTTTCCTATGGGCCTTTGTCCTTAATGGGCTTTCGTCCCTTCAACTTCCTTTTCCTCTTATATAAAGGATTGAGGAGAGGCTACTACTCCTCACCTTCTCATTTCTAAGTTTTCTTCTTTCTCCTCCTGCTAAGATTCTCAGAGCAATAACAGCAAGTCGGAGCTCAAAGCCTTTTTTAGGAGCGTTTCTTCAGGTAAAATCCCTCCCTTTACTTTTCGCGTCTATTTTTCTATTGTGTGCCCTTTTAAGATATCCTGTATGTGTCCTTTTTTGTAGATGGCTGACAAGAAAATGACTCCCTTGGCCAAGATGAACGTGGCTAGAAAGTCCAATGAGTTCCCTATCCGATCGAGGTACACTTCTTTAATCGACATGATCAATACTCGAGGGGATGAGTACCCGTCTGATGCGCATCTGGACGCGCACGATCATATTAGTGCCTTAAGGGATCCCAAGGAGCTGGAAAAGTTGAGCAGCTGTTTCAAAATCAAGGAACCTTTTAAGCTGGTTCTTGCAGGTGCGGCCGACAGGGCCTGCCAGTGGAAAAAGGACGCGCTATGTGTCTATAGGGATACTCTAAGGGCAGGTATCAGATTCCCTTTTCATCCCTTCATTCCTTTGTTACTGGCTGATGTGGGCATCAGCCCTTGCCAACTCCCCCCCAATTCTTGGAGGCTTATTCTGTGCTATCTGTCACAATGTGCCAAGCACAAGGTCCCTACTTCCGTTGCCGTTTTCAGGAAAATTTTTCAGTTCAAAAACAGCCCTGATAAAAGTCCGGGTTGGGTTTCTCTAAACCAGCGCCCCACTATTCCCCATATTGTGAATGGGAAGTCCATCCCCGACAACAACTTGGGGTGGAAGAAAGATTTTTTGTTCATTGTTTGGGAAGGCGGAGATTGGGGCACCCTGTTTCGGTCGTCCTTTGGGCTGACCGTGGATGGGAGCCCAAATGATATAACTTTGACTGAGGAGGAGGCTAGAGCTTTCAACTTCCTTACGCAAGACAATGGGACTTCCCATTCTTGGGACCTTATCCGGGAGACGGTCCTGGTAGAACGCGGCCTCTCGCCCGTCCATAAGAAAAGTAAGTTCCCTTCCTTACCTCCTTTTTACTTCATTTTCTATTCTATTAATTTTTCAACTTACTTCGTTTGTTGCAGTGGCTGAGAAGATTGAGGAGACTACCAAGCCTAAGGACCTGGAGACAACCAGGATGAAGTGGGCTGGAAAGGTCTTTAAAGACCCTCGCCTTGGTGACCGCTTCCCTGAGTTCCTCCTCCAAGCAACGGAGCCAAGCGAGGAAGGCCCCAGCCAAGTTTTGCGCACCAAGCAGAGGCCAGGGGCCTATTTTCAACCTGCTTGGGGGATCCGGGGCAAGGATTCAATCGTGGGCAGCACGGCGCTGTCCAAGGAATGGTCTAAGCATTCCGTCTCCCCGGTAGACTATCAAGATTTTGTCCTTCAACAGGACTTAGAGGGGAATGAGCTTTTCGGAGGCCAGGCTTTGGCGACGGTACGTCCTTTACCTATGCCCTTCATACTTGCCTTTTCATGTTTCTTTTTTCATACTTTTGCTGCTTCTCTTGCAGGCTAACGCCCATTTCCAAGGGGCAATTCACCAAGCTAAGGCTTGGAAGGTTGGCCTGGAAGATGCTAACAAGAAGTTGGAGGAGGCCAACCAGAGAATAGAGGCCCTTGAAGCTCAACTGGCCTCTTCCACTTCTGACCTGGAAACAGCCCGGGCCGAAAATGTTATTCTGAAGGCGCAGAAGGATAAAGCCTTTGATGGCTGGATGGACACCCAGGAGTTCAAGGACTTGATGGTGGAGCACGATGCCCTCCTACACCCAGTTAGCTATAAGGAGGGCTGGGACGCTGCTGTGGAGGCCATCCAAGATGAATTTCCGGAAGTCCTAGAGCAGTCCTCCTTTCCTTGCCCTGTGCGAGTTCCGGAGCTTGGGGGTGTTACTAACAAGCTAGCTGATATGATCAAAGACGGCCCTTCAGGGAGCCCAGGCCACAAGAGGAAAGAACTGGAGTTCAGTTTTGGGGAGGAGGAGGCTTCATCCGAAGAATATCCAGCGCCTGCTGCGAAGAAGATCAGGGTCGAAGAGCCTCCAAGGGCTGCGCCTCAGAATCCAGTGTCTCCCGCATCCTCCAAAGCATCTGAAGGCAGTTCTGATGGAACCTCCACAGGGACTTCTGAAGGGACGACTGAGACGTCCGAGGAGACCTCGGATAGTGGTTCCGAAGAATCTCAGCCTTCCGAGGCCTAAGTTTGTATATATATTTTTTTTTAGAAAATATGTAAACTTTGTTTATGTTAGAACTTGTTACCCTTCGGGGTTATTTGATATGCTGCTTTCCTTACTTGTTTTTTCTTCTTTACAATACTTAATTTGCATTTAAACTTTAAGCATCCTTAGATTGAAATAATTTCAAATTCTTCAATTTGAAGTCTGGTTTTTCAAAACCTTACATAATATGGGTTCGACCCTTAACAATAATAATAACCTGACAATGTATTTTCTACTGGAATATAAAATCCTATGCAAGCAAAGCTTCAAGATGCTTTTCAACCTACTTGTCATCCAGACAAGTGAGAATCGTATTCAATTGCCCTACACGTAGTAAACCTTCAGGTTTTGAGCATGCCAAGTTCTTGGGACTTCAAAACCATCCATTGTCTCCAGCTTGTAGGTTCCTCTACCTTGAACGCTCTTGACTTTGTACGGCCCTTCCCAATTCGGGACAAGCTTCCCTTTCTGTCCTACACCAGAGGCTTCCACTTTCCTTAATACCAAATCTCCTTGCTTGAAGAATCTTTCTTTAACCCTTAAGTTGTAATAAAACGAAGCTTTTTTCTGATACTCTACGATCTTTGCATATGCCTCATCTCGCACTTCATCAATTAAGTCCAGAGCCAACCTTTGTCCTTCCTCATTTTTCCCAGCATTGAAAGCTTGAATCCTTGGAGAAGAATGCGATACCTCCACGGGAACAACTGCTTCTGCCCCATATGCCAACATGAAGGGAGTTGCTCCAGTCGTGACTCTACAGGTAGTCCTATAGGCCCATAATATTGGAAGTATCTCATCCACCCAGTTATTCCTTGATTTCTCGACCCTCTTCCTTAGTCCATCCAGGATTATTCGATTCGCTACCTCCGCTTGCCCATTGGCTTGTGGGTGAGCCACAGAGGTGAACCGTAACTCAATTTCATTTTCTTCACAATACTTCTTGAATTCCTCGTTGTTGAATTGTGTTCCATTGTCAGTGATGAGGATACGGGGAATTCCATATCGGCACATAATGCTTTCCCACAGGAATTGTGCAATCTGCTTAGTTGTGATTTTGGCCAAGGGCTTGGCTTCAATCCACTTGGTAAAATAATCAATGGCTACAATCAGAAACTTCTTTTGTGCCGTGGCCATAGGGAAAGTCCCTAGAATATCCATCCCCCACATAGCAAAGGGAATAGGCGAGTTGATAGAGGTCAGAATCTCGGGGGGTTGTCTAACAACTGGTGCATGCTTCTGACAGCGATCACACTTTTTCACATATTCTTTGGCATCAGCCATCATTTCTGGCCAATAAAAGCCTAAACGGGTTATCTTATGAGCCAAGGCCCTGCCCCCCAAGTGTTGTTCACAAATACCTTCATGCACTTCTTCAAGAGCCAAGCGTGCCTCATCGGGCCTGAGACACCTCAAGTAAGGAACCACGAAAGATCTTTTGTAAAGAATCCCATCTATCAAAGAGTACCTTAGTGCGCGAACAGTTAACTTTCGTGCTTCAGTTGCATCGCTTGGCAGCCAACCAGTTTGAATGTGAGCCTTGATGGGATCAATCCATGACGTCCCCAGGCCTATGGGAGCCACAAGCTTAACATCTATGCTTCGTGTCTTCAAAACACGGAAGTACACACTTCCTGAACTTTCTTCTATCTCAGATGAAGCAAACTTTGATAGCGCATCTGCCTTAGCATTTTCCTCCCTTGGAATGTGCTCAACATGGCATTCGTTAAATTGAGTCATCACAACCCTTACTAGGCGAACATACTTGGCCATCGTATCATCCCTTGCCTCAAATTCTCCCTTTACCTGGGATATGATCAGCTTCGAGTCTCCACGGACCTTTAAGTTTTTGACTCTAAGTGTCCCAGCTAGGCCAAGACCAGCTATCAGAGCTTCATATTCTGCCTCATTGTTTGTGGTTGGGAAGTCTAGCTTCATAGCATACTCAATTAGGAACCCATCAGGGCTTTGCAAAACCAACCCTGCTCCACTGGAATTTGTTTTTGATGCTCCATCAAAATAGAGAACCCAATATTCTTTCTCCTTATCTTCCTTCTCTTTGTTCCCATTATCGATTCCCTTGTCTTGTGGCACGGTATCCTCCTGCCCCCGACTTCTTGGTTGGGTATGGTACACTCCACCACGAAGTCAGCTAGTGCCTGGGCCTTATACTTGAGATCGAATTCTCCCAACTCTATTGCCCACTTAATCAATCTCCCACTTGCCTTGGGACTGTGAATGATATTTCTCAGGGGCTGATTCGTTAGCACCTCAATCTGATGAGCCTGAAAGTAAGGACGCAGCTTTCTCGAAGCCATTACCGAGGCTAGAGCAAATTTCTCAATAGTTGAATAATTCAATTCAGCACCATGCAGAATTTTGCTGACATAATATACGGGTTTCTGAACTTTTAGCTCCTCCTTAACCAACACCGCGCTCAAGGCGCTCTCTGAAACAGCCAAGTACAAGAATAAAACTTCATTCAAAGATGGTTTGGCCAACAACGGGGCCTGAGCCATATACTTCTTTAACTCTTCGAATGCCTTCTGGTTTTCCTCACTCCATACAAAGTCTTTGATGTTCTTCAGTGACTTGAAAAATGACAAGCACTTGTCTCCTGACTTGGAGATGAATCGTCCTAGCGCAGCGACCCTTCCTGTGAGCTTCTGAACATCCTTGACAGTTTTTGGTGGTTCCATGTCCAGGATTGCCTTTATTTTATCGGGGTTAGCCTCAATTCCTCTCTTTGAGACCATCAATCCCAAGAATTTTCCAGATCCTACTCCGAAAGCACACTTCGTAGGATTCAACATCATCTTGTGGTACCTCAGGACCTCAAAGGCTTCCCTCAAATGGGTTATATGATCAGTCTTTAATAGACTCTTGACTAACATGTCATCAACATAGACTTCCATAGTCTTACCAATAAGATCCTTAAAAATTTTATTTACCAACCTTTGATAGGTGGCTCCTGCATTCTTGAGACCAAACGCCATGACAAGATAACAATAAACACCAAAGTCAGTGATAAATGATACCTTTGGAATGTCATCCTTATGCATTTTGATCTGGTTGTATCCGCTAAATCCATCCATGAAACTCAGCATTTCATGTCCAGCAGTGGCATCAATCAAAGTATCAATTCTTGGCAGCGGAAAACAGTGTTTGGGGCATGCATCATTCAGATCAGTGAAGTCTATACACATCCTCCACTTTCCATTAGCCTTCTTCACCATTACAGGGTTTGCTAACCACTCCGGAAATTGAATCTCCTCAATGAAACCAGCCTCTAAGAGCTTTTCTACTTCCTGTTTTATAGCCTCTTGTCTTTCTGGGGCAAAAATTTCTTTTCTTTTGTTTTACTGTCTTCCGGCTTGGATCCACGTTTAACCTGTGAGTAATCAATTCCGGGTCTATGCCTGGCATATCAGCTGCTGACCATGCAAACACATCACTATTTTCTTGCAAAAATTTCACCAACTGCCCTCGAAGGGGCTCCTCTAATGTGGTTCCAATGAAAGTCATCCTCTCAGGATTTTCGGGGTCTAAAGGAACGGAAACCAAGTCTTCTGCTGGTCTTCCTCTATTCTCGTCATTTTCTCGGACATCCATATCTTCAATAGGAAGAACATGTCCCCCGATTCCATCTACTCTTAAAGAGGCCACATAACAGCTTCTAGCCATTTTTTGATCTCCTCTCTCTTCTCCAATCCCGTTTCGGGTGGGAAACTTCATGACTGAATGGTAGGAAGAGGGGACTGCCTTGAAGGCATGTATCCCTGTTCTCCCCATGATAGCATTATAAGTTGAACTAGCCTTTACCACCACGAAATCCAGCATCTGCGTTGCTTGCCTTGGTTCTGTACCTATGGTGGTTGGCAATTTGATTATCCTTTCCACAGGACATTCTACTCCAGCAAATCTATATCGGCATGTCGGTTGGTGTCAACTGGGAGTCGTTATACCCCATCCTTAGAAAGGTGTCGTGGAGCAAGATATCCACAGAAGCACCATTATCCACAAGGACCCTCTTAACCGGGCTATTTCCTATTATCGGTGTTATGACCAGCGGGTCGTCATGAGGGAACTTCACACCCTCTAGGTCGGAATCATCAAAAGCCAATGTTACTTCTGTCCTGACCCTCTTCGGGGCTTCTCCAACAATATGCATAACCTCCCTAGTATATGCCTTTCTGGAATTTTTGGACAATCCAGCAGCAGTTGGACCTCCAAAGATCGTGTTTATCACAGGTCCTCGAGGGCGTCACGGTCCTCCAAAAATTGCATTTATAACCGGCCCTCTAGGTTGGGGATTCCGCCTCTGATCGTCTTGGTCCCTCCTACGATCTTCAAAGTTTTTCCTTCCATTATTATTTCTGTCCCCTCCATCTCCAGTATACTTATTCAATCTTCCTTTTCGAATCAAAAACTCAATTTCGTCTTTCAACTGCCTACACTCATCGGTGTCATGGCCAACATCCTTGTGAAACCTGCAATACTTGCTCTTATCTAGCTTGGCGGGATCAGTCTTCAAGGGCTTAGGCAAGCGAATATCTCTATCTTTCTCAATCTCCATCAAAATCTGACTTCTAGGAGCATTCAGCTTAGCGTATTCAGTGAACTTTTGCCCAGGTCCTCCCTTCTTGGGGGTTGAATCAGGGTTTTGTTCGGTTCTAGGATATTTGTCCTTTGCAATATATTCTAAATCAGTTTTCCGCTTCTTGCCTCCAGTGGGCTCATTACTTACTACGGTCTTCCTCATACTTTCTTCAACTTTGATATACTTCCCTGCCCTCTCTTGGAGCTGCAACATGCTTTCAGGGGGACGTTTGGCCAAGGACATCTTAAAAAACTCGTCCCTAGTTCCTTGTTGCAGTGCTATCATGACTACCTTATCATCAAGGTCCGGGACTTTTAAAGCCTCCTTTGTGAAACGATTCAGGTAATCTCTCAAGGATTCCTTAGCTCCCTGCACAAGACTCATAAGAGATGCTGAACTTTTCTCATGGACTCTTCCACTGATGAATTGCTTAATAAAAGACTGACTTAATTCTCTGAACGATCCAATAGAGTTTGGGGGCAAGCGACTGTACCATCTTTGAGCCATACCCGACAGGGTTTGAGGGAAGGCCCGACACTTTATAGCATCATTCACGGGTTGCAGCAGCAGTGCATTAGAGAATGTCCTAACATGATTAGCGGGGTCTCCCGTGCCATCATAGGCTTTGATAGTGGGCATCTTGAATTTCCTTGAGATATGGGCATTCATTATCTCTTCTGTGAAGGGTGGAGTTGGATCATCAGGATCTCCAAGGGGAAGGAGATTGCTTGGATCAGTTCTTGGGACGACAATCCTTCTTCGTACCGGACCATCCAGGTCTATGACAGGAGGAGGATTTCTCCCCCTAGGAGGTATCTGGGATCTGGTGGCCTGGTGAGCCTCTAAATCACGCCTCAGCCTTTAGATCTCAGCCTCACGAGCCCTGATCCTTTCCTGCACTTCTTGGGGATTCGCCCATGGGTGCTTTGAGGGCGTTGCCTTCCATCGGCCATGGATTCTTTGCCAGGACGCCTCCTTCTCGGGGCCACTTCATCATCCGAAGATTCGGAGTCTCTCTCAGTGTAAGGACCAGAAAATTCTCGATCCTCGGGGATAGGAGCCAAACCTCGTATATAGGGGGGCGACTGCCCTCGTGCTTCACTTCGCCCAGCATATCCACTTCCTCCAACCTCAGGGTGAAGGGGCATTCCATAAGGGGGGTTAGTAGTAACAATAGTTGAATATTCATACCCGACGGGTCGAGAATTCACAGGTATATGTACTTGTTGAACTTGAGGATTCGTACCTTGAATAGTCGAGGGAGTTGTCCTATGTGGCTGAGGTTGAGTTGCCCCTATCTGGGCTTTCCCCTGAGTAGATGCATAAGTTGAATGGGGAGGAATCTCCACGGTCGACGAAATCACCTGGGTTGCCTCTGATGGTGTTCCTTCCTCTAAAGCTCTAATTGTTCTCCGTGTTCTCGCCATGGTTGTTGTTGTGCTTTCCCACAGACGGCGCCAAATGTTATGGATAAAAAACTAAGGTTATTATTTGCTGTATTTATTACTAAGATTCGGGAGCTCAAGGCCTTTAATGGCTGCTCTCGTGTTTCGTAGCTTAATTCTGCCTTTACATCTCTGTGAATTAGAGAATCAAGCCAAAAAACGTAGTTCTGATGTGTGGGGTGAGGTCCCTTATATAGATGTTGGGAGTCCTTGAATTGGACTTGGTATAGGAGACTTGGTGGGCAAGTCATCATAATTAGAATGAACTTTGGAGTCCTAGATAGTAGGAAACTGATTCCTTATCCTTTTAGGTCCCCTTGAGGCTAATCTGTAAGGATTTATATCCTTATCGGGACTCTTCTCAATAGCTGATTTTTCCCTTATTAATTAATTACGAAATTAATTAATAATCAGGGTTTTTGGGCCTTCTTTATTTCATCGGGCCTGATCTGGTCCATCAGGCTTGATCAGCATGTTAACCTTTCTGGTCTGAATGTCATACATCTTCTTATTGGGCCCAGCAGCCCATACCTTGTATAATTAATGCAATATTTAATTATACAATCAGGATTTATTTATCCCTATCACAAACCTATAAATATCAATAAAAATAAAAATTTCAATCATTATATTATTTTTTAAAACTGTAGTATCACTAACTTATACACCTATGTCTATAATAATAAGTATTATCAAATCATATTATTAAAACTTCAAATAAATAACTTCATTAACTTAAAATTTTTACTTCAAATTAAATTCAAAAATTATGTAATATTAAAAATAATCCGTGCATCGTACGGGTTTTAGGCTAGTGTATCTATACTATACTATTATAAGCGAAACATGGTTTCGTCCGGTCGGTTGGTTAACATCTTCCTAAAAAGTCTGTTAACACTTTCCAAAATAAATTTTAAATAAATATAATTTAATTTTAAAAAAAATAACTACAAACATAATGATTTTTTATCCAACTTAATTTTTAATCACACTCAACTTCTTTGTTACCTAAAGGAAACACTTTCAAAATTAATTTTAGTAATTCAAATTAAAATATAACAAAATAATTAATAAATCAAGAAAAAATTAAAAAATTAATATTAAGAAAAACATTACCAAATCATTCAAATACACCACTGCTATCAACTATCAACTATCAAGACTGCTACTTTCATATAGGCTCTGCATCCGCACAACGATCTATGGAGGCCGTAGTAGGACTTATTAAGATTTTTACTATCTAAATTTTGAATACTTCAATAATATAATACATACAAAATAATACGTAAATATTTTAATTTCATTAATCTCAATAATATACACTTATTCTTTTTCTTAATTTATTTTTATATAATATAATAAAATTACAAATGTTATAATAATTAGTCCGTGCATCGAACGGGTTATAGGCTAGTATATAATAAGCATAAAAGGGATCTTATTAAAGTACTACTAGAAATCAAGAGTTCGATACTCCTTGGTAACAGATTTAAATCAAATTATTAACTTATATATAATAAGAGTAAGAGGGATATAATGAAATTACTGCTGAAGGTCTTTGATACTCATTAACAACTAATCTAATATTTAAAATAAAGCTTTGTTTTGGGGAGTTCTCTTAAATGGAGTTCTAAGTGAAGTGTCGTGTATTTTCAAAAAAAAGAAGAAGTGAAGTGTCGTGCAACATGTTCTGCAATATGCTCTGCAATATTTAAATGCAGAACGTGTTGCAGAACCTATAATACTTCAATTAGTACTTCATTTAAGAGTACTTCATGGAACTTTTTCCGCTTAAAATTAACAAACAAAGTCACATATTAAAATATAATATCAATTATAAAAATTAACAAAGATTCAGATTTTAAATCATATCAAGTTAACAAGTATATATAAAAGAACTGTGCTTTGTACGGGGTTAAAACTTAAAACTAGTAGTAAATAATATCAATTATTTTATTAATGATTGGTATACTGTCGATATTTTAAATTATTTCACTCATGTTGAATGACGATTATCAATAGAAGTATACAAGTGTACATCAATAGTCATGATTATATTAGTATGATTTAATTATTCAATTTATCGGCTTAGTGCGTGGATTAGTTTTTTGCTTTGTTTTGTTCTGAATAAATTGTGTAAAGAAAGTTATACTGTTTCAGTTCGCTTAGTGGCTTGCTCTTTATTTGTTTTGAATAATTGTGTAAAGAAACTTATACTGTTTTAGTTCACTTTATAACTTGGCTTTTGATGCAGGACAGATTTAGTAGAAAGATGAATTGTAATATAAAAACAAGAACAAGAGCATGAAAACAATGAATTATACGATTCCCATGAATAATTAATCAATATTATTCCAAGAAAGTGTATAATCAAAGCTAATTAATAATGTGGGGGATTACATCTCTTATATAGACTATAAAACCCTAGTATTAAACCTAATGGACTAAGGCCCGTGACATTTGGGCTTTATTATTAAAAACCTATTTAATTAATAAACTACTAGCCCCACATAAAACACAAACAAATATTTTTAATCCTCTCTAATCTGAATACATATAAACTCATAAATAACATATATAAACCACTCCCGTTCCTCATCAGCTTTTATGGTATATATATGTTATATCGAGTTCATCAAAGTTTAATAGTACCATTTAGTGAGCTGTTTGGTTCAAAAGAAATCTATAGGGGATATATAAGTGTGCTGAAATTGCAGGATAGAGTATCAGCTGCCAAATCTCATTGTTGGAGCAATTACGAAAGAAAATCTCTATAAGGCTTTTCAAAACGGCATCACAGCAGATCAGGCAAGTATTTTTAATTTCCTATTAATATAAATAATCTGTCCTTTTAATTCACTCCTTTGCATATTAAATGTTTTATTACATAACTAGTCATTGTTCAACAAAATGTATCCTATTCTCGTTGATGATGATATCAAATTTTACCATGCCCTAGAGGTTAAATGTCTTCATTTTCTTGTTACGCAGTCTGCTGTTGCCCAAAATTTCTACTCTGTGAGTTTGGATTAACATGGGATTAAGGTTTATTGTGTACAAATTTGACGACTAAAACACTTGTTGCGGAGCTGGACTTTTTACAAAATTGTTCTAGCTCATAAGTCATTGCTTTTGCTTTTGGCCTTTTCAAGTTCTACTGTCCTGGGAGGCCTACCCAGATGACAAGTCAGCTACTGATTTCAAAAGTTTACAAAGCAGAATTTGTGCATCACCAAAACCTGAATTCTATTTGGAGAATCTAGGATGGTGCGCATGAAATCCTTATTTTTCTGTCCTTGATTCTCTGCTGGAACCCTTTGATGTGTGTTATAAAGGATATCTTAAACAGAATAACAGTACATGATTCTCAGTGTCTATAGGCTAGATTATTTATTTTATGACGATATCTTCTTGTATCTGCTTGATCATCTATGTGGAACACATTTTATGTTCTAAACCTTTGGATTTGCACAGATTATTTGCTTTCTTCAGCAGAATGCACATCCTCGAGTTGCTGAAAAAGTGCCTTCTGTACCAGAGAACGTAACTGATCAGGTTTTTCTTCTTTTCCCATTCTTCCACAAGGATTTTATAATCTTTTAGCTGTATGTAGTTCATAACTTGCTTGCTTCATTCTGCAATATAACCTACAATAATTGGCAACAATCAAACTTAGATTACATGGTCGATGTTTAGTAATTTTGACTGTATCTCATCTTTGTAGTGTTTCCAGCAACCTACTTGTGTGAAAAAGGAAAATTTAATGAAAGACATATACTAATCAATTAAGATGACAGTCCTGACATTTATTATGTTTTGACAGATAAGGTTGTGGGAATCAGATTTGAATAGGGTTGAAATGACACCTTCCCATCTGTATGATGAGTTTCCTTCCAGGGTAAGAACCAAATATCTGATGCTGTGGCAATGTTCTTACTATATATAAATATATAACAAATTCTCTGTTTTTTTCCAGGATGCATTCGAGGCTGCCTGTGATTTTGCACGAGAATATGGCGGTTTGCTATGGGAAGATTCAGTAAAGATGCGTCTTATTGTGAACGCTGAAAGTTATGATCACATGAAAAGATTTCTTCGTCAGAAGCAATAGCTATTTGTCTTGATCCTAACAATTAACCTGCTAATGTTATTCAGTCAATTTTGTTGGAGAATTTGTCAAATGTATAGCGATGAGAAGTATTAGAGGCATATATTTATCAAACCAAGCCTCAGCCTAGCGGTGCAGTAGTTAAGAGATCATATAAGAGAAATGTTGTCTTATTTCAAATCATTAATTTACCGTTATATCTGATTTGGTTGGGCATGTCATTATTGCGTCTGTTTCCGCATGTTTACTCTTTCAAGTTAGCACGAGAGCATGAATGGTTCGATTGAGGCTCTGGGCGATTACAGAACGTCTGAGATTAAACACACCAAGAATCCAATAATGTTTGAGGCAGCAGCAGACGTATTGTACATGAGTTTCAAGTGAAAGATTTATTACGAAAAAGTGTTTCTACTATAATGAACTAGCCAATTTTTACTTGCTAGTCCCATGATGTTGATCAATTTTTGTATGTTTGCTGTATACAGTAAAACTAGCTTTATAAACCGTGTGATTTATGGGTCTTTATTAATATTTTATATTATTTATAATCATAATAAAAAAATTTAGTTAATATTATATAGTATATGATTGATGAGATTTAAATCATTAATTAATCTTATTAGTATGTTTATAAATAATAAAAATATTTGTTGGTGGCAGGATTCGAACCTGAAACTTGAATAACGTATAAATAATATATAATAAAATAAATATTTGTGATTGGCAGGATTCAAACCTAAAAGTTGGAATATGGTATATTTCTTTAGTTACTGAATCTAATGGTCATGATCATTAAATTAAACAATATTCGATGATCATAATTGAGGAGTCCGTGAAATTTTTTCAAAATAAAAGATATTTGATTAATCAAACCAACTAAAAAAGATCATATCAAATTATACCCTATCTCAATTATTATAATTTAGTATAGATGTAATAATAGATAGATTTGACTCCCAACAAGATTTTAAATATTAGTTTATCATATCATGACAATTGGGGATAAGAACGAGGTTAATGAAAATAAGTATGAATCTCAAAAGAATTAACTGGAATTCACATTTAAAAGAACAACTAAATTAAGGCTCAAAACGTGCATTAGTGATTCTTCAACACTGATGCAGGCGCATGTATAAGTCCAAGAATTTCACCACACATCGCAACACAAATTTTGCAGAACCAAACATTATATTATAGGTTTAATGACCTTTTCGGCCTCGAGATTTGTTCCAACGTACCCATAAAACTATGAAATTTGATAGCGTATCTTTTCAGTTATCGGATATTTAAAATATGCTTTTTTACCTTTGACCGAGACGGGTCAGAAAATATTCAAAAAATGTTCAAAAAATGTTACGTAACGACGAGACTATTTCGATAGTCAAATAAGTTTAAAACTTTGGACCTTAAAATTTGGGATCGCACCCACGAGCCCATAAAGAAACGGACATTTGGAACTGAGCTCACAAACTCTAGTCTCAAAAGATGAAGGATGGCTTAATCAGTTAATGCAACTGACAATTCGTTCGTTTCGTGTACTTTCGTGTTTCGTATCATGAATGCCCAATCCAAATCTGAACCGTTAAGGATTCGTTTTGTTTCGTGTTCGTGTACCTTCATTTCGTGTACGTTTCGTGTACGTTTCGTGTCGTGTTTCGTGTAATTTAAAATTAAAAATAAAAATAAAGATAAATAAAATATATATTTAAATATTAAGTTTTTTATTAGTCGAGTCTTAAGTTAATAAGTCATAAAGACTCAAGTGTATTCAATTATTATGAAATTTAAATTTAAATCTATTTTATGTACATATTATATGTAAAATATTATTGTAAGATATATGTATTTATGTAATTTTGATAAATTTATTTATTTCATGTACTTTCGTTTCGTGTCGTGTACCCAGGTATAAGCCCAAAACCGGCACTAAATTCATCCGTGTACTTTCGTGTTCGTGTACCAAAAATGTCAAACGAAACCCGTTATTTTCGTGTCGTGTACGAAATTGCCGGCTCTAAATGCAACTACGAATGATGCAAGGATAACACCATCACAAACACGATCTGACTGCATCACTGTCAAAAAGGTTGATGCAAGTGACTTGGAAAAGGGATCAATACAGAATGTCCAGAACTATCACTTTGTTCCATTTGCTCCTATACGTGTACCTAAAGCGAAACCTTCAAGTAATAACCAGAAGCAGATCCATGATTGGGAAACTCTTGCCAAAACACACAGTCCTTAGAATCATAACCTTGGTATTGCTTCATTCTCTGATGCATCGTTCAATGTCTTTGAATTATTGTTGACTCCAATGGCGAGTCAGACAAAAATTGGCATGTGATGAGTAAATTGACTGCCCACCATAAAATAAGTTATTTATTGCATGCCTTCAAGTGTCACGCTCACTTCTACATTTATGTTTATTTCTACACATTGTTATTTACTTTGGCTGTTAACTCTCAGCTCTTAGTGGAAGCTTGTTATAAGTTCGTCTTCTAATGCAGCAACTAATATTTTACCTTCAAATTTTTTTTGCTGTATTTTCTATTTGTATTCAATTGGCCTGAATTAGAGCAATTTATACTAATAGGAAACTACTTTCTTTTGATATTTCTTTCAGCTTTGAGAGATCTATTTTGGTTGGGAGCGTGGAATTCTTGGTATTCCCAAGTAGCTGATGGGAAGAATCAAATACAACTACAGTCCTAATTTCCGTTCAAGATGACAAAGAAGAGATGGGGAAGAGGTTGAATGCATATGTATCAGCTTCAAATGGCCATCCTCTAGTTACTGTGAATTGTAATATTTCCATTCACTGTCATAATACACCCCATGTAGGGATTATTTTGCTTTCTTCTACCTTTGACAAACTAGATGTGATTTTAGAAATTTATACATGCTTGGAAGCTCAGACAGTCAGACTTTATATGAGCAATTAAATGTTTCTAACATGTTTGTTGCATGTATCTTATATATGGTAGATTTACTTGGTGAACAACATAAACATAGGGTGTCAAGTTCTAGTCCTTGTGTTTGTAATGCCTAGAACTGCCAGGATCCCCGGACCCATGACCATAAACAACAAAAAATCTTGTTTCAAACTTTGCATTGACCTCCAAAGATTGATGACCCGTGATTGCTTCTGAGGCAAGGGAAGTTGGTTCTATTGATAAAGATGGTCCCATCAGCTTGAGAAATAGCATAAACAAAAGAAGTAAATCCACTTGCATGAGAATGCATACTTCCAAACGCTGTAGATGCTTTTTGTACTCCCATTGTTGCTTAAACTGTTGCTGCTTGCAGTCAAGCTAGCCACCTGGACTGGTGTCGGTATGTCATCTATAGTCTGTGTTGATTTGGGAATAGGATCATCTTGTGACTGTTGAATCGAAAGCTAGGTGGACACCCGTTTATATCATATCCATGTAAACTTTAAGGGTTTATGGGTGCAATTTTAAACTTTAAGGTTCAAAAGGTACGTTTTAAACTTATCTGAATATTGGACAATTACTGAAATAGCCCTGCCGATTTCTGAACAATCTCGAGTCAAGGGTAAAAAAACATATTTTGGATACCCGAGGGTCAAAAAGGTACGCTTTCAAACTTTAGGGCTTTATGGATACACGGGTGAAAACTTTGAGGGAGAAAAGGTCATTAAGCCTACATTATATTATAGGCCTCCAAATGCAGGAAACCCTTGAACTAATCAGGGGACAAACGCATCAAGACTAAACCATACAATTATCAATATCTATCCGACAACAATTAGGAGACATGACATATTCAAGAATACGAGGAAAGTTTTTAGAGACCAGAACAGCCAAATTAAAATGTACTGATAGTACTGAAACTATAAAGGTTGAAGTACAAGAATATTAAACAGAAATTGAATAAAAATGTCTAAGCTATGGCTAGAAGAGCCATACAACCGGCTCCAATAAGCAGGGAAACATTAGCTCCTAACTGAAGGGTTCTGTTGTTTTGCAATCTGGAACACTTAAAATCAGGAGCAAGAAGATCAACCAGTGCCATGTATATTAATATTCCTGCTGATGCTACATTAAATAGCCCTTCCACGATCAAAGCAGTTGAACTATTCTCGTCATATACATTCGTTACTGCCATGCCAATTCCAATTCCTACCGGCATTGTCAACGAGAATAACAGTGACCTTATTGCAACTGCCCACGATTTGAATTTGCCCTGCACATCACATCTATTATAGTTTATGAACAATTTCGTCACTCCTGCTTCACATGACTAATATTTAATATATCATCTGTCATTGTAACTTAGAATCACTTAATATTTTGGTATAATGGTACTGGTATTATAAGTTTATCGGTATATGGCACATTAAACTACACTTAATCAATATCATCTTACAAACTACTTCAGTGAAACAACGCCAACAGAAAACATAAAACATTTTAAATTTTGACCCAAATGAACTGCCAAGTCTGTTAGAAAGTGAGAGGCTGAAACCTAACGGCCTTTTAAGAAGCTTGGACTTCCTCTACAAAGATGAACGAATAAAGATCAGCCATTCAGCCTATATTAAATGAAAGATCAGCCTAAATCAATCTAGTGCCTTTCAGCCTGAAACTATCCAGAATTTCCAATCCCCCCTAGACAGACACCTATCTTTCTGGAATGCTCCTTCGAAAGTAACTATTATTGTTGGAAACGTGAATGGGCTAACTCTAATATTTAAAACACCTGCTGCTATGTATGTATAATTATTTTTGATAATAAAACAGACAAAGCACACTCTTTATATATAAATAAAAACTACAGCTTTTGGCCTTGTTTCTTTCTTTCAAGAGTTATGACTCTTTTTTTTCTCTCTGATGTTTTCAAATTTTTGTAGTAATGCTATGTTCCTGGATATGTCTATTTATAGTGTACAAACTTCTTATGTCATTGCTTACATATTATTTTAACTAGAAAACATGCAGCCTACCTTATATCTAGCATTCAAACTTGACTCTTCCAACTAGTAGCTCAATGATAAAACCCAGCCTTTCATTTTAACAGCTGCTGCATACCAACGCCATACAACTCCCTGATTCTTAGGAAGACTTCTGTGTATTTCTTATGTGAATAGTTGACCATGCATGCATAACAAATTATTGCACCGAGCTGCCTACCATTTTTCCTGGATGAAGATTTGCACTACATTTATTCTTTTGTTTTATTCATTAACTATGCATCTGGAAGAGTTTGACATTCTAACACTCCCCCTCAAACTCGATTTTGCATTCCGAGCTTCTGCTTCATTTTTCCAAACATATTTGGCTTCAATTGCTTTGTAAATATATCCGCTAAATTTTCTTCTGTCCTGCAGTGCACCAATTCCACGATTTTATCATTCACCTGTTCTCGAAGAAAATGATATTTAATATTGATGTGCTTGCTTCGACTGTGGGACACTGGATTTTTTGCGAGTGAAATAGCGGCTTTATTATCCACGTAAATTTTAACCGGACCTTCCTCTACAAGATTTAACTCGCCCAATATGTAGTCTAGCCACATAGCCTGGCATACGCATGCTGCTGCTGCCATGTATTCCGCCTCACATGTTGAGAGGGCAACTGTCTGTTGCTTCTTTGATGACCACGAAAAAATTGCAGAACCAATGTGAAAAGCATAACCCGAAGTGCTTTTCCCGTACATTCAAGTCACCACCATAATCACTGTCTGAGTAGCCTACTAATTTTGAATTTTGAGAATGCGTGTAAAACAGACCATGATCAAGTGTACCTTTTATGTACCTCAAGATTCTTTTAGCTGCCATGAAGTGATCTTGCTTCGGTTTTTCCATGTACCTACTAACTATTCCAACTGCATACATAATATCTGGACGAGTGAAAGTTAGGTACCTCAGACTTCCAACCAAATTTTTGAACAATGTCGGATTTACCGACTCCCTCGTTGAATCAATTCTAAGCTTTATGCTTGCTTCTGCTGGCGTGCTCACTGGCTTGCATTCCTCCATTCTGAACTTCTTTATAATCTGCTCCGCATATTTTTTCTGAGACATAAAAATCCCGTCTTTGTTTTGCTTCACCTCGACTCCAAGAAAGTATGACATTTGACCAATATCTGTCATCTCAAATTCGTTAGTCATAACTTTCTTAAAATCATCAAACATACCAGGATTGTTTCCAGTAAAGATCATGTCATCCACATATAAGCAAACGATCATAATATCTCCCCCTGAATTTGTTTTCGTGTAGAGAGCATGCTCGTATGGACTCTTCACAAAACCATTTTTCTGAAAATACTCATCAACCCTTGTATTCCACGCTCTCGGTGCCTGTTTTAGGCCGTATAAAGCTTTCTTTAGCCGGTAGACTTTATCTTCCTGGCCTTTCTGAACATATCCTGGAGGTTGTTCGATGTAGACTTCTTCTTCGAGATAACCATTTAGAAATGCTGACTTGACATCCATCTGAAATATCTTCCACTGGTTCTGAGCTGCAATTGCTGTCAGAAGCCGTATGGTATCAACTCTTGCAACTGGAGCGAATACCTCGTCATAGTCAATGCCATATCTCTGCTTGTAGCCTTTAGCCACCAACCTCGCCTTGTATTTCTCCACTTCTCCGTCTTGATTCGTCTTGGTTTTATAGACCCACTTGACACCAATTGCTTTGTGTCCTTCTGGAAGATCTGTGAGCTCCCATGTATCATTCTTCTTGATTGCGCCAATTTCTTCATTCATGGATTTGTTCCATTTGCTTTCTTCAGAAGCTTCTTCAAATGTAACTGGATCACATTCAACCATTAAGCAAAATAAGAAATAATCAAAGGATGTTTGTACCGGACTTGTTGCTTCATAAATATTATCCAGACTCCGCATCTTTCGTGGTGCTCTCCCTGAACTGCTGCTTCCTCCCGTGGATGGTGTCGATCCAGGAGTTTGTTGATTTGGACTTGGTGGAGGAGTTTGATCATCATCTCTGTCATCTTCAATGTTCTGGTTATCACCGTCATCGTCATCACCATTGAAAAATAAACCAGCAACTTTTCTTTCATCCTCGCTCCATCTCCAGTAATCTGGTTCATCGAACTCAACATCACGAGAAATGATTAATTTCTTCGTCAGGGGATTGTAGAGTCTGTACGCCTTGCTTCTTTTGTCATATCCGGTAAAAATACACTTTTCGCCTTTGTCATCCAGCTTCTTTCTTTTTTGATCGGGAATATGGGCATAAGTAATACACCCAAAAATTCTGAGATGTCCAACTGATGGTTTGCTTCCGCTCCATGCTTCATTCGGAGTTTTATTTCTGACACTTTTTGTTGGACAACGATTCAACAAATAAACTGCGCATTAAGTTCTTGGCAAGTGCTTTGCTTTCACCATACTCCTTGCCATGTCAAGAATTGTGCGGTTCTTTCTTTCTGCAATGCCATTTTGTTGAGGAGTATATGCTGTTGTCAACTGATGATTGATGCCATGTGCTCTGCAAAAACTTTTGAACATGTTTGAAGTATACTCGCCTCCTCTGTCTGATCTGAGTGTCTTCAAATAATATCCACTTTGTTTTTCCGCCAGTGCTTTGAACTCCTTGAATTTATCAAGAGCCTCCGATTTTTCTTTGATGATATACACCCAACTTTTCCTGCTAAAATCATCAATAAATGTTAGGTAATACCTATTACCTCCAAGTGATGGAATATCAAATGGACCAGCTATATCTGTATGAACTATCTCCAATGGCCTCCTGGCTCTCCACGATTTTCCAACGGGAAAACTTTGTCTGTGTTGCTTCCCCTTGACACACGCTTAACACAAATTTTCTGGTTCGTTGATTTCTGGCAAACCGTCTACCATCTTTGTCTTTGACAATAATTTCAGGCCAGAAAATCCAAGATGACCATATCTCAAATGCCACAACCATGAGTCATTTTTAATGACCGACTTTAAGCACTTCTGCACATTTGTTTGCATATCAAGCGTAAACAAACGATTCTTTGACATCTCAACATTTGCAATCAATTCCCGAGCTTGATTTCTGATAATGAGGGAATTGTCCTGGATTTGTATATTATATCCTTTCTCCACAAGCTGGCCAAGACTGATAATATTATTTTTCAATGCAGGAATATAATAAACATCATTTATATATTTCTTTTCACCTTTCATTGACATGATTGTGACGGTACCTTTTCCTTTCACCGGAATCTTTGACGAGTCACCAAAAGTAACTTCTCCGCTGATGGTGTCGTCTATCTCCATGAATAATTCCTTGTGACCAGTCATGTGATTACTGGCCCCTGAGTCAAGATACCAAACATTCTTCTTGCTTTCCTCGTCTCCTTTGTAAGTGAGGAACATAGCAGTGCCAACATCTTTGTCTTCTTTTGCTGCTGCAAAATGACTCCTTTCTTCCACTTTTGGTGATCTACATTCATAACTGAAATGGCCAAATTTATTACAATTATAGCACTGAAATTGAGACGTGTCACCTCGTTGAAATCCTCCTCATCCTCGGCTTCTAAAATTCTGACCACGGCCAGATGGACGATAACCTTCAGTGTTCTGGCTTCTGTTGAAGGACTGTCTTCCACGTCCTCTTCCACCACGGTAGCCACCTCTAAAGCCACCTCTTCCACGACCAGAACTGCTACTGCTTGAACTTTCAATAATGGACACCTTACTTTGCAACGCCTTTTCCAAATGACTTGTATCATCATACTGGTTCATCCGATGTTCATGCGCTTGAAGTGAACCAACTAACTCATCAATGGAAATTGTGGATAAATCTTTTGACTCCTCAATAGAAGTAACGACATAGTCAAATTTTCTTGTCAATGACCGGAGTAATTTTTCCATGACCCGAACATCATCGAGACTTTCTCCATTTCTCTTCATCTCGTTTGTCACTGTTTTTAAATGAGTAGCATATTCACCAATATTTTCTGAGGCCTTCATTTTAATATTTTCGAACTCGCCACGAAGAACTTAGAGCCGCACCTTTTTAACTTTTTCGACACCTTGGAAAGATTTTTGCAAAATCTCCCATGCCTCTTTCGCCGTTTTTGCATCTGAAATTTTTTCAAAGGTAGATTCGTCAACACCTTGAAAAATTGTATATAGCGCCTTCTTGTCTTTTTTCCGGGATTCCTTTAATGCCGTCTTCTCGGTATTTGGTAGTGCTACTTCAGCGGCAGCATCTGCGGGCTCAATAAACCCACTTTCGACAATATCCCAATTGTCGTAGGAACCGAGTAACACCTTCATCTGGATACTCCAATTCCCGTAATTTATTGCCGTTAATTTTGGAATATTTGGTTGCACTATATTTGCCATTTTCTTGAACGGAACGCTGGCTCGGATACCAGTTGTTGGAAACGTGAATGGGCTAACTCTAATATTTAAAACACCTGCTGCTATGTATGTATAATTATTTTTGATAATAAAACAGACAAAGCACACTCTTTATATATAAATAAAAACTACAGCTTTTGTTTTGTTTACAACACTAAGGCTATGGCCTTGTTTCTTTCTTTCAAGAGTTATGACTCTTTTTTTTCTCTCTGATGTTTTCAAATTTTTGTAGTAATGCTATGTTCCTAGGTATGTCTATTTATAGTGTACAAACTTCTTATGTCATTGCTTACATATTATTTTAACTAGAAAACATGCAGCCTACCTTATATCTAGCATTCAAACTTGACTCTTCCAACTAGTAGCTCAATGATAAAACCCAGCCTTTCATTTTAACAGCTGCTGCATACCAACGCCATACAACTCCCTGATTCTTAGGAAGACTTCTGTGTATTTCTTATGTGAATAGTTGACCATGCATGCATAACAAATTATTGCACTGAGCTGCCTACCATTTTTCCTGGATGAAGATTTGCACTATATTTATTCTTTTGTTTTATTCATTAACTATGCATCTGGAAGAGTTTGACATTCTAACAATTATCTAATGCATATGAAATGGTTATATATGTTATGATAGTAGAGCGTGAAAAAAATCAAGGCATCAGACAATCTTAGCTTAAGCCTGGATTTAATAATACCTACGCAGGACTGAGTAACAGAAATATCTTATTAGTCGGACTAGACATTAGGTTTCGATAATAATGCATAATGTTCATTAAGGCAACATGATCATATCTCACAATCTAAGACCGCAAATTGTATAGGCAATGAGTTGTAAAATATCCTATACATTCAAAGTCATGATATCCTACTCATTCAAGTTTTTGGTGACTTTTGTTACAGCGCTTGGTAGATTTTCAGGACCATATAACAAGAATAATAATGAAAAAGAGATGAAGGAGTAACCTGAGTAATGCATCCGCCGAGACCCATGCCCTCAAAAAACTGATGAAAAGCCAAAGCAAAAACAAGAGGCCATATCGTTGTCGGATTCTGAGAAGCACCGAGTGATATTCCAATTATAATTGAGTGTATTACTAACCCAGTTCCAGTACCTGCATACATTACCCCAATCCATAATAAATTAATTAATATACCCTATTACTATTAAAAATGTAACATATATCATATACGTAGGCAATAGTAGAAAATATACGTACTTCTGCAACAACCCTATGATGAATAAGCTGTTGGGATGGATCCATAGACCGGTTCGCGTGTCCGTGGCTATGAACATGCAAATTATTATCCAGGCCTTTTTCTATATCACCATTCTCTCCATCATTAGCTGCTGCTGCAGTGCTCTGAGATTTATTAGAGTTGGAAAAGAAATTAGTAGCATAGCATTCGATCATCAAAGTTCCAATGGCTGAGATCATCGTGAAAAATCCTGCAAACGGGAATTTCCCCCATGGATTTTGGTTCAAACAGGGAGATGTTAAACTTTCCGTAGCATCGGGAAGAACGTGTACAAATCCAGTTGTGATGCGTTACGTGGAGAAGAGAGTGTGGGTCTGCATGTTGCCGAGTCAGACAAAGGGGAAGGACGGGAAGCCTGGAAAAATAATGGAAAGAAGGACAAGGGGACCACTATGGAGCATGCATAACAACCTCAACGTTTGCATTTAGTTGCATTTCTTGTTAATTTAGGCCGCATTTCAGTAGAAGAATATATAGTACAGTAGGAGCTTTGGGAGTATTCATGCATATTGATAACTGTTTGTAATTTTCTATCTAGACTCAGTTCTGTAATCCCTGAAATTTGCTTAACAAAATGGCCCTTCATTTTGGCTCATTCTCTGAGTAATTTTCTTCGATCTTCCTCTCTATTATTGAGACTAGATTGATTCATCTTTATAAAAATTATGTTTTTCATTCCACATTTTATCACCCATATCATTGGTATCAGAGCCAACCGAATCTGGGACACTATGGCTCCAAATCGAACACGGAGTGGCACATCTGAGGATGAAAGCGAGGCATCAAGAACAAATCTCAGCAAAATCGAGGTAAATCTTCGTGCTTTGTTTGAGGCTCAGAATCAGACTTTGATTCAGACTTGCAACAATAATAATGTAAAAATAGAGCTGAATGCCAAATCCATTGCTGAGTTAAATGAGCTAGTATTAGGCTTGTCGACTCAGGTGTATAAATTAGTCTGGAATGACAGCGGCTTTAATGGTCATGAGACTAATAGTGGGAGTACGGGTCATGAACATAGGGGGAGTAAAGGGGTATCTTATGCAGCTAGAATGACTAGGGTGGATTTTCCAAAATTTGATGGGACAGATATGAGATCTTGGTTATTTAAATGTAACCAATTTTTTCAATTGGATGACATCACTGATTCACAAAAAGTGAGGCTAGCTGCTATACACCTAGAGGGTAAGGCTTTACTGTGGCATCAAACCTATATGCAAAGATTAAATGATGTTGTGCCCACATGGAGTCAATATACTGAAGCTATTAATGTTCGATTTGGTGAGTTATTCGATGATCCCATGACTGATTTAAAAGCTCTTAAACAGCAAGGCTCTGTACAAGAATACCATGATCACTTTGATGTCCTTAGCAGTAGACTAAAACTCTCAGAGGATTATTTACTCAGTTGTTATTTGGGGGGCCTAAAGGAGGAGATTCAGCTATCTGTACGAATGTTTACACCTACATCTATTCAACAGGCTCTTTGCCTAGCCAAGCTACACGAAGCTTCGATTAAAGTGAGGCAGCCCAAAGGTAGTAACAAAACTCATTTATTACCTACTCCTATGAGTAAACCTTTTTCTCAATACACTTCCACTCATCAACCCTCTTCCATTTATCCAAATAAACCCACTCTGGCCCTTCCCTCACCCACCTACAACAATATACGTACTTTAACCCCGGAAGAGTTGTCTGAATAGCGAGCTAAGAATTTATGTTTTTGGTGTGATGAGAAATATGTCCCTGGACATAAGTGTAAAGGCAAGAAACATCAGTTTTTCCACATTGAGGTCGAGGATGATATGGAGGGAGGAGAGTTTGTAGAGCAAGAAAACGAGCCAGTTGATGAACAAAAACAATGTGCCCAGATTTCAGTTGAAGCAATGGAAGGCATATCAGCTTTCCAAACCATGCGTTTGACTGGTCACCATGACAAAAAGAACTTACACATTCTTCATGATAGCGGAAGTACCCATAATTTTATAGATGCAGCTAAAGCCTTGAGGTTGAATTGTACTGTTGAAAAGATTGCACCTATGAGTGTTCGAGTAGATGATGGAGGTCTATTGTTGTGTGACAAGATTATCAAGAATTTTTCATGGAAGATGCAGGGCGTCTCCTTCTTGGCAGATGTATTGTTATTACCTCTCAATGGTAGTGACATTGTTCTAGGAATTCAATGGTTTTCTCAGCTTGGTCCAGTTTTGCGGGATTTTTTGCAGCTGACCATGCAATTTACATACAAAGGTGAGAAGGTGAAGCTTCGGGGAATGTCAACAAAGAAGTTAAGAAGAAAGCTGGTGGGTGGAGACTCTGTACATTATATAAATATACGAAAGAGAGGAGAGACAGAGAAAGGGAGAAGGGACATGAAGAAATTGATTCGTTGGCCTGGAGGAGTTTTCAACTTGGAAAAGAAAACAGGGGGGCAGTGATTCACAGGAGGGAGGGGGGCACTGCTGCTTAAAAAAAATGAATGGGATAATAGAGAAAATGGTGTGGGTTCGTGTATGTGTGTGTTTTTTTCCTTTTTCTTTTGGCGAGAAACTGTCACGCATATGTGGTTATATGGAATTAAGGATGCGTGTGATTTTCTCTTTCTGGCAGCCTGGTTTGTTCCGTATTTTGTATTTTAACGAACCAAAGTGCGGGTGAAAAATAACCCGAAAAATTACTAAAATAATTTTAAAATTCTCGTAATAATTAAAAGTAATAAATATAAAATTTTCATAATTTTTAAAGTATTTTTGACTTGCGTGCTATACCCGCATTTTACAATTAACGAACCGAGCTGCACTAGAAACAAATTCAGAAAATCACGAAAATAGTCTAAAAATATTACAAATATCCCGAAGTTTATAAAAACATAAATTTCGTAATTTTAAAATAATTTTTGAAACGCAATTTATACCCGCTTTTATCAATTAAACGAATCAACGTGCGGGTGAATTTAATCCCAAAAATTTCCAAAATAATTTTAAAATTCTCGGAATATTCCACACTTAAATAAATATGAGTTTCATAATTTTTGAAAAATTTTGGTATTAAATACAGATTTAACAAATAAATAATATCAGAAAATCATTTAAGGGTAAATAATCAATAAAATATTGATTTCTCAATTTTAAAAACTCCTAAAAATAATCAATAAAATTATGAAGCCATAAAAATGATTTTAGAGATAATCCACATATATTTATGAAAATAAATCTTGAATATAATCACCTTTAAATACAAAAACAAAACAACACAGTTTCACAACTAATTACACAATTAATCCTCGAACACCAATAATCACATATAATTAGTAACAAAATAATATCCAGCTAACTGAACCCATATACATATTTTATTTAATAAATTCGAATCACATCTACACATTGGATCCGAGAATAGATTACTTAGCCGCTAAGTAACTATAAAAACGATACAATTAATATTAGCATCAGATAATTATCAAAACCGGGCTTCTTATTATAAAACACTATATACGAAAATAATGTAAAAATATCCCGTCTCTCGAGAATACGAGTTTTGTTGATTTATCGAAATGGTTATCGTATCGAAAATCTAGCGTCTCGCCGCTCACGGGTCAAACCGTAATCCGGATCGAAAAAGTCAAAACACGGAAAATGTCCGGAATTACCAGATTAGGTTAGGAAGGAGTTTTCGGAAGAGTTTCGGGTTGTAAAAACGCAAAAACAGTTGAAGTTGGACGATTCCCGGCTTTATAAAATAGTTTTATAATTACTCAGAAAATAATTATTAAATCTATAAATCCTTATAAAATCATATATCAATCCAAAAATTACCTGAAAAATACCATAATTATCGGTATTTTATTCCGGACATATAAAAATTAAAATACTCAAAGAATATCACATATAAACATCCAAAACATCACTTCAATTACCAGATAATTCACCAAAATTCACATAAAAATCACATAAACAATTCCAAATAATAATAATAATAATATTTGAAAATATGGGATATTATACTTACCATGCTTATTTAAACGAGACTTGTGAACAAGAGTTGTAGGCCATCTAAATACCTTTCCAAAGAGCTATAAAACATACTATTTGAGTGAGTATTGAAGGAGATATAAGAGTTTGAAGTTTCTGCTCTGGTTTTGGCAGAGAGCAAGCTTTGAAAAATGGGGAGATGAAATGCTTATTTGATTTTCCTTGGTTAATTGGTGTGATGTTTTAGTTGTTTAGTTAATCTAACATTGATTTGATTAACCAAGGTCATAATACATGGCCATAAATCATCCTTGGCTAAATATCTTTTAAACCATGCTTATGTCATCAAGCACATGTCATCTTGCATCCACTTGTCCACACCTTGTGGTTTGATGATGTCATAATCCTTGGCTTCTTGTACAAGCTTGTCTCTTGGTTGCTTATTTGTTTTACGGTTCGCTTAATTCTCGTTCTCGTTAATAGTTTGAGGGATCATATCCGGGATCTTATTACTTGCGCTTCCCTGAATCTTTATTAATATCTTATATTCCTTTAATGATCATATGCTATAATCCTTAAATAATTTTAATTATGTTACCTTATACTTAATCTGTTGGATTTTCGGGAAAAACCAAAGTGTTCGAATCTGAATTTTGACGACCTTTACATACACTCATTTAATTTATAGAATACTAATACGATCTCAGAATTTCCATAACAGTACTTCTATATAGTGTGGTCTGATAATTTTCCTTAATCGGTACAATCAACAAAAAATTACTATTCATTAGGGTTTCAAAGATTCCAAAAATTGGGGTTATTACAGTCTCCCCTCCTTAAAAGGATTACGTCCCAGAATCAGATAGAAAACAGTTGGGGATGCTTTTCTAGCATTGCACTTTCTAACTCCCAAGTCTATTTTCCAACATTGTGGTTTTACCTCAAAACTCTGACTAGTTTGATAACCCTGTTCCTAAGCACTTGCTCCTTTCAATCCATAACCATTACTGGTTGCTCCATATAGGTCAAGTCTGGTTACATGTCTATGCGCTCATATTCTCCTATATGTCCGACATTCAGATTATGCTTCCTTAATATTGATACGTGGAACATGTTATAAACTTGCTGCAGGTTCGGGGTAGGGCTAGTTTATTTGATAACTTCCCAATATGTCTTAATATATCCAAGGGCCCAACAAATCGTGGACTTAGCTTTTCTTTCTTTCCGAACCTCATCAATCATTTTCAAGGGGATACCTTTAACAACACTAGGTCCCCTATTTCATACCTTTTGTCCTTTCGAGTTAAATCAACATACTTCTTCTATCCATCTTGGGGTTTCTATCTTTTGTCCTTTGATTAGATCAGCTATATCTTTGGTCATTTGGACCACTTTGGGTCCGAGCATCTTGTGCTCTCCAACTTCATTCTGATACAGGGGAGATCGGCATTGTCTTCCCCCAAGGGCTTAATAAGGCGTCATCTTGATACTGACATAAAATCTATTATCGTAAGAAAACTCGATACGTGCTAAGTGATCATTCCAAATTTTTTCAAGTCTATCGCACAGACTCTCATCATAGCTTCTTGCGCTATAGCTTTTGCTTCTCAATACCCACTCTTTTCCCATCCGTAATTGTTACTATCTTCCGTACCTAATACTATACTGGTTACACTATAGCTTGTTAGCGTTCTATAAACTTTTAACAATTGTGTCAACCTTAGTAACAACAACGCGTTAGATTCGGAGTACCACCGCACTTATACTACTTCCTTTCTAGCTGCTTCGATCTTCGAAAGCTTGATCCATCGTATAGAAGTAAAAGATTTTATTGAGAGATCACTATGATCATGAACACTTGTTACATCGCATAGTTAGTACAGAAGGTGGCCAGCCTTTAGTACTTGACAAGCAATTAAACAATAGGTGGTATCCTACTAGGCTTCTATCACACAGATAGATAGTTTTTCGGGAATACCTCCCCTTCTGTAAGGGTTGTTCTTCTCAGCTTATACAAAATTAAAAGGAGAGAAAAGAACGAATTTAAGAGCATTATCTAAAAAAAATACCGCCACAAAATATCTGGCTTGGAATGTACCTCTGAACTATAGAAGGTTTATCAAAGGAGAATGAAATATAAGTATCTATATCAATATACAGTATTATCGCATCACAATTCACGTGCCTGAATATTTTTGCTATTCCGTACATCATTCTATGAAGCATTCTCTTGCTCGAGCTTATAAACAATCACCGTTGAACCTCCCTCGACAATGAAAATCGAACCTGGGATTTCTTTCTAGACATCATCGTTACTAGAATTCTACGTTTTCCCCACAACCTTCCTCGTATAGTAATACGACTCTCTGTCGATAAGAAGGAATAAATATTCAATAGGTAGATAATCCACTAGTTAGTCTATCAATGATGACTTATACATCACCACAACCCGATTAGTGGTACTCAATCTCAACATCCATTACAATACAACTCTCCCGGTTGTTATCATCTCATTATTTGCAGAATCATTGCTGCATTATTGTAGTCCACCGTGGACCTACGGTAGTCATTCATTTTCCTTGGAATCTTAATAGCTAACCATACGGAGTCCATACCCGTCGTATCAAATTCTTCTAAGGAGGTAACATAATCACCATTCATGATTCATGAAGAACACTCATAATCCTGACGTACATACATGACATGAAGCAGATAAAATTGTAGAAGAGTTTCAATAAAAGCAACGATAGAAGGTTAATACCATTATTAACCATATGTCATTATTAGGAGACATGAAGCTCAAAGGTTCATTTAGTCCTTTCGTAACATGGTCCTGGCTTATCTCAAGATAGGACCTTCTAAGATAGGTAGCCCGCTCACAGCGATAACATGAATTAAATCTTTACCAAACTACTATTACAGTTGAATATCACACAATCATCATAAAGAATGTCAATCTTTCACACCATAATACAACCTTCACGGATTTAACCATCATTACTGTATTCCTCTGGAACGAGCGCTTATAATTGCTCTCTTATAGTTAGAGTGTCGGCCACCTCATTGGCCTTTCCTGATAGTAATAGTTCCTTATAATCAATGTCTTTTAAACAATCTCCAACTAAATTTTCTACCTCATTTCCAATCACTGCTTGTGTGAAGATGTTTTCCTTAAGATCTGGTGAGTAAAACAAATATCACCATTTTTCCATAAGTTATTGCCTGGGTCTTTAGAGGTTAACATTGTCATGATTGACTCTCGATCATATTTAGGACGTCTCTTATCTTGGGTCCTTCTTATTTTTACCAATCTTGACCTTCATTGGTTCAATCTATACTTTCTCATGGTTTAACATGTGCCCCACTTGGAATTATAATTATTACGTCATATTTCCTTTATCAAAATTTTTATTCTTGAGAACTTTGAGTATTACCTTTCTCCTTGTAAAATTTCTAAGGTTATCCTTAAATCCTTCATCATGTACTCCCTAGGTATATGGCGTATCAAGATACCATTTACTAATACTAGAATCATTGTCTATATAGTTCGGAAAATGTTTTCCACTGATCTTTAAAGGTTGTTGTTTCCTTAGTCCTTCATTCCGTACTACCCAAAAAAAGCAAAAAGGAACATAACCTCCGATAATGTCCCTGTTAAGGGTGAAATGCCAACTTTATGCACTCCCGCATGGTTCGTCTCAAGTTATCAAGTGTATATCCTTAATTCCACCTTTAAAAAGGTACTTGCATCCTTCCAGGGATAAATCAAGTCTTATATCCTTGATAAGGGTATCTTATTCAATCATTCCCACCTTGATAGTTGTTAGTCGCTAAACACGCGCTAATATTACACGCAAGTATACGAGTTCGCAAGTAGTATAAAATCTTTTCTAGTTCGTTCCCACAGAGACTGTATTGGTTAACTAAGTAATTCACGCACTTAAGCAACAATGTATGGTTATTATTCAATACTAAGACGTTAAAAAATTGAGGTTGTTTATAACTAAGAATTACGCTAACTATTATAACTACAAAATTAATATTGACTGAATTAATATATATGACAAACATGGGATTCTAACTTCATTAAATACTTCATTCAATAGCCTTATTATTCTCAACCTTAGCATGCAATGGTGATGACACTAATCGGACAACACGAAACTGATAATTGCCAACTTTCGTTGCACGAGTACCATACTACCAGACATCCACAAAAGAGATAGTAGCTGAATAGACACCAATTATATTGAGACCCTATATGTCTATAGAATTTGACAATATAACGGTTTAAGCACAAGTTATCTATCTTGATTACAAAGGGAAAGTAAGATGGTTAAAATTACCTACGAATCATGTATAACAATAACACATGAACCTATGCTAGCATGGCAAGTTCTAAATCCTTAAATTCACTATCGCTTCATTAAGAATTAACACCCTATCTTACAAGTTCGCGACGCTCATAAGACGAATACGCACAACCAATACTAGGATATCAATCAATCACCACATACTAAGGTATCAAAACAATTTAACCAAAGAAATCCATAAATTAATCCGCTAGAACCCCACGATAACAATTAGCCCATGATCGGACTCATCATCAACGTGGGTTCCGATGAAAGCATTGTATAACAAATGTAGTCTTTATAACGAATAAATAAAATCAAGTACAAACAAGAGTAAAGGTTCACAAGTAAGAAAACTAGCATCCAAATACAACTTAAAACAAAGATTCACAAGTGAAAACAAGATCATCTTCGCCTTCGTTGAATTGTGCTAAACGGTCTTCTTACGGCTCTCCTTGCGCTCTGGTATGTCTCTCTCATAAAAATGTTCTTATTTGAATATATATAGAAGCCCTTTGCAATCTGGAAGTCTCCCCACTTAGAATCGAAATAGAATCAAGATTCATATTTTCCGCACCGGCGCGGCCACGCGCTATCACAGTGCGGGGGCGCCGTCCTTCTGGGAAAAACTCAGATTTCATCTTTTTTCTCACTACTTCGATCCGTCTTTGCACAAGCTTTTATTCCAACACCACCTTGACACCAAATTAGCACCAAAACAATGCTAATTCACCTGATTCACGGATTAATGTCTGAAATGCAAAAACACTAGAAAATATATTAAAACACTTAAAAACTTGAGTACAAATGCATCAATTCAAAGCTTATTAGAGCATTATAAAGTGTCATAAATGCCACTCAACATACCCCCAAAATTGAATCGATGCTTGTCCTCAAGCATAAACAGACTCAAAGAACAAGAGAATAAAAATGCATGAATGCAACTAATATGAATGCAACGACCCCAATAGAAAAACTAAACCAATTGACAAGCAACATATCAACCAATGCAGTTACTCGCATAAAGATCAATTAAATCATGCAAATCAACTTACAAACTAGAGACGTGCGTGTGTGCAGATGCTTACAGATATACTATCACAACTAGATCGATAATCATGACTCACTACTTATCAAGACAATCGCAAGTTTATAAACAGAATAAAAGCTAGACTCAAAATAACTTATAACACTTCAATTCTATATCGGAGTTTAACATGGATTCATGCTTTTATACACAATAAAATAACACAAGTATGCTTATTTGATCGTGCAATAAGTGAGGTCCACAAAAGACTTATACAATAGTACCCATGTAGCGAGCGTTAGGTTAGCGGATCCCAGACTATAAAAGCCTTAGGTTACTAGGCACACAGTTCCCTAAGAACTTAATAACTCGAGTACTAAAGAGCCCACTCGTGATCAATTATACATAACACTTATTCTTTTCTTTTTTTCTTTTTTCTATTTTTTCTACGAATTTCTGAATGAGTGCGTTTCGCTCCATCTCATCCAACCCTAGACTACTCATATAAATATGAGCCGGCTACTAGCCATTTGACACCTAGCCACACAACTAGCAATGAACTCCAATTTCCTCCTATTTTTAAATATCCATGTCTTTTATTATTAAAAGAATATCCAAAATTCTATATATAAACAAGCGATTAAACCTCAACAAAACAACAAACCATGACTATGATCTAGCACTCTAGCAACCTATAAGGCTTAGTGAAATACAAGTGTCTCTCGCATGCAAATCAACTTAATATGATTTAACATCTCCAAACACGACAACACTACACTAGCATCAATATCACAAGTCAATCGGAAAAATTATCTCAGGGATCATGTTATAATGCAAATGCATGAAAACTATATGAAGAAAATAACATAAAACTACCAAAAAACATAAAAAAAAACAAAAAAAACTATATGGTAAAATATGCAAACTATATGAACTAAAATATCATGAACATGCAACTATATGAGACTCACACAAAAACATATTCCTTCAACTACTACCCCCAAACTTAAAATATTCACTGTTCTCAGTGAAGGTAATAGTAAGGAATCAGGCATACCTAATCAGAATCAGAATACTCACCCTCAGCGGGTGGAGTGTCGGGTGTGTCCAGAGGTGGATACACAGAATCCTCACCAAAAACTGGCCACTGGATATCAACTCCGGTGGCTCTGAAAGCTATCCCAAGTGCCTGGGTGAGAACACATGCGAACCTGCTGTGGATGTCATGCATCGCATCCATCCTCCGTGCTAGACACCTGTAATGCGTCATGCCCTTCTTCGACGATTCCTTCAACAGCGACGACTCTATATCCTCACCCAATTGAGCTCTCCAACCCGCTTCACGGGCAAACTTGGAACCACTAGTGTTATGGATAAAAAACTAGAGTATATTAATTGTTGTGCTTATTGCTAAGGTTCGGGAGCTCAAGGCCTATAATGGCTGCTCTCGTGTTTCACGACTTAACTCTGCCTTTACGAGATGCCTACGTATCTCTGTGAATTAGAGAATCAAGCCAAAAAATGTAGTTCTAGGTTGGTGGGGGTGAGACCCCTTATATAGATGTTGGGAGTCCTTGAATTGGACTTGGGTTAAGAGACTTGGTGGACAAGCCTTGGAATTAGAGACTTTGGAGTCCTAGGAAGTAGGAAGCTGATTCCTTATCCCATGAGGTTCATTGGAGACCAATCGACAATGATTTATATCTCCACTAGGACTCATCTTAATATCTGTTTTTCTCCCTTATTAATTAATTATGAAATTAATTAATATTCAGGGTTTTGGGCCTTCTTTGTTCCATCAGGCCTGATCTGGTCCATCAGGCCTGATCAATGTGTTAACCTTTTTGCTCATTTGCCCCCCAACTTTTGGGAAACAATAACTAGGTTTCGCAGAAGTTAAGTTCATTTGTTCCCTTAAAGGGTATCGTTTTCACATAAAGTATGGAATGACCTACACATTTACAACGATTTACTTTTATCCCTATTATTTAGGAACTACCTTAATTTACAGGAATTTCCCTTTAGCTTCTAGGATTTACAGGAAATTTTCCTTAATTTTTGGAATTTTCCCTTAATTTCTAGGATTTTTCCCTTAATTCTTTGGATTATCCCTTAATTCTGGGATTTATCCTTAATTTTCTAGATTTTCCCCTTAATTATGGAATTTTTCCTCAATTTATGGCTTAAAATCGATTAGGGGACATACCAAATCGATCAGGAATCTTGGTCGAAATTGACCAGGATCCTGATCAAACTTACTGTCATATTGTCACTCTGGTCGATAGAATCTTCGATCAGGATTTGTGCAAAATCGATCAGGATTCCTGATTGAAATCGATCAGGATCCTGATCGAACTAGCTTACAATGCACCACTCTAATCGATGGAATCTTCGATCAGGATTTATGTAAAATTGATCAGGATTCGTGATCGAAATCGATCAGGATTCTGATCGATTAATGCATACTTCTACCTTTTTGTTCGCATGAAAATTCGATCAGGATTTTATCCTTTTTCGATTAGGACTCTGATCGAACTAAGTAATTTTTTACCCTTATAATCGAATAACATATTGATCAGGGTTCTTTCCTTTGTCGATCAAAACTCTGATCGAACTAAGTGGCTTTTTACCCTTTAGATCGAATGAAATATCGATCAGGGTTCTTCCCTTTGTCGATCAGGACTCTGATCGAACTAAGTGGCTTTTTACCCTTTAAATCGAATGAAATATCGATCATGGTTCCTACCTTTTATCGATCAGGACTCTGATCGAACCATTTCTTCAAAATTCTGGTCGATTTTTGACTCTTCAGTTTCCATTCCTGCTTCAAGAATACCCCTGAAACTTCCCTATGGCGGGCTTTCCTCAAATTAGGCCTGGCTGTATGGGCCTAAAAATGCCCCGTATTCCGAACTTTTAACCTATAAAAGAGAAGTGAGAAGCGAGAATCCTCACTTCACTTCTCATTTCTCAACTTTTCTCTCAAAAACTCTCTCAAATTTCTCTCAAGCTTCCTCTCTTAGAAAGGTGATTTCCGGTGACTCAACCACCATAGCTCCACCACCTTCAAGTTTTTCTGGGTTTCAAGCCTTCATCCGAAGAATATCAATGGCGGATCATGATCTAGCTTGTTTGGGGAAGATGAACACTTCCAAGAGAGGTACCACCATTTAAATCCAATCTTCGTACAATTCTTTAATAGATATGATAAACTCTAGAGGCGATGAATATCCCTTTTTATCTGAATTAGATTCATATAACCATGTTAACACTTTTCACGAGTTGGATGGTAGAATTGAGTCCATGAACACCATGTATAAACTTGTACCCTATCTTGGGATAGGACATGTAACTGGGAGGGGGACACTCTGTTTATTTATCGAGGAGCCCTGACTGCGGGTCTTAGGTTCCCCTTTCACGAATTTATTCCTCGTTTACTTGCAAACTTAAAAATTAACCCTTGTCAACTCCTTCTGAATGCATGGAGGAATATTATCTGTTTTATGGTTCTGTGTCTTAGAAACAATTTTCCTCTTTCCGTAGCTGTCTTTAGGAAAGTTTTTCAATTTTATAACAGTTCCATGGGTCAACCAGGCTGGGTTTTAATTCATCAACGGCCCAAAATTCCCCATATTTTTGATAGCAACTCTATAATCGAGAACAACCCTAAATGGAGGAATGAGTTTATTAGGTTGACCTGGGCTGGGGGTGATTGGGGCACACTCTTCCATAGGCCCTTTTGCAAAGTGTCAGATGGGAGTCCTGGTAGCATTATGTTAACTGATGAGGAGGAGGTGGCCTATCAAGCCCTCATTTCAGATGATAGAAAAATAGATACTTGGACTCTTTTGGAGGAGTTCTCATTGAAAAAAGTTGGACTTTCTCATGCCAGTGATAAGGGTAACTCTACCTGCGCATCTATTTTACTCCTTCTTTTATTGCAACTCTATTATTTCCAGAATTTTAATACTATTCTTCTTTTTCTTTCAGCTTGTGAGACCATTAACAATATCAACAGGCCTAAGGAGGGGGAATCTGGCCGCCAGAAGAGGGCCAAGCTGAACAGAGACCCCTGGGGCAAGCCTGATGCTCCCACCTTCCTTAGGCCCCACGACCCTGTTGTGGAGCTGGGGGATGATGTGGATCTTCCACTTAAGGCGCACTCCTTTAGGTCTAACTGGGGCTTTAGGAGAAGTGATACGGTGGCTGGATCCACCAAGCATGCCAAGGATTGGTCGTACCATTCCATCACTCCCCATGACTTCACTAACATTGTCACGGGGAGTGACATCGAGTCTATTGAGCTTCTGGGTTCTCAGGCTCAAGCTGCGGTAACATCCCTTTCTTTTCTCCTTAAGTTCCAACCTTCTTGTTTTTAATGAACTTGTGTTAAATCATGCTTCTTTGTGCAGAGTAACACCTACTTCCAGGCGGCCCTCCATCAGGCTAGGTCTTGGAAGGGGAACTCTGATGAGTTTAAAAGGGAGATGAAGAAATGGGAGGAGAGAGCTAAGGTCCTGGAGAAGAAGCTGGACACATAGAAGGAGGAGTTGTTTAAGGCTCATTCGGAGCTGGTGAAACTAAGGAGTGATAAGGAAAAACTCATTGATGGTTACATGGATTCTGATAAATTCAAGAATCTCATTGAAATCCACGATGAGGGTCTTTATTCTTTGCAGTTTACCCATGGATGGGATGCAACCGTGAAGGCGGTCTCGGAGAAGCATCCTAAACTAGTAGATCCCAAGGACTTTATAAGTCCTGAGCAGCCAGAGAGTGAGGATAGCTTGGATGCTCTCTTTAACTCTCTTTCACATGATGATCATATTCTGGATCCCAGCACTGCCTGTACTCCTGCTTCTCTCGCAAAGGACGCTGAGAAAGAAGGTGCCGATAAGGAGCAAGGGAATGAAGGCTCCCGCATGGAGGAGTAGTGTTTCTAGTTTGTAATTGTATTCATAACTTATTGTTGAACTTTATTTGTATCCGGAACTTATTACCCTTCGGGGTTTATTTATGCTGCTTTCTTCTTCATACCTTTTTCCTTTAACTTTCCAGCACTTATTATGCTTTTAATGTTAAATGACCTGAACTACTTGGCCCTTTGTGCAACAAGCACTCCTTATAATAGAAGAATTCTTAAAGTCTTCTTCTTTTAATGATCAAAACATGATCTTTGTTAAAATCACACAAAGTATTATCATAACTTAAATATCCAAAGGTTGAAATAATTTCAAACTCATTAATATGAAGTCTGGTTTTCCAAAACCTTACATAGCATGGGTTTAACCCTTAACAATAATGAATCAAAGATGTAGATACTACTGGAATTAGAATATAAAATC
The DNA here is from genome assembly GCF_009905375.1 of Apium graveolens. Classification (NCBI taxonomy): domain Eukaryota; kingdom Viridiplantae; phylum Streptophyta; class Magnoliopsida; order Apiales; family Apiaceae; genus Apium; species Apium graveolens. The sequence continues at coordinate 146,797,293 of NC_133656.1, read as the reverse complement.
CTACGTGAGCAAAGCTTCAAGGTGCTTTTCAACCTACTTGTCACCTTGACAAGTGAGAATCGTGCTCAACAACTTTACACATAGTAAATCTTCAGGTTTCGTGCATGCCAAGTTTTCGGGACTTCAAAATCATCTATAGTCTCTAACTTGTAGGTTCCTCTTCCTTGAACGCTCTTAACCTTATATGGCCCTTCCCAATTTGGGGCAAGCTTTCCTTTCTGCCCTACTCCAGAGGCTTCCACTTTTCTAAGGACCAAATCTCCTTGCTTGAAGAACCTTTCCTTAACCCTTAGGTTATAATAAAACAAAGCTTTCTTCTGATAGTTCATTATCTTCACATGTGCTTCATCTCGTACTTCATAGATTAAGTCCAAAGCTAATCTTTTCCCTTCCTCATTTTCCTCAATATTAAAAGCCTAGACCCGGGGAGATGAGTGCGATATTTCTACAGGGACAACTGCTTCTACCCCATATGCCAACATGAAGGGAGTGGCTCCGGTAGTCATCCACCCAATTATTCCTGGATTTCTCAATCCTCTTCTTTAGTCCATCCAGGATTATTCGATTTGCCACTTCCGCTTGCCCATTAGCTTGCGGATGAGCCACAGAGGTAAATCGTAACTCGATCTCATTCTCTCCATAATATTTCTTGAATTCTTCATTATTGAACTGTGTTCCATTATCGGTAACCAGAATACGGGGAATTCCATACTAGCACATGATGTTTTCCCACAGGAATTGTGCAATCTGCTTAGTTGTGATTTTGGCCAATGGCTTGGCTTCAATCCATTTAGTAAAAAATTAATGGTTACAATCAGGAACTTTCTTTGTGCCGTGGCCATGGAGAAAGGTCCAAGTATATCCATTCCCCTCATAGCAAAATGGATAGGTGAGTTGATGGAGGTTAGCATTTCGGGGGGTTGTCTAACGACAGGCGCATGCTTCTGACAGCGGTCACACTTCTTCACATACTCTTTGGCATCAGCCATCATTTTTGGCTAATAGAAGCTTAAAAGGGTTATCTTATGAGCTAGCGCTCTGCCCCCCAAGTGTTGCCCACAGATTCCTTCATGTACTTCTTCCAGAGCCAAGCGTGCCTCATTGGGCCTGAGACATCTTAAGTAGGGAATCACATAAGATCTTTTATACAAAATCCCATCTATCAAGGAGTATCTTAGCGCTCGAACAGCCAACTTCCCTGCTTCAATAACATCATTTGGAAACCATCTATCCATGACGTCCCCAGACCAATAGGAGCTACAAGCTTAACATCAATGCTCCGTGTCTTCAAAATGCGGAAGTATACTCTTCCTAAACTTTTCTCTATCTCAGATGAAGCAAACTTTGATAAGGCATCTGTCTTAGCATTTTCCTCCCATGGAATGTGCTCAAAATGGCATTCATCGAATTGGGTCATCACAGCCCTTACTAGGCGGACATACTTAGCCATTGTATCATCCCTTGTCTCAAACTCTTCCTTTACCTGGGATATGACCAACTTCGAGTCTCCACAGACTTTCAAGTTCTTGACTCTCACTGTCCCTGCTAGGCCGAGGCCAGCTATCAGAGTTTCATATCCTGCCTCATTGTTTGTGGTCGGGATGTCTAACTTCATAGCATATTCAATCAAGAACCCATCAGGACTTTGTAAAACTAGGCCTGCTCCACTTGAATTTTTTTTATGCTCCATCAAAATCGAGAACCCAATATTCCTTCTTCTTATCATCTTTACCTTTGTCCTCCTTGTCGACTTTCTTGTCTTGCGGTATAGTATCTTTCTGCCCCCCGACTTCTTGGTTAGGTATGGTACATTCCACCACGAAGTCAGCCAATGCCTGGGCTTTTATTGCCGTTCGTAGCTTATACTTAATGTTGAATTCTCCCAACTCTATTGCCCACTTGATCAGCCTCCCACTAGCCTTGAGACTATGAATAATATTTTGCAAGGGCGGATTTGTTAGTACTTTAATTCTGTGAGCCTGAAAGTAGGGACACAACTTTCTTGAAGCCATTACCAAGGCTGGTGCAAATTTCTCAATAGTTGAATAATTCAACTCAGCTCCATACAGAATTTTGCTGATATATTATACGGATTTATGGATTTTCAGTTCCTCCTTAACCAACACAGCGCTCAAGGCACTTTCCGAAATGGCCAAGTACAAGTACAAGACTTCATTCAAAGCTGGCTTGGCCAACAATGGGGCCTGAGCCATATATATCTTTAACTCCTCGAATGCCTTCTGGCTTTCCTCGTTTCTCATCATTCTCTCGGATATCCAGATCTTCAATAGGCAGAACATGCCCCCCAACTCCATCTACCCTTAAAGAGGCTACGTAACAACTCCTTGCTATTTTTTAATCTCCTCTCTCTTCTCCAATCCCATTCCGGGTGGGAAACTTCATGACTGAATGGTAGGAAGAAGGGACGACCTTGAAGGCATGTATAGTGATGACTGATAATTTTGCGACGTAATTAAGTCAATAAAGTGTGATTTATGTGAAGTGATTATAATTGTGTGATTAAGTGTTGATTAATTGTCTTTTCTATATATTAGAGTCTAGAAGCGTAAATAAAAGCGTTCCAATTTAAAGAGTCAGCTTAGGAGTTAAGTTGTGTAGTCGGACCGTCAAGTTGAACGGAACCCGTCCTAAAAAGGGGTTAAGATATTTAAAATGTGAAGTATATGTTTTTATGTGAAATGAAATGTTTAAGTAAATTATTTCATCCTAGTGACGTGTTGGTCGATAATGATAATGAGAAGCGTAATTGAAACGCTGAGCGTCGGGCCATCAGGTAGAACGTGACCCGGAACACATAAAAAGGAATAATATTAAAGAATGATAATTTATTATGATCAGACATGAGTTTAGACGTGTTCGTATGTGTGCTTACTTGTCTGTATGCATGATTACGTGATCTGTTGATATTTTTATGGATTTAAGGGAATTATTTGATTTAAATAAAGGTTTATTTAACCTTCGTGCATTTTTATAAAATTATCTGAGTAAGATAAAAGCATGGGATTTGTTCTGTTATCTTCATAATAGTCCTAGAGACTTTTTAAAAATGATGAACGAATTTATTTGGTGGTCATTGCATTTTAAATTGATTTTTATGTGATAAAATGTTATTATTAAAGCGAACTTGCGAAAATCATATAAAATCAACCGTACGCTCAAAATCTTATTTTGAGTAATGGTTGTAAAGCTAATTTCGAGATCTACGTTTTAAAATTGTCAATCGCTATAATTTTCAACATTCTGAGAGAGATATATTTATTATTCCACCAATATTCTATGAGAGTAAAAAGAGAAAGGAAAATCAATTTAAAAAGGGAATTTGTTAGTCCCTTGACAATGAAGCAAGAATTACAGAAGGGGGGTTGAATGGAATTCTTGAACCATTTTCTTGAAATAAAAATGCTCAACTCGATTATTGATATATTTGTTTTGATTAGCACAATGCGGAATATAAACTCAAATAAATCAAAACACAAGTAATTAAAAACAAGAGTCTTTAAAAACTTTCTGGTGGATTTAAACAATTCCACCAGAGATATATATATAATATATCGAGAGGACTCTGTGTGCAGAACTGCTCACAGCTGCTTACAAAATAGAACTTCTGAGAATACAGGAAATGCTAAAGATTAAGCTTACAAAGATTTCTCTGTTTTTGTGTTTCTTAACTATCTCAGTTATTTTTCTATTTGCTACTCTCTTGGTTTATATAATACCAAGATTACAAAGTCAAAAAGACTGAACAAATATAAAATCTAACAGTCTTAATCTTTGCTGCTTTTTGTCCTCTATTACCCAGTTAATGAGCTTCCACAATGTGTTTGTATCCAACTCGACGACTGTGTGTCAACTTTCACTGTTCAACTGATGTTTGAATTCTTGATATGATCATCCATCGACTTTCAGATCATCCGTCGATGACTTGATTGATCATCCGTCAACTGTTATGTTAAACATCCGTTGATAGTCATTTGATCATCCGTCGAAGGCTTTGTTAATCATCCGTCGGTAGCTATTTTGGCACTTGACTACATTTCACTTATACAGAATTATAAGACATTACTTATGTACAATTAATCAACCTATTATGCATATCTAATTAAAGTCAACATGACTTATATGCTACTGCAGATTCTATACAAAGGTGCATACATCATTGTGCTACAAACTTATTATTACATAAGCTACTCACTCGATGGATAATAAGTTAATCATTCATCGGGACTATAATGAGTTATCCGTCGGGACTATAATTCTTATCCGTCGAGTGCTACATTATTTCACTAAGTAAAATCTACTTAGATGTTTTGTTTAAGTGATCATCAAGTACACAACATATTCACAACAATCTCCCCCAATTTATGTCTATTGGAATTGTAGCCATAAATTAAGAGACACTTGATGATAACAAAACATCCTAAACATATATCTTTAAAGATAAGTAGATAAAACTGAAAGTGCTTCAAATAAAAAAAGTGTACAAGGTTTGACTCACAGTCAGTTCAAGATGCTCCTCTAGCCTGAGCAGGTTTTTCTAGTTTCTTGAAGGTCTGGATCTTCTTCCAAGCTTTCTATTGTTTTCTTCAATTTGATTCTGGAGCTGCCTGTGGAATTCTAGTTCATCAGATTCTGAGAGATCTAGCATTTCTTGCATCTCCAAGAGAGTCTCATTGCTAGAGATACTCAATTGGTCTTCTAGTCTGAAGAATCTTCTCACACCCTTGTCATCCATGAATTCCATCAGCCAGTAGGGCCTTAGATGCACTCTTCTCCCTGTGTATGGGATGATTATAGTCTTTGGGAGTGCATCTTTAGCTCTAACACTCCTCAGCTCTTCAATCTTCTTCAATACTAGTCTTTTTGCAGTTACATTGAACCCAAAGTTTTTCTTGAAGGATGAATAGACTTTGATCAACACAGCTTGGCTTTCTTGAAGTATCCTGTGAAGAGGCCACTGAATCTCCCTTCCTCCTTTGTATTTGAACACCAACCTTTCAGGTAGGTTTCTGTATGTATCAATTGCCCTTACTTCATCCAATTCCTCCAGATAAAGGTTTAGATCTGAGAATTCTTTGATGTCACACAAGTACAAGTAGTCTCCCCTGTTGACCTTGGGTTGAGCTTTAGCTACTAACTTGGATTTGAGAGGTGACAGCTTCACTTTCTTGACTGCCCTTGATTTTGTCCTTTTTGGCTTGGTAAGGATTGGCAAGTTGAAGTCAGGAATTTGTAATTTATCCCATTCTATTGGCTCATCCTTTGGCACAATAGGCTCTCCATTTATGTTCCTGTAGGGGTCCACCACCCTTATGTCTTCAAATACCACAGAGGGCTTTGATGCTTGAGTTTTAGCTGGTGTGGATTCCTTAGGAAATTGATCTTCCAATTCCTTGTCAACAACATCCAGTTTCCTTTTTGTTCTTCTAGCCAATTCCTTATTTCTTGGGGATTTCTTCTGTTCTTCAATCTTCTTCTTTGATTCAGCAGCTTCAGATGTTTGAGAGGGAATTTGTTGAGAAGAGTTTATAGCCTGTAGCTTGGCCAAGATGACAATCTGCTCTTTCTTTTGTTTAGATTTCTTAGCATCTAGAGCAGCTTGCCTCTTTTCCTTCTTTAATCTTGCTTTCTCTTCTTTCTTTGCTTGAGCAAATTGTGGATGTCCAACTACCACACAAATTTCCTTTCCGTTTCTGAATATCTTAGCAATTCTCCTTTTTGAGGCTGAATCAGCTGGATCTTTATAGAAGACAATGGATCTTGACAGAAGTTTCTTTTCATCAGGCTTAGGTGTCTCATACACAGTGTCCAAGGGATTCTTCAAAGATGGCTTTGGATAATTTGCCCTTGGTTTGAGAATTATTTCAGCCTTTTGTTATTTGATGCATGAAGATTGTCCTTTCTCCTAGTAGTTCATGCTCATCTCATTTACACTTATTGGCTTGACATGAGAGTGATGGATGGCTGACTTAACTGGCTCCTTGACTAGTTCAAACTTTTTCTGTATCTCTTCATCAATCTTATCCTAGTTGATCAAACTCAACTTTCCTTTTTCAGCAACTTTCAAATTTGTTGCTACTGCTTTAATTAGATCTATACCATCTGTAACTGGTGGCTTGGAGATGGTAATTGAAGGTATAATGACTTTGCTGATTTGTACTTGAAGTTTCTCCCCCTCTATTGGTCCTTTCTCCCCTTACTTGATTCTCTCTCCCCCTTTTTGTTATCATCAAGTTGAGGAGTTAGGCCTTGTGCTTTAGCCAGTTGCATGAGAAGATTTGTTTGAGTCTGTTGATTTTGAAGAAGAATAGCCACTGAATCTTCAATAACCTGAACTTATTTTTCCAGCTTGGCTAGCTTCTTTTCAGAGTCTGATTCTCTCCTCAATCTTAGTAGTAGATCTTGCATGGTACCATATGGCATTACTGAATCCAGCTTCTCAGAGTTATAGGTCTTCAAGTCAGCTATATCTCTTTTCAATTCATCCACACTGAGATTCTGTCTTAAGTGTTGGATCTTCATTAGATGTAGAGAGTCTAGGTGAGCTTGAAGAATAGCCTTGGTACCAGCGTCTGAAGTTTCCTGAAGGGCCTGTTGAATAGCTATTACTTGTTTGACCAAAGACACCTCAAATTGTCCTGGTGTAGATTCCTTTGCCCATGCCCATTCAGGTAAACTTAAAGCAGAACTTGGGCCTTCAGCTCCCCCTAAGTTCATGCTTCCATCCAAAGAACCAGAATCATCATCATTAGAATTTACTCCAAATTCTTCAGATGGCTCTCCAGCTTGAGAAGGCATCCTATTCACAGCAGCTTTATCTCTTTGAAGAGATTCTGTGGTGTACACCAAATTCAAAGTCTGTTCTGCCTCCACATTGCCCTGGGCAACCATTAATTGATAGGCCGGCACAGGATGAGTAAAAGTATCAGCATCCAAGGAAATGTTATCAATTACAGCTTTGTAATGTTGCTAAAATTGTCTTTCCTTTTCAGTATCATCCACAATCATTGACTCGCTAGCAATGGCTGGATCCATCCTTATTTCTCCTGTACCTGCCTTTCTCTCATATTCTCTCTTTTGTTGCATCAGGGTCTCACCCTGGCTCCCCACCCTCACACCCTCACCTTCACCTACTAAGGTGGGACTCCTCTCACTCACTTTTTCCAATCCTGAATAAATGGATTGCTGAGATTCACTCTTTTCCTCTCCTTTTGCCTGGGAGCAACCCATCCTCTCACTCAAAGCACTCTCCTCTCTCAGTCCTAAGAGTGATTGTATTACCACTAAATCTTCTGCACTAGAAATAATTAAAGTTTGAAGTTGTGCAGAGACACTCGACGGATAAGTGATATCCATCGGGTGAGTGGTAAAGCTATCCGACGGATAACTGCTGTTAAGCTTATCCGTCGGGATACAATCACTACTCGACGGATGATCAATATCCATCGAGAGAGTAGAAATGAATGAGGTGGGAAGAGAAACTATTGTTGACTCTGTGTTGATTGAAGTTATTTGAGACACAGATGTCACAATAGTGTCTGAAAGAATTGGCAAGTGAGCCAACAAATCATCTAAAAGATTATGCTCACTTGCACTGGATTTTGGCTTCCCCAACAGAGTTAAAGAAGGGGAATCAGGAATTGAAGTGTTTATCATATCCACTTCCAGTGAGTTAGTTGGTGAGTATGGTGTTTCAGTGGCTTCTATTATAAGAGATTTTGGCTGTGACTCCACATTTATTGGAGCCACATCAATCTGAATTTGAGAGGGTGCAGGGACTGTGTCTTTAGCACCAGTTTGCACTGTGTGTGTGCCCTGTGCATCCCCAGTTGTTTTGGATTTCTTCTTTCTAGTGTAAGTTTGGGGTGAGCTTGTGTCCCTAACCCTTTTGGCCTGTGCTCTTGGATGAGAGCTTTGTTCAATAGCTACATCCTTTTGGGAAGATGCAGCTAGAAGTGAGCTTTTATCCTTTTTAAGCACTGCAGTTTGTTGGGAAACTGCAGTGTGGCTAGGCTGGGATTCACTCAACTCTCCAACCTTATCCTTGGGGTTTCTTTGATGTTCACCCCTTCCCTCACCTATCTGACCCTCCTTCACACTCCCCTCTTTGGCTTTGGTAGATTTTTCAACTGGTACCTTTTGAGAGATACCAGAGGGGGTTTTCTTTGATTTGGATTTGGAAATTATAGTTGATTTGGCAGCTTTGGTAGGCAACTGTTTGGTCATTGTTACAGTTGCCATAGCTATGCCGGAAGTCAAAGAAATAGAGGAGATTGGAATAGTTGAAGGTATGGATGAACTTACCTCACTTACCTGAGGTGTCAGCATTACAGGGAAATAGAACATTGGCACATCCCTATGGTGGTTGGCTCTGTTAAAATCTGCAATGATTCTTCTCTCTTGAACCCAACAAGCTAATTTGTTGTTTGGGTTCTCAAGTGCAATTTCTTGACAGAGATGGTTAGCCAATAGCATAAAAAATCTAGCATAATATATGTTCTTTCCCCTTTTGGCTAACTCACCTAGTTTAAAACCTAACTCATATATGACAAGGTCACTGAAATTATAAAATTTGTCTGTAACTAGCATGTATAGCATGTTAAGCATGGAAATGTTCACAGAATCAAAATTACTGATTTTTCCAGAGAAAACTTTAGTTACAACATCACACATAAAACTCCATTCCTTCCTAAGACCTAATCTCCTAATATCACTTAGCTTATTAGTAGGAAGTGCATAATGCATGGAGTTAAGCATATTGATCAAATCAGTGTTAGTGTGTGGTGAAGTTACATTATCATCAGGAATCTTGAAACATGCTTTTATCACATCACTATTGATACAGAATTCATTACCTTTGATGGTCAGAGTGATGGTTTTGTCAGTAGAGTTGTAAATTGCAGAGGTCCACATCTCTTCTACGACTTCACAAAAGATTGTGGGTGATTCAAGCATGGCAAAACTTAACTTGCAGTTCTTCACGAAGTCCATCATCTTGTGATAGTCTTCTGATTGCTGAATGCCCTTGTTGATCAAAGCAGTGAAGTTGTTCTTCTCATAAATGAACCCAGTCTGAGACATAATCTTTACTACATGTGTCATTGTTAGAGAAGGAAAGCTTGAAGAGAAAGAGGATTTTTTCTTGAGAGAGAATGAAATAAACACAGTTGAATTTGAGAATGATAAAAGAAAATGATTACAATGAAATAAGCTTTTATACTTTGCTCAAAAACAACGGATAAAAATAATAAAGAGAAGTAAATTACCCAATAGAAATTGCCTAAATTAGCCGTTTTAAAAATAAGCTGTAAAAATTCCACTCATTATTCGTCGTGTAATGCTTACAAACTGTAAGTATACTCGATGGATAATGTTCAGGGAATTAACGTTTAAGATTTAGACACTTCGACGGATGAGGATAAACTGTTATCCGTCGAGTTTTAAAAGATTCCAGAAAAATAATTGATTTATATTTGCACATTGTATATCGATGGATGACTTAACTCGATGGATAATGGTCACCGTCGAGATGTAAATTTTGACTTAGTCAAAATTTCATTCATGACTAAAAATCAGTTAAATTTCTGGCTACTTTTCAACTTGCAAAATAACTCAGATAGATTCAAGAGTAATTAAGCATACCTAACTCACTTACCAGCCTAGAAAAAGTGGATTCATCCAGTGGCTTGGTAAATATGTCTGCAAGTTGCTTCTCACTTGGAACAAAATGTAACTCTACAGTACCATTCATTACATGTTCCCTTATGAAATGGTACTTGATGTCTATGTGCTTTGTCCTTGAATGTTGTACTGGATTTTCAGTGATGGCAATTGTACTTGTGTTATCACAGAAAATAGGAATCCTTTCAACTTGCAGACCATAGTCTAGCAATTAATTTTTCATCCATAAGATCTGTGCACTACAACTGCCAGCAGCAATATATTCAGCTTCAGCTGTAGAAGTAGGAACTGAATTTTGCTTTTTACTGAACCAGGACACAAGCTTGTTTCCTAGAAATTGACAAGTTCCTGTTGTGCTTTTTCTGTCAATTCTGCAACCTGCATAGTCTACATCTGAATAACCAGTTAGATCAAAACCAGAATCTCTAGGATACCAGATGCCAAGTTTTGGTGTTCCCTTGAGATATCTGAAAATTCTCTTAATAGCTATTAAGTGAGACTCTCTAGGATCAACCTGAAATCTAGCACATAAACATGTAGCAAACATTATATCTGGCCTACTATACCTTGAAATATCCGCAGACCTTTCAGTAGTGTTTAGTTCAAGCTTAGTTGCAGTGGCCATGGGAGTTTTTGCAGATGTGCAATCCATTAGATCAAACTTCTTTAAAAGATCAAAAATATATTTAGTTTGACTAATGAATATTCCATCACTAACTTGCTTAACTTGTAAACCAAGAAAGTAAGTTAGTTCTCCCATCATACTCATTTCATACTTACTTTGCATCAGTTTGGCAAACTTTTTACAAAGTTTCTCATCTATAGAGCCAAAGATAATATCATTTACATAAATTTGAACAAGTATGCTAGAGCCATTAACATTTCTGAAAAATAAAGTTTTATCTACAGTACCTCTTGTGAAGTGATTTTCCAAAAGGAACTTTGATAAAGTGTCATACCAGGCTCTAGGTGCTTGCTTCAGTCCATAAAGTGCTTTCAGTAGATAATAGACATACTCTGGAAAATTTGGATCTTCAAAGCCAGGAGGTTGACTAACATACACTTCTTCCTCCAAATCTCCATTCAGAAAGGCACTTTTGACATCCATTTGATAGACCTTGAAATTGGCATGGGCTGCATAGGCTAAGAAGATTCTGATGGCTTCAAGTCTTGCAACAGGAGCAAATGTTTCATCAAAATCTATTCCTTCTTGCTGGAAATAACCTTTAGCAACCAATCTGGCTTTGTTCCTTACTACTATGCCATTTTCATCCATCTTGTTTCAGAATACCCATTTGGTGTCTATTGGATTCTTTCCTTTAGGCTTGGGTACTAGCTTCCAAACTTTATTCCTTTCAAATTGGTTTAGCTCCTCCTGCATAGCTAAAATCCAATCAGGATCTAACAAGGCTTCTTCTACCTTCTTTGGTTCTTCCTTTGACAGAAAGCTGCTGTATAGACATTCTTCTTGAGTTGCTCTCCTGGTTTGAACTCTAGAAGAAACATCACCAATAATCAATTCAAAGGGGTAATCTTTTATCCATTTCCTTGGTTGAGGTAGATTAGCTCTAGATGAAGAGACCTCAATGTTGTCTTGATGTGTGATTGAGTTTTGATTGCTAGAAACTCCCCCTGAGTTTGTGGATCTTTGATTTGTGAAAGGGTTACTTTCTATAAGTGACCTTCCTTGATTTCCTGCTCCTTTAGATAACCCGACGGATGGTGAATTTTGAGTACCGACGGATGAGGCATGTTGTCTTCCGACGGATAACACAGATTGCCTTCCGATGGATGAAGCATTATGTAACTCGATGGATGTTGAGTTATGTGCTTCATTAGTGGTAGATTTGTCTGCATTATCCTTAGACACTGTTTCTTGATCACTCTCATCATCACCTTCATCACTGACCATCTCAACATTGTCGAATTTGAGGCTCTCATGGTAATCTCCATCTTTTAGTCCTTCAATCTTTTTATCATTAAACACAACATGTATAGATTCAACAACAATGTTGGTTCTTAGATTGTAGACTCTATATGCTTTACCAACAGCATATCCAATAAAAATTCCTTCATCTGCTTTAGCATCAAACTTCCCATTTTGATTTCTCAGAATATAGCATTTACAGCCAAATACATGAAGAAAGTTTAGAGTTGGCTTCTTGTTTTTGAACAATTGATAAGGTGTCATGCATCTTGCTTGATTAATCAGAGAGATGTTCTGAGTGTAGCATGCAGTGTTTACAGCTTCAGCCCAAAAATATGTTGGTAATTTTGATTCTTCAAGCATTGTCCTTGCAGCTTCAATAAGAGATCTATTCTTTCTTTCCACTACACCATTCTGTTGTGGAGTCCTTGCTGCTGAAAACTCATGCAAGATCCCATTTTCCTCACAAAATGCTGTCATGACATAGTTCTTGAACTCAGTTCCATTGTCACTCCTGATTCTTCTAACTTTGAAATCAGGATGATTGTTAACTTGCCTTATGTGGTTGATGATGATTTCACTAGCTTCATCTTTAGACTTTAGAAAATATGTCCAAGAGAACTTTGAGAAATCATCTGCAATTACTAGGCAAAATCTTTTCTTTGAGATTGACAATACATTGACTGGTCCAAACAAATCCATGTGAAGGAGTTGCAGAGGCTCTTCAATTACTGAATCAAGTTTCTTCCTGAATGATGCTTTGATCTGCTTCCCTTTTTGGAAGGCATCACACAATCCATCCATTGTAAACTCCACTAGAGGAATGCCTCTAACTAGCTCTTTCTTTACCAGCTCATTCATGGTCTTGAAGTTTAAATGGGATAGCTTCTTGTGCCATAGCCAACTTTCATCTTGACTTGCTTTACTGAGAAGACAAGTTACAGATTCTGCTTTAGTTGAGTTGAAGTCAGCTAGATACATATTTCCTCTTCTCACACCAGTGAGAACCACTTTGTTGTTTTGATTGTTAGTAACAACACAGGCTTCTTTATTGAAGGTTACTGAGTTGCCTTTGTCACAAAGCTGGCTGATACTCAACAGATTGTGTTTGAGACCATCCACTAAGGCAACCTCTTCAATAATGACATTGTCCTTTGAAATCAAGCCATATCCCACAGTATATCCTTTGTTGTCATCTCCAAAAGTGATACTTGGGCCAGCTCTCTCCTTAAACTCCGTGAGCAGGGTAGAATCACCAGTCATGTGTCTTGAACAACCACTATCCAAGTACCAAAGATTTTTCTATTTCCCTGCACACATCAAAATCAAATCAAGTTATTTTTGGTACCCAAGTTTCCTAGGGTCCTGCCTTGTTAGCTTTCTTCTTCTGTTCCTTAGGCCTTATTTCATTTGACTTAGGAATTTCAGATTCTTCCTTAGTCAATTGGGTTGTACCTTTAAAACCACTAAATGCAACAGAATTATCATGCATGTTATGGCTAACAGGAAATGGCATGCTTGGTACAAACATGTTATTCCAGTAAGGCATGCTAAATGGCATTTGAGGCATATTATATGCAGCATAATATGGATTAGGTGCAAATGGCATATTAGCAAACTGTGCATTCATGTTCTGTGTAGGCATAACATTAATAGGCATGGGAGGCATGGAATTTATGTTAGGAAATTGAGGTTGACCAGACATGGGAGTAGGCATGGCATATTTGCAATTAACAGACAAATGATTTACACTACCACACTTGACACAGATCTTTCTAGGAGTATATTTATCAGGTGTGTAGTTATTGTGTTTGTTAATCCCTATTTTACCATTCCTATTGTTTTTCTTTTTAGTCTCTGTTTTTACCTCTATTTTCTCAAGTCTGTCACTTAACTGTTTAAAATTCATGTGACCAACATTAGCCTTTTTCCCTTTCTTAGCTTGACTTGACTCTCCTGAAACAAAGTTCTTGGAAACAGACCCATACTTATCATTTAGCTTGATTAATTTGGCTTTGCTACTGGGTTTGCTTACAGCCGACGGATGAGGATTTTTATCATTCGACGGATAACACTTTTTGTTATCCGACGGATAGTCCTCATCATCCGTCGAGTCTACATCTGTCAGCAACCCGTCTACCAAAATAGGTTCTAGTTTCTCCTTATTCTTTTTCCAGGCTTCATCACAAAAAAACTCAATTCCTTGAACCTTGGTGATTTGAGCATGAACATCTTTGGATGTTTTCCATGCTTTAATCACCTCTTGTTCACGATCGAGCTGCTTCTTCAAGATTTCTTCCTTTTTCAAGGACTCAGTTAATTCCTCCTTGGCAATCCTACACTCAATTTTTAGTTTCTCAAGCTCAACAAATTGAGACTCAAGCTCATTATTCCTCTCACTTAAAAATAAGTTATTTTCTTTGATTTTAGCATTTTCCTTAGTGAGAGACTTAAGTGTAACACGAAATGATACAATTCTGTAGACATGTCATTTATTGCATCATTACACTCAACTTTAGATAAATGTGCAAGGTTTGTAGTGATTACCTGATTGCTTGAGGAACTTGTCTCTGTTTCATCAGACTTGGCCATAAGGGCTAGATTGACATAGCTGACATCTTCATCTTCATCCAAACCATCAGCTGCCCAGTCATTCTCTTGTGTAATAAAAGCCCTTTCCTTTTGTTTGAGTAGATCAAAGTATTTTTGCTTGTAATCTACAGACTCAAACCTTTTCTTACTGGAATCTGACTTTCTACACTCATTTGCAAAATGCCCTGCCAAGCCACATTTGAAACATTTGAATTTTGACTTAACCACCATGTTTCTATTTGGCTTGGCTGCTCCAAAGTTCTTTTTGAACTTGAGCTTGGCAAATCTTCTTGAAAGGAATGCTAGGTGCTCATCAATGTCCTCCATGTCATCTTGGCTCAATGATTCTTCACTTTCTGCTGCTAGCCCCTTACCCTTGCTTTTATAGACCTTTAAAATTGATTCCACAACTTCCATCTTCACTTCTTTCTCCTTTTCCAGATCAGCAACTAGTGCAATGGATCCTCCTTTCTTCTTTCCTCTCTCCATTCTTTCATCCTGCTCTATCTCAAGCTCATAGGTTTTCAGAATGCCATACAGTCTCTCTAAAGTAAACTCCTTATAATCTTGTGAGTTTCTCAATGAGACTGTCATTGGTTTCTGTTACAACCGGTATTTTCGTGTAATATTATTTGTGGATTTGGTATAATATTAAAGCCGAATGAAATATATTCAATGATTATACGCTTGTGTGAGTAAAAATTTCTGCATTATAAATTTGCTTTATGTAGTATATGATTTTTCAAAGCAAGAGTTTATTTAAATTCTTTATTTTTGATTTATAAGGAATATTCTAAGCCTTGAAAAAATTTTCTTTTAAAAGGGATTTTGTTCACAAATTTTGAAAATGATTTTAAAAAGTCTCTAAAAATCCAAGTTATTTTATGGTATAAATTTTATAATTTTTGAACTTGTATTTTATTTTATAAAAATAAATCTTTACAAATTTTATTTGTTATAATTAGCAAATTACATAGCTATCCTTACATGCAAATACTCTTCCATTTAACGAAGGGGCAAGGAAGACATTTCCAACCCCACTCACTTTCATTCTACTAACCAAGTTACCACTTTGTCCTTGTATGCAAATCTACCTAACTTTAGCTAGAAGGATACTTGTGTCATTTCTTAAATCCACTCACTTGGGGTCAAATCAAAAGCATAAAAACCAAACAAATATGATTATCACTTCATTTTTCACTCCACCATTCCACACCTCCCTCCTTCTTTTTCCCCTCCTCTCGGCTCTCCCCTTTCACTCTCGGCTAAAAGCCGAAACCCCCTCCCCATTTTTTTTTCTTTAATCCTTAACCAAGCTTCCATTCTTTACACAAGTAAATGTTACTTCCCATACCATGATCACTCATATTTCAAAGAGTTTTGAATAGAAAGTTTAAGTTTTGAAGTTGCATGTTAAGGTTCTAGTTGGAACTCAAAGTACAACCTTGATTCTTGTGAGTTTAGGGTTGTTTTTGAGAGGACTACAAGGATTGGATAAGTGCCAAGTCTTTAGAGTGAAACTCTTGATGATTAAATGGCCATTCCCATCCATTTCATTCGGCCATGACCATATGGGAGCCGAATGAATGGTCCTTAAGACTATTCTTGTTGCTTAACTCAATTTTTGCATGTTTATGTGATAATAACTTGAATTTTATGGTGAAAATTGGATAAAACTCTTTGCATGCTAAGTGATCATCTAGGTATGTCTTATGCTAGGTGTGCATGTCAATTTTATGATAGAATATAAGAAGAAAATATGTTGTTTTGGTTTGCAAAACCCGAGGACATGCATGCATGTGGATTTCTCTTAGAATGTTGTAAGATTTTGATCATTTGGAAAGATTTTATTAGAAAGCCTTAATTTCAGTAGGAATAATGTGTTAATATTGATTTATGCTTTTTGTTGCATGGTAAAAATTCGTGGTTATCTTTTATAAAAATGCATATCTTGTTATTTCAAAAGCATGAACATTTGTGATTTGTGAAGTGTAGTTTCTTTTGTTTAGCCATAATTGTACCTTAGGTAAGGATGATCTCACCCAAGGTTATTTTGAGAATAAGGGAGTTAGTTCAGTAGATTACCATGTATAAGTCTTGGTTTAAGTATTGAGTTGTTGTTAGTTGAGTTTGTCAAGTCAAAAACCTTGGAAAATGATAGTTATAGTTTCTGCAGAAAATCAGTTTAGTACCCTGAGGTTTAGAGTGAGTTTTGAACATATCATTGATGTGCACTTTGAGGCCCAAGCTACCAGAAGTTAGTATTGGGAGTATATAAAAGGTTTTAGGAGTTGGTTGGAGGTTTGTATGTCATTTGGTTAGGTGCACAAGTAGAATAACAAAATCTGTCCAGCAGGGGACAGTTTTGTTGTAACTTAGAAATAGGAAGATTTGACCATGTCAAGGGTAGGCCCTCATTAGGCCCTATTGGGCCTTAGTTAGAGGGAGTGTCATAGAAGTTTTTTCAACCATAGTTCATAGGATATGATTTAGAACCATGCGTCACAAGTTAATTCAAGTCAGGGAGTTTTCTGCCCAGAAAAATAGGGGAACCTTAGACTTTTAGCTTAGGCCCAAGAAGGCCCAGGCCAGGCCCTTGAGACACATCAAGTTTGTGAGATGCCCTTAGGTCAGGAGAGTCTTGTGTAAAAGTTTTGAAGGAAAACTTGTAGTTTAAGAGTGTCTAATGCACTCAAGAAACTATAGTTGTCATTCTGAAATTTGCACCAGTGAGCACTTTCACTTATCACATAGTTTTAGAATACTTAGAAGTGAGTATTAGGTCGACCACCATAGTTGTAAGATAGTATAAGGTCAGTAGAGAAAAAGGCACAAGTGAGGGTCAATAGGTTTTGGATAATTTAGGAAAGGCACGTCGAGATTAGAAGACCTTGTCTAGTTTAGCGACCAAGTGACTTAAGTTGTGAGTCGAGATCATCCAAGCCTAGTGTCGCATTATGGTGTATATGGTGTTATTTAGTATTAATCTATGATATGAGAATATGTGGCTATGTGTGTACTTTTGTAATTTAAAGGTGAATATAAAATTAAGTGCGTATAGGCCTAAGTACCATCCGTGTTTAATTTCGGGTTGTAAATAGGTTAAGATGGTAAGAATATATTATAATGAGGATTATTATTTATGTAGGATCTCGAGACGAGGGAAAACTTGCCATAAAGGTCGAGTGAAGCTCCAGTTGTTGCTCCTACCAGTCAGACCAGACCAGCCTTTCTCAAGGCAAGTGATTCAACTTGACCTTCGTATTTACTATAAACAGTTCATATATATCGATGCCATTATCCTGAGTCATTTTGATATGTTTAAATCAAGCATATCTTTCGTTTATCTTTGAATTATATAGAAATGTCATGAACCCTCGAGTATGTATTGCAAGTAGTTCAAAAGTCTTTTCATGATAGTTAAATGCCATGATAAAATGAAGAGTTATTATATTACTTGATTGATCCTCTTGATTAACATGCTGATGATTCCTAAGTATTGATATCTCATCCTGATACTTGAACCCATATATAACCTTACCTTGAACCCTGAAAGTCAGATACTTATCAAAGTGATTCATCATTGATTGATACCCCTCTTTCTTATTCTAAAGCTTGACATTTCTGATATATCCTGAGCTAAAAATCATTTCTTCATACCTTAACACCCTTAGTATTCATGAAGCTTACCTCCTTGATGATCCAACACTTGAACCTTGACGACAAACCATTGCTTTAAGCCCAGTTTGGCAATACCTCTTTATATTATCCATTAGTCCCACCAAATTTTCCTGTCCAAGTTCTGACATATGAAAACCTTTTGGTTACCCTAATAGAGTAAAGTTTTGTGAATCATGGCCCTAAGATTTAGTACCATATTTCCCGTGTTTCGAGTTGATCTATAATCCCTTAATAAAAATGTTTACTATTAAAAGAGATTTTGTTATAATTCGGCATCAGTTTTTAAAATAAATAAAATGTGGGTTTTCAGTCCCAAAGGGGGATAAATATTTTCCTTGAATAGTGGATCTGGACTGAGACGCGAGTCCTTTCCACACTTATATTAGGCTTAAAAGTTGCCTAGGGATTCCCGTTAATATTTTAGAACCCAGCGAGGTTCGGGATTACTTCGCGGCTGATCACCGGCTGTAATCCGTAGCGTCATAAAATGATTTTGATTAAGACATGATTTTAAAATTATTTTGATACAAGCAAAATGATGCCATCTCACATAAGTTTTATCTCTCGTTATCATTGGTTATGTCTTTCCATTGTCATTCTTAAAGGTATATCTCGATTTATGTTTTGTGTCGTACTGTTAGCACTTGTTGAGCATTTGGCTCACTTCTTGCTTTACCCTGATATTACAGATAGCAGCTATGGTTAGATTCAAGCAGACTGCCCGTAAGACCTGTGATGCTGATGCTTATGTTCGAGCTCAGGTAGAATAAGTAATAATAGTTTGTGTGAGGACTCGGTAATTGTAATCAGATGTAATAGTGGGTAGTGTTGGGCTGTTCCAAACCCTAAACTGTAAGATCTTGGAGTTGGTTGTGTATTCTTTCCTTAAAATATTGTAATAGCTATATTTATTTTGCTATTTAAGTTGGGGGTGTGACAGGTTTTGGTATCAGAGCTTCGGTTTAGAGTCCCTGGACAGCCCAAATAGGTTATAGGATATGTGTGTAGGTTATTGATAATATGTGAGAGAGTAGGTTAAGTAAAGTATTATTAATACTCCTTTTATTGGTTGTCAGCAAAGGGCGCATTCATTGTCATCCTCTGGGTCGGACGACACTATTGCTTCCACAGTGTATGCTGAGTTGAGGCACGAGTTCGACATACTTCAGGGCAAGTACGACCGACTGATAGACCGACTGAAGAACGTGTATCCGGACAGCCGAAACTACGAAGGGAAGCCCAAGGAGCAGATAACTGCGAGACTTGAGACCTTGGTTCAGTACGTCAACACTAAGCTTGAGGAGATGCCAGTGCACCGGGACCGTACCAGCCAGTATGTCATTCAGATGGTGGCGGATGAGCTCCAGAGCATTGTTAAGACGCTTCGAGAGGAAAAGACTACCAAGCCCCGTTCAGATGGAGTGGAGCCTTAGTTCTTTCCATTTACCTTTCATGTTGTTGTACTGTCAGACTCTGTGGAATCCCCAGTTGTTTCCGTTGTTCCTTTAAATAAGCCTGTTATTCCTAGAATCAGACTATATCCCAATCTTATGTACCGTGACCTTTACAATTTCAATAATTATGTTCTATTGTTCCATTTGCTCTCAACTGTTATTTTACGTTTTTTATATATATATGCATCACCATATCTGCTTAATTTGGAAACTTGACCCCATATGTAAATAAGATTGCCATGCGATACCCTCGAATCATTTTATCATTCATATCTGTTTTGACATAACTCTTATTTCAGGACCATGCCTCCCAAAAAGAAGAACCCAACAACCACATCCACCACAGACCCAAACATTCTTCGATTACTGGAAACCTTGCAACAACAGACCAATGCTATAGCTCAACAACAACTAACTCTTCAACAATGAATTGAAAACCAAGATAACCGTGAGCCACACCAACCACCTGAACCACCAGTACCACCTAGACAAATTGTCACTTTCAAGGCTTTTCAGAATGTGAATCCACCTATATTTCATGATACCACTGATCCAGTGATAGCTAACACATGGATCAAGGAGATGGAAAGGGCTTTTGAGTTGGTACAGTTAGGAGACGATCAGAAGACGCCGTATGCCACTTACTTCTTGAAGGGAGAAGTCATCTATTGGTGGGAATCAGTAAAAGCTATGGAAGTCACTCAGCAGGTTTCTTGGGAGAGATTTAAGAAGTTATTTCTGGACAAGTATTACCCTAAGTACATGCAGAATCAGATGGAGCTAAAATTTCTTGAGTTGAAGCAAGGGAATATGACTATATTGGAGTATGAAAAGATGTTCACTGAGTTGTCAAGGTTTGTGACAAAGTATACCAGCACTGAGGAGGAAAAAGCAAAGAAATTTCAGCAAGGATTGGAGCCTTGGATCAGAGATAGGGTGGCTATGTTTGAGCTTGAAACTTATGCGGGAGTAGTACAGAAAGCTGCTCTGATTGAGAATAATGGGATGCAGTTAAGGAAAGAGAGGGATAACAAGAAGAGGAAGGTTCCACTTTATGGAGAAAAGTCTGAAGCCGGAAGTTCATAAGATCGGAATGTAAAAATGATGGGTTTCCAGAAGGGCGAAAATTTTCAAAAGAAAGGAAATTTGGGTAAAAGGCAAGAATCGAAGGGGAACAATCAGGCAAGCCAAGGGCAAGTTGGAGAAAACAGGTTCCAGAGGCCAGAATGCAAGCACTGCGGAAGAAGGCACCCCGGAGTGTGTAATAAGCTGAGCATGACATGCTTCAGGTGCAATCAGAAGGGACATTTGGCGAATGAGTGCAAGATGCAGAAGCCAGGAGTTACGTGTTACAAGTGTGGGAAGACTGGACACATAGCTAGGGAGTGCAAGGCAACCGGACCAGTCAAAGCTCTGATGAATGTGGCAAGTACCATTGCAAGCGTTCCAGATGAGGTATTGGCATTACCTCCACCACCCGCACCAACCCCGCAAGCAACAACAAGGACATTTGATTTGAGGATGAAGGATGCTGTACAGAATTCAGAGGTGATAGCAGGTACACTTTTACTCAATAATGTCAAAGCTAAAGTATTGATTGATTCGGGAGCAACAAGATCTTTCATATCAGAATCTTTTGTTGATAAGCTTAAATGTGATAAAATGGTTATGAGTGAGGTAGTAAATGTGGTAATTGCGAACCAAGAGAAGATTCCTGTGAATCAATTTTGTCCAAAATATGAGATTGATATTTCGGGGTATAAGTTTTCAGCCGACTTGATACTCTTCAAGTTGGGAGAGTTTGACATAATTTTAGGAATGGATTGGTTAGGAGAGAATAACGCTCAGATTAATTGTAAGACCAAGAAAGTGTATTTAAAGACGAAGAGTGGAGAGAAGGTAATATTTAAGGGGCAGAGGCAAGAGCAATTATTTTTTACAATTGTTCAGGCTAAGAAGCTACTTAGAAAAGGTTGTGAGTCGTTCCTAGCTTATGTAGTGGATTCGGAAAAAGGCAGCCCCAGTATGGAAGATATCCCTGTAGTTAACGAGTTCCCAGATGTGTTTCCCGACGAACTACCAGGCTTACCACCAGATCGACAAATAGAGTTCGAAATCAACCTTGCTCCAGGAACGGAACCAGTTTCAAAGGCCCCATATAGGATAACACCAGCAGAAATGAAAGAGTTGGCGAGCCAGCTACAAGAATTATTGGATAAGGGAGTGATACGGCCAAGTGCGTCGCCATGGGGAGCACCTGTTCTGTTTGTAAAGAAGAAAGATGGGAGTATGCGTCTATGCATAGATTATCGGGAGTTGAATAAGGTAACGATCAAGAACCGCTACCCGCTACCAAGGATAAATGACCTTTTTGATCAGTTGAAGGGAGCAAAATGCTTTTCGAAGATTGATTTGAGATCGGGATACCATCAATTAAAGATCAAAGAAGAAGATGTTCCCAAGACTGTATTCAGGACCAGATATGGGCATTATGAATTCCTAGTAATGCCGTTTGGATTGACCAACGCTCCGGCCGCATTTATGGATCTGATGAATCGGGTATTTAAGAAGTATTTGGACAAATTTATCGTGGTATTTATTGATGACATCCTTATTTATTCTAAATCGGAAGAAGAACATAAGCAGCACCTCTAGATAGCATTGGAGATGCTCCGACAAGAGAAGTTGTATGCCAAGTTTACCAAATGTGAGTTTTGGTTAAAGGAAGTTCAATTTTTGGGGCATGTCATTGGAAATGAGGGAGTTAAAGTGGATCCGGCAAAGATTGAGGCAGTTATGAGTTGGGAGAGGCCAAAGACTCTTACGGAAGTGCGAAGTTTTCTAGGATTGGTCGGATACTATAGAAGATTTGTCAAGGATTTCTCGAAGATCGCCACGCCATTGACCAAGTTAACCAGAAAGAATCAAAAGTTTGAATGGAGTGCAGAATGTGAAGATAGCTTTCAAGAGTTGAAGCAGAAGTTGGTAACAGCTCCGGTGTTAGTACTTCCAGATGACCAAGAAAACTTTGTAATATTCAGCGATGCTTTACATAAGGGTTTGGGTTGTGTGTTGATGCAACACAGCAAAGTGATCGCGTATACGTCAACACAGTTGAAACCGCATGAGTTAAAGTACCCGACGCATGACCTGGAACTAGCCTCCATAGTGTTCGCACTCAAGATTTGGAGACACTACCTCTATGGAGAGAAGTGTGAAATCTACACGGATCACAAGAGTTTAAAGTACATTTTTACTCAGAAAGAGCTCAATATGAGGCAGAGGAGATGGTTGGAATTGATCAAGGACTATGACTGTTCGATAAATTACCATCCTGGAAAGGCGAATGTAGTGGCCGATGCTCTGAGTAGGAAGGAGAGACTGAATATGATGATAACATCAAAAGAGTTATCTGAAGAAATCGAAAGATTGGAATTGGAACTTTGTGCTTATGGAAAAGTCGAGGAAGTTTGTCGTGTAATGACCTTTCAGCCAACACTAGTGGAAAAGATAAAGAAGTGTCAAGAAGAAGTAATGGAGAAAGAGAATAATCAGTTATCTGGAGAGGAGATTAATACTCAAAAGGATGAGCAAGGGATACTAAGGTTTTAATCCAGAATATGGATTCCTCATGTACTTGAATTAAAGAATGAGATCCTCCATGAAGCCCACAATTCGAAATTTTCAATCCACCCGGGAAGCACCAAGATGTTTCGAGACTTAAAGAAGAACTTTTGATGGCCAAATATGAGCGAGACGTGGCAGAATGGGTTACGAAGTGCTATACTTGTCAGAAAGTAAAGGCAGAACATCAACGACCAAGCGGATTAATTCAGCCCCTGAAGATTCCAGAATGGAAATGGGAAAATATCGCTATGGACTTTATAGTAGGACTACCGCGAACGAAATCCGGACATGACGCAATATGGGTTATAGTTGATCGTCTTACGAAGTCGGCGCATTTCCTTCCAATAAATGAGAAGTCGTCACTGGATAAGTTGGTTCATCTGTATGTGCGCGAAATCGTACTAAGGCATGAAGTACCCGTATCAATAGTTTCAGACAGAGATCCCCGATTTAATTCGAGATTTTGGAAGCAATTTCAGGAATGTCTTGGCACGAAGTTGAATATGAGCACGGCGTACCACCCGCAGACTGATGGCCAGAGTGAAAGGATAATTCAAATAATTGAAGATATGTTGCGCAGTTGTGCAATTGATTTTGTAGGAAGTTGGGACGATCATTTGCCGTTGATTGAATTCTCTTACAACAACAGCTATCATTCCAGTATCGGCATGCCACCATACGAAGCTTTGTACGGGAGAAAATATAGATCACCAACAAATTGGGATGAAGTTGGGGAAGGAAGAATTCTCGGCTCGGAATTGGTACAACAGTTGCATGACTCGGTCAAGTTAATTCAAAAAAGGTTGATTGCTGCTCAAGATAGACAAAGGAAGTATGCGGATCTAGCGCGTAAGGATGTTCAATTCCAAATTGGCGAAGTTGTGTTGCTGAAGGTGTCACCTAGAAAAGGGTTGATGAGATTTGGCAAGAAAGGGAAGTTAGCACCTAGATACATAGGTCCTTTTGAGATTTTGAGTCAAGTGGGAAAGGTGGCCTACGAGTTGGCCTTACCACCTCAGTATCAGCATGTGCATAATATGTTCCATGTGTCGTTGCTTAAGAAGTATAATCCTGACGCTAGCCATGTGATAGAATATGAACCTGTAGAAATTCAGGCAGACCAGTCATTTATGGAGCAACCGGTTACAATACTCGACTGGCAAGTAAAGAGTCTTAGAAATAAGTCGGTAAGGTTAGTGAAAGTGCTTTGGAGGAACCCTAAGGTCGAAGAATCGACTTGGGAGTTAGAGTCTGATATGCGTTCCCGGTATCCTCATCTGTTCTCTTAGATTCTGGGGACAGAATCCCTTAAAGGGGAGAGGATGTTACAACCGGTATTTTCGTGTAATATTATTTATGGATTTGGTATAATATTAAAGCCGAATGAAATATATTCAATGATTGTACGCTTGTGTGAGTGAAAATTTCTGCATTATAAATTTGCTTTATGTAGTATATGATTTTTCAAAGCAAGAATTTATGTAAATTCTTTATTTTTGATTTATAAGGAATATTCTAAGCCTTGGAAAAATTTTCTTTTAAAAGGGATTTTGTTCACAAATTTTGAAAATGATTTTAAAAAGTCTCTAAAAATCCAAGTTATTTTATGGTATAAATTTTATAATTTTTGAACTTGTATTTTATTTTATAAAAATAAATCTTTACAAATTTTATTTGTTATAATTAGCAAATTACATAGCTATCCTTGCATGCAAATACTCTTCCATTTAACTAAGGGCAAGGAAGACATTTCCAACCCCACTCACTTTTATTCTACTAACCAAGTTACCACTTTGTCCTTGCATGCAAATCTACCTAACTTTAACTAGAAGGATACTTGTGTCATTTCTTAAATCCACTAACTTGGGGTCAAATCAAAAGTATAAAAACCAAACAAATATGATTACCACTTCATTTTTCACTCCACCATTCCACACCTCCCTCCTTCTTTTCCCCCTCCTCTCGGCTCTCCCCTCTCACTCTCGGCTAAAAGTCGAAACCTCCTCCCCATTTTTTTTCTTCAATCCTCAACCAAGCTTCCACTCTTTACACAAGTAAATGTTACTTCCCATACCATGATCACTCATATTTCAAAGAGTTTTGAACAGAAAGTTTAAGTTTTGAAGTTGCATGTTAAGGTTCTAGTTGGAACTCAAAGTACAACCTTGATTCTTGTGAGTTTAGGGTTGTTTTTGAGAGGACTACAAGGATTGGATAAGTGCCAAGTCTTGAGAGTGAAACTCTTGATGATTAAATGGCCATTCCAATCCATTTCATTCGTCCATGACCATATGGGAGCCGAATGAATGGTTCTTAAGACTATTCTTGTTGCTTAACTCAATTTTTGCATGTTTATGTGATAATAACTTGAATTTTATGGTGAAAATTGGATAAAACTCTTTGCATGCTAATCATCTAGGTATATCTTATGCTAGGTTTGCATGTCAATTTTATGATAGAATATAAGTAGAAAATGTGTTATTTTGGTTTGCAAAACCCGAGGACATGCATGCATGTGGATTTCTCTTAGAATGTTGTAAGATTTTGATCATTTGGAAAGATTTTGTTAGAAAGCCTTAATTTCAGTAGGAATAATGTGTTAATATTGATTTATGCTTCTTGTTGCATGGTAAAAATTCATGGTTATCTTTTATTAAAATGCATATCTTGTTATTTCAAAAGCATGAAGATTTGTGATTTGTGAAGTGTAGTTTCTTTTGTTTAGCCATAATTGTACCTTAGGTAAGGATGATCTCACCCAAGGTTATTTTGAGAATAAGGGAGTTAGTTCAGTAGATTACCATGTATAAGTCTTGGTTTAAGTATTGAGTTGTTGTTAGTTGAGTTTGTCAAGTCAAAAACCTTGGAAAATGAGAGTTATAGTTTCTGCAGAAAATCAGTTTAGTACCCTGAGGTTTAGAGTGAGTTTTGACCATGTCATTGATGTGCACTTTGAGGCCCAAGCTACCATAAGTTAGTATTGGGAGTATATAAAAGGTTTTAGGAGTTGGTTGGAGCTTTGTATGTCATTTGGTTAGGTGCACAAGTAGAATAACAAAATCTGTCCAGTAGGGGACAGTTTTGTTGTAACTTAGAAATAGGAAGATTTGACCATGTCAAGGGTATGCCCTCATTAGGACCTATTGGGCCTTAGTTAGAGGGAGTGTCAGAGAAGTTTTTCCAACCATAGTTCATAGGATATGAGTTAGAACCATGCGTCACAAGTTAATTCAAGTCAGGGCGTTTTCTGCCCAGAAAATAGGGGAACCTTGGACTTTTAGCTTAGGCCCAAGAAGGCCCAAGCCAGGCCCTTGAGCCACATCAAGTTTGTGAGATGGCCTTAGGTCAGGAGAGTCTTGTGTAAAAGTTTTGAAGGAAAACTTGTAGTTTAAGAGTGTCTAATGCACTCAAGAAACTATAGTTGTCATTCTGAAATTTGCACCAGTGAGCACTTTCACTTATCACATAGTTTTAGAACACTTAGAAGTGAGTATTAGGTCGACCACCATAGTTGTAAGGTAGTATAAGTTCAGTAGAGCAAAAGGCACAAGTGAGGGTCAATAGTTTTGGATAATTTAGGAAAGGCACATCGAGATTAGAAGACCTTGTTTAGTTTAGCGACCAAGTGACTTAAGTTGTGAGTCGAGATCATCCAAGCCTAGTGTCGCATTATGGTGTATATGGTGTTATTTGGTATTAATCTATGATATGAGAATATGTGGCTATGTGTGTACTTTTGTAATTTAAAGGTGAATATAAAATTAAGTGCGTATAGGCCTAAGTGCCATCCGTGTTTAATTTCGGGTTGTAAATAGGTTAAGATGGTAAGAATATATTATAATGAGGATTATTATTTATGTAGGATCTCGAGACGAGGGAAAACTTGCCATAAAGGTCGAGTGAAGCTCCAGTTGTTGCTCCTACCAGTCAGACCAGACCAGCCTTTCTCAAGGAAAGTGATTCAACTTGACCTTCGTATTTACTATAAACAGTTCATATATATCGATGCCATTATCCTGAGTCATTTTGATATGTTTAAATCAAGCGTATCTTTCATTTATCTTTGAATTATATAGAAATGCCATGAACCCTCGAGTATGTATTGCAAGTAGTTCAAAAGTCTTTTCATGATAGTTAAATGCCATGATAAAATGAAGAGTTGTTATATTACTTGATTGATCCTCTTGATTAACATGCTGATGATTCCTAAGTATTGATATCTCATCCTGATACTTGAACCCCTGTAGAACCTTACCTTGAACCCTGAAAGTTAGATACTTATCAAAGTGATTCCTCATTGATTGATACCCCTCTTTCTTATTCTAAAGCTTGACATTTCTGATATATCCTGAGCTAAAAATCATTTCTTCATACCTTAACACCCTTAGTATTCATGAAGCTTACCTCCTTGATGATCCAACACTTGAACCTTGACGAGAAACCATTGCTTTAAGCCCAGTTTAGCAATACCCCTTCATATTATCCATTAGTCCCACCAAATTTTCCTGTCCAAGTTCTGACATATGAAAACCTTTTGGTTACCCTAATAGAGTAAAGTTTTGTGAATCATGGCCCTGAGATTTAGTACCATATTTCCCGTATTTCGAGTTGATCTATAATCCCTTAATAAAAATGTTTACTATTAAAAGAGATTTTGTTATAATTCGGCATCAGTTTTTGAAATAAATAAAATGTGGGTTTTCAGTCCCAAAGGGGGATAAATGTTTTCCTTGAATAGTGGATTTGAACTGAGACGCGAGTCCTTTCCACACTTATATTAGGCTTAAAAGTTGCCTAGGGATTCCCGTTAATGTTTTAGAACCCAGGGAGGTTCGGGATTACTTCGCGGCTGATCTCCGGCTATAATCCGTAGCGTCATAAAATGATTTTGATTAAGACATGATTTTAAAATTGTTTTGATACAAGCAAAATGATGCCATCTCACATAAGTTTTATCTCTCGTTATCATTGGTTATGTCTTTCCATTGTCATTCTTAAAGGTATATCTCGATTTATGTTTTGTGTCATACTGTTAGCACTTGTTGAGCATTTGGCTCACTTCTTGCTTTACCCTGATATTACTGCTAGCGGCTATGGTTAGATTCAAGCAGACTGCCCGTAAGACCTGTGATGCTGATGCTTATGTTCGAGCTCAGGTAGAATAAGTAATAATAGTTTGTGTGAGGACTCGGTAATTGTAATCAGATGTAATAGTTGGTAGTGTTGGGCTGTTCCAAACCCTAAACTGTAAGATCTTGGAGTTTGTTGTGTATTCTTTCCTTAAAATGTTGTAATAGCTATATTTATTTTGCTGTTTAAGTTGGGGGTGTGACAGTTTCCATTCCTTTGGAAGAGATCTGAGAAATTTCAGATTGGAGTCTTTAGTCTGATAGACTCTTCCATGCAACTTAAGAGCATTTAGTAGTTTTTGGAATCTACTAAAAATGTCAGTGAGTGACTCACTTTCTTCATTGTGAAAATGCTCATATTGCTGAATCAGGAGCTGCATTTTATTTTCTCTTACTTGCTCAGTACCATCACAGATTATCTGTATTGTGTCCCAAACTTCCTTGGCAGTCTTGTAGTTGATGATGTTATCAAACATGTCTGCATCAACACCATTGAACATAATGTTCATGGCCTTTTTATCTTTCCTGACTTGTTCAATGTCAGGATCAGACCATTCATGCCTTGGCTTTGGAACAGATGGCTCATTTCCTGTTGCAGCTCTCATTGGAACATGAGGGCCTCTTTCTATGCAGTCCACATAGGCCTCATCTTGAGAAAGCATATGAAGATGCATCTTTACCTTCCAATGATGGTAATTATCTTTATCAAGAAAAGGAATCTTGACTCCAACATCTTTCTTGTTCATCTTGCTGAATTGTTTTGATCTTTAAACTCTTTGTAGATTAAGAGCTTGCTCTGATACCAATTATTAGTCCCTTGACAATGAAGAAAGAATTACAGAAGGGGGGTTGAATGGAATTCTTGAACCTTTTTCTTGAAATAAAAATGTTCAACTCGATTATTGATATATTTGTTTTGATTAGCACAATGCGGAATATAAACTCAAATGAATCAAAACACAAGTAATTAAAAACAAGAGTCTTTAAAAAATTTCTGGTGGATTTAAACAATTCCACCAGATATATATATAATATATCGAGAGGACTCTGTGTGCAGAACTGCTCACAGTTGCTTACAAAATAGAACTTCTGAGAATACAGGAAATGCTAAAGATTAAGCTTACAAATATTTCTCTGTTTTTGTGTTTCTCAACTATCTCAGTTATTTTCTATTTGCTACTCTCTTGGTTTATATAATACCAAGATTACAAAGTCAAAAAGACTGAACAAATATAAAATCTAACAGTCTTAATCTTTGCTGCTTTTTGTCCTCTATTACCCAGTTAATGAGCTTCCACAATGTGTTTGTATCCAACTCGACGGCTGTGTGTCAGCTTTCACTGTTCAACTGATGTTTGAATTCTTGATATGATCATCCGTCGACTTTCAGATCATCCATCGATGACTTGATTGATCATCTGTCGACTGCTATGTTAAACATCCGTTGATAGTCATTTGATCATCCGTCGAAGGCTTTGTTAATCATCCGTCGGTAGCTATTTTGGCACTTGACTTCATTTCACTTATACAGAATTACAAGACATTACTTATGTACAATTAATCAACCTATTCTGCATATCTAATTAAAGTCAACATGACTTATATGCTACTGCAGATTCTATACAAAGGTGCATACATCATTGTGCTACAAACTTATTATTACATAAGCTACTCACTCGATGGATAATAAGTTAATCATCCATCGGGACTATAATGAGTTATCCATCAGGACTATAATTCTTATCCGTCGAGTGCTACATTATTTCACTAAGTAAAATCTACTTAGATGTTTTGTTGAAGTGATCATCAAGTACACAACATATTCACAACAGAATTAGAGAAGTACTAAATTTCCCTTGTCCTTATTATTTATAAACTCATCCTCCCCTTCCTTTTCTTTTTCCCCCGTGCATACCCTTCTCTCTTTTCTCTCTTTCTTTCTCACTCTCTCTCTCGGCTACTCTCTCTCTCTCTCTCTCTCGGCTCTCTTTTCTCTCTTGGTATACTACTTGTTCCTTTGATAAATCTCACCAATTCTTCTCAAAATCTCTTGATAAACACATATAAGTAGGTATTAGAGTGTGCATGTGTGTATATCCACTTGCATGCAAGCTCGATGTGCGTGTGTGTGTGTGTGAGTGTTCATGTTTGATGCGTGTGTACGTATGTATATATGATCCAATATGTGCTTAAGGAGGTGATTTTATGATTGAAAAATGAGTTTCAAAGCTAAATGAGTCTTGCATATGCCTTGTGTGTGCATAAATCGGAGGTTTCAAGGTTGGAAACCCCGAAATGGGGCACCACCGAGAAACCACCGCCACCGGTGATGAACTCCGGTGAACCGGTGGTGAGTTATGATGGTAAAACTATACTCTAATTCCACAAAACTTAATTTTTGGTGTTTGCATGCTTGGTTTGTTTGAATTTCAAAAAGGGTTTTGATTTCTAAAAGTAAAGTTGATAATTGCTTAATAGGAATGAGTTGTTGAAGTTTAAGTCTATGAATTATGATTTGATTTGAATGATTAGATGAATTTAAAGCTAAATTAGACCATGCATGTGTTTATTTGATGTAAAAGCCGCATAGGGCTTTGGGGTATCAAAAAGGGATTGATTATAGTTGATAAAAATGATTGTTTGAAAATGATAAGTTAAATAGAGTGTTTAATGGAATTAGGGATGAGAAATTCGAATATAAATATGAGATTATAGGTTGCCTTGGTTCGAATTTTTATTGATAAAGGAAGAAGAATTAAATTGGTGTGTTGTTCTTGCTTGGATTCATTAGAATTTAGGATTAAACCATGGAAAGATGCTTGCATGCTATGTATGAGATCAAAAATTGAATGCATGTTGGTTGTTCTTGAAAATCCGAATGATATGGTTATTTTTATGGGAATATTAAGTTGGATTAAGTGAATGTTTGATTGATTATATGTTATATGGATTTGGTATGAAAATTTACTTGATTTTGGGTGATGTTTATAGAATGGACGAATGGTTTATAGTAGTTAAAAGGGTCAAATTCTAATTTAAGTGTTTGAATTGATCATGAAGATTAGCTAAGGATTGTATGTAAGATTTTGCTTGATTTGCTATGTTTGGTTCGAATTAAAGTATAAAAGAAAGGGTATGATTGATTTGTGTTAACTATGGTTGTCGTGTTAGTTTAAAGATGACTTTAGGGTCGTTATTGTAAGTTTTGTCATTTGTTTATTCGTATAAGAATTTCAAGTATAAAGAGCTATGTGTACTAATATAAAGTTTGATTTGACTTCGAGTTGAGATAAGGATTTTATAAGTCGATTGTCGAGTATATAAAGGTGTAAAGGTTAAGAGTAAAGTATATTACGTGTGATGTGCTATGTGCTTATGTGTATAAGCTATACTCGTATATTCGAGTCAAGGGTATAATCGAGCTATCGTATTGAGTAATCGTTCCGGGAACGAGAGTTGAAAAACTGATTAAGATTTCGGTTTTATTGTAGATTCGGAGCGTGAGGGCATTCAGGATAGGAAAGGAAAGGGTATACTAGGTGGCAGTAGTTCAACCTTCAGGAAAGGGAATTCAGGCAAGTAACTCTCATTACTTGTGAGAATAGTTATAGAGAGGTTATTGTTCATACCATGTAGAGTATGGAAGTGTTAATGATTTGAGATACCCTATTTTTTATCTTGATAAACTGTTATTGATAAGCTTACTGATTCAACCCTTTGGTAACCTGTCCTTTCTGTTCAAGTTATTTGTTAAGCCATGAATTGTATTGAACTCTATAATTAACTTTACGAACCCTTTTTAATGATACCTTATTTCTTGATCACCCTATTGATCCTTGAAATATATATTGATCCTTCTGATTTAAGTACCTTGTTATATCTGATTCAGAATCCTTAGAGATGTTCCTTGCTTGTCTTTGAATCACTTCCTTAACTTTGTTTTCTTGAAATTTGATTTAATAATGAGTTTCGACTCGAAAGAGTCTGAATGATTTCATATTCTTGGTAATGATAAAATGAATTTAGAAAAACCTACTTTTTCCACCTCAAGGTTTTCCAAACGAATTCATGATGGATTGGATTGGGACGTAAGAGGCTAGTGGGACTAGTACAGTCATGGTAAGAGGCTAGCGAGGCTAGTCCAATTTAAGGCTGAAATTATGCCGATTGGTACCTTAAAGACCGGATGGAGGTCGGTACGGGCTGATCACCCGTATTATAATGAAATGGAAAGATAAAGTGATCCAATCAAGGGTTCTATATTGATTATTTAAAATGGAACTGAAACATCCTGTTCAAAAATTGATTCTTGAAAATGAAAATGGTTTATATCGCTTTGAAAAGAGTTGATTGTGATATTGTGAAGCTTAAAGCTCATGAACCCTGATCTTAATCTGTTGATCATATAATTGGTTTCATATAGTGAAATGCTGTTGCTTTCCTTTCTGAAAGATCTGTTCTGATCCTTTAATGATTTGTGATGAATGTCGGCTTTCACCTTGCTTTGAGCCTTCTTCCTTGACAACCCCACATTTTTTCCTTCATAACCCTTCCTTAACCCAAAAGATGGAAATCTGCCACCTTGAACAAATAAAGTCGAATGCCCTGAGATTGGTAAAGTATATTGTGGATTTCATATCGTAGAACTGCTTCATAGTTACTTGCTGAGTTTTATACTCATATGTTTTGTTTCAATCTAACCATGACAGTTAAGCAAGAAGATGGCCAGGCTTAGGCGCACTGCTCATAAGAGCGTACCTGGTGGTCTCTATCGTGTTAAGAGCTTCCGGTTTCCAGAGCAGGTAGTGCTATTTCTGAGTGAGCAAGCGCTTAGCCTGAAAATTATAAAGATACAATGGGTTATCTGTCGGTTCCAAGCCGGAATCGATTATGTTTATTTAATATTATTTTGGGGTTGTAAGTTATATTTTATGATTGGTAGTTGTAATCTTGTCTCATACTTTATCCTGTTTGATCCTGTTAGTAGTTCATCGGGGTTTATGCTTATTTAATTATTAGATTAAAGGTGTATGGTCCTCATTTCCTAACCCCGAGATTGAGGGTGTCACAAGTTGGTATCAGAGCTACAGGATCTAGTCCTTGAGACAAGTTAGGAATAAAAAGGGGTATTTTGGGTATATATGTATATCGCGAGAGAGTTCGACTCATATAGAGTTGAGTTAGACTATTAGGTATAGTCTAAGGAAAGTGTGTAATAGTGAAGTGGAAACTAGAGTTAGGGTGTGAGTTAGCCGGAAGCTTTATTTAACCCTAACATTGTTTCTTGGTTATTGTTTTGTGTTTTCTCTCAGGATCCCAGTAGTGGCAGTGACTCAGATTCAGAGATTAGTTTGACCGGTACCCTAGTGGACCCCATTCCAGCCTCTCCAGAGGAGCCTATGTATGTTAGTTCAGACCCAGAGGAGGACCCTTCTAAGAGTAGTGAGATCCCTATGCCGATTTCACCCTTGAGGCCAGATTCAGAGACCCCTGCCCCTGAGCCAGAGTCTGAGATGCCTAAGACTGTACCTCTCAGTGTTGGTGGCAAGTTAGCCCAGGATCGAGACTTTGTTTACTCCCGTATTCCTGAGTTGGGAGCTTTGGTGGATAGGTTAGCCCAATAGTCTAGGCAGAGCACTTCAGTTATGGATGATGAGTGGCGAGTTCGGGTTAAGATGGTGGAGCAGGTTGCCCGGAAGAGATTGGATGAGGGACCATCCACTAGTGATGCTGATGCTGAGGCCCGGAGGCTGCATAAGATTATTTGTTGGATGTTGGTTGTGTTGAGGGAGATTCTGGATAATTAGACGGGACTGTAGGTTGAGCCCGTAGTTGTTGTTTTTCAGCGCCAGTAGGCTTTGGGATACTTGGTCAGATGCTGGGATCCCTTTTTCAATTGTTATGTTGTATTTCAGATCATTGTAGTAGTAGTTGGTAGAAGTTAGGGGTAGATAGGGGGATGTTTTCCAGTTTTACCTCTGTTTAACCCTCCTATATTATTGTACCTTATTTCAGAATTTGTGATAGCCAGACTTTTCTTTATGTACCCTTTGTTTAAATAAATCTATTATCTTGTTTTCCATTGTGCACCCTAAACATCTCATAAACTGTTCTAAATATCATGTTTCCGTACAACCATTCGTAATATCCTATCCTGTGCCATGATAAAACAACACTGATATGAGAATTATGTAGTAATAGGATTGCATGTGCAAAATTGGGTAAAGCTTAAAACCCGCAAAAGAGATTTTATAGTAAAATGTTGTTATATATGCCATGCTATCGTATTGCTAAATAATTGCTCAATCAGGTTTGTAAGAAATGGCCAACTCACCAGATCACCAAGAAGAAGAAATTCCAACCCAAGACCCAGAAGTAAACCCAGAAACCACCATGATGAGCAGACTTGCTCAGCTTTTGCAACAACATGTGGCCCCTAAAGTTGGAAACTTCAAACACTTTCAATCTGTTCATCCCCCAGAATTCTTAGGTTTGCCAGACCCGATTAAAGCTCAGTCATGGTTAAGAGAAATGGAAAAAGCTTTTGAGTTAGCAGAAGTTAAGGACGACAAGAAAGCTTAGTATGCGAGTTATTACCTTAAAGATGAAGCAAGTTTCTGGTGGGAGTCTTCGAAAGCGTTGTTGGAAGGAAAGAACTTATCATATGAGAAGTTCACTGAGATGTTTCTGGAGAAGTATTTGCCAAACTATATGCAAGATCAGTTGGAGATGAAATTTCTGGACCTTAGGCAAGAGGATATATCGGTAGCGAAGTATGAAGTGAAGTTCTCGGAGTTGTCTAGATTCGTACCTGAGTATGTGGACACGGAGGCAAAGAAGGCTAAGAGGTTCCAACAGGGACTTAAGCCATGGATTAGGAGTCAAGTAGCGTTATTGGAGATCAAGAATTATGCTACCTTGGTACAGAAGGCAATGATAGTGGAAGGTGAGCGTGAAGCTGCGAGGAGAGAAAATGAAGGAAGAGAAAGGAAATTTGAAAGCTCGGAGCAAGAGCAAAGGAGTTCAAAGTTTAGAGGAAAGTTTGGAAAGAATGGTGGAGGTCAGAACCAAAAGTTTCAAAAGTTTAAACCCGGTAATGGAGCTCAGAAGAACCGTTTTCAGAAAGCAGGCAGCCAGGGAAGGATAACAGACGTCAAATTCAAGAATGCAAGAATTGTGGAAAGAGACACCCGGGAAGGTGTAGTAAGTTGGATGTGACATGTTTCAAGTGCAACCAGAAAGGGCATTATTCTTTAGAATTCCCAAGTAGAGCAAGGAAGCCTGACTTGGCTTGTTTCAAGTGCGGAAAGGTGGGCCATATGGCCAGGAATTCCAAAGAGCCTGTTCAGAAGGCCAATGTTCTTAGGATTGCTGGACCGCCGTCTCTCCCAACACCATCAGCTCAACCCAGAGCTAGAACCTTTAATATGACAATAAAAGACGCGGTGCAAGATGTGGACGTGGTAGAAGGTATGCTTGTTATTAACTTACTAGAAGTAAAAGTATTGATGGATTCTGGAGAAACTAGATCTTTTATCTCTAAAAGTATTCTTGATAAGTTAAATTGTGTTGCGTACCCTCTGGAACCTAATTTGATTATAGAGGTAGCAAATTACGAGAAAGTTATTGTTAGCAAAGTCTGTCCCGATTGTGATGTGGCCATAGAAGGTCGGCACTTTTTTGCTGACTTAATTCCCTTTAAGTTAGGAGAATTTGAAGTTATACTGTGAATGGATTGGTTGTCAAACCATGAGGCGCAAATAGAATGTAAAAGTAAGAAGGTGAATTTAAGAACCAAGGATGGTGAGGAAGTGATATTCAAAGGAAAGAGGCAAGAGAAGAAATTCCTAACGGCTATCGAGACGAGGAGATTAATACGTCAAGGATGCGAAGTTTATTTGGCTCATGTTATGGATGTAGAGCAAGAGTCCATAAGGATCAAGGATATTCCAATAGAAAGAGATTTTCCGGATGTGTTTCCAGATGAATTGCCTGGACTACCTCCAGACAGAGAGATCGAGTTTACGATTGATTTGGCTCCTGGAACGGAACCAGTATCGAAAGCTCCCTATCGTATGGCGCCATTCGAGATGAAGGAATTGGCCGCTCAGTTGCAAGAATTATTGGATAAAGGAGTAATTCGGCCGAGTGTATCCCCGTGGGGTGCACCGGTGTTGTTTGTAAAGAAGAAGGAT
This sequence comes from Apium graveolens, assembly GCF_009905375.1. Lineage (NCBI taxonomy): Eukaryota > Viridiplantae > Streptophyta > Magnoliopsida > Apiales > Apiaceae > Apium > Apium graveolens. The sequence goes on along the minus strand of NC_133656.1, from coordinate 146,760,989 downwards.
GGAAGTATGAGATTGTGCATTGATTGTCGCGAATTAAATAAGTTGACGATTAAGAATAAGTACCCGCGAATTGATGACTTGTTTGATCAGTTAAAAGGAGCTTCATGTTTCTCCAAGATTGATTTAAGATCTGGGTATCATCAACTAATGATTAAAGCGGAAGACATACCCAAGACAGCGTTTCGAATGAGATATGGGCACTATGAGTTCTTGGTAATGGCATTTGGTTTGACGAATGCGACAGCCGCATTTATGGATCTTATGAACAGAGTGTTCAAGCAATATTTGGATAAGTTCGTTATTGTGTTTATTGATGACATACTAATTTACTCCAAGACGGAAAAAGATCATAAGGAGCATTTGAGGATTTCTTTGAAAACTCTGAGGAAAGAGGAGCTGTATGCTAAATTTTCGAAGTGTGAATTTTGGCTAAAGGAAGTGCAATTTCTTGGTCATGTAGTTAATAAAGAAGGAATCAAAGTGGACCCAGCCAAGATAGAAGCTGTAATGAATTGGGAAAGACCCAAGAATCCTACGGAAGTTAGAAGCTTTCTGGGATTAGCCGGATACTACAGGAGGTTTGTGCAAGATTTCTCTAAGATTGTTGTCCCATTAACGAAGTTGACAAGAAAGAACGAGAAGTTTGTATGGACGGAAAAGTGCGAGGAAAGTTTCCAAAAGTTAAAGAAGAGGCTGGTAACCGGCCCAGTGTTGGTGTTACCAGATGAAAAAGGGGAATTTGTGATATTCAGTGATGCTTCATATAAAGGACTTAGATGTGTGTTAATGCAATACGGGAAGGTAATAGCATATGCGTCAAGGCAACTCAAGCCGCACGAGCAAAAGTATCCAACGCATGATTTGGAATTGGCAGCAATTGTGTTTGCCCTTAAGATTTGGAGGCATTATTTATACGGGGAAAAGTGCGAGATTTATATAGATCATAAGAGTTTAAAATATATCTTCACCCAAAAGGAATTGAATATGAGACAAAGAAGGTGATTAGAATTGATCAAAGATTATGATTGTGCGATAAACAATCATCATAGAAAGGCAAACGTGGTAGCAGACGCTCTAAGTCGCAAGGAAAGGTTGAATATGATAACGTCATCGGAAGAATTGATCAAGGATTTTGAAAAGATGGAAATAGAAGTGTAGACTCCAGAATTTGGAGGTGAAGCTATATATCCGATGTCATTCCGGCCTGAAATATTGGAAAAGATTCGATGCTGTCAAGAGCAAGTGATGAATTGTGAAAATGATAAGTTGACAGGAGAAGAAATTAAAGCTCAAAAGGATGGAAAAGGAATTTACCGTGTTAACTCACGTATTTGGATACCTAATGTTGTGGAGCTAAAGCATGAGATTTTGCAAGAAGCACATAACTCAAGATTTTCAATTCACCCTGGAAGTACGAAAATGTACCAGGATTTAAAAGAGAGTTATTGGTGGCCAAACATGAAAAAAGAAATTGCGGAATGGATAAGTAAGTGTTATACATGTCAAAGAGTCAAAGCGGAACATCAGTGGCCAAGCGGATTGCTTCAACCCCTGGATATACTATAATGGAAATGGGAACATATTGCGATGGATTTCGTGGTGAAATTACCTAAAACCAAGTCTAATCATGATGCGATTTGGGTGGTAATCGATCGGTTGACAAAGTCAGCACATTTCTTGCCGATAAATGAAAGGTTTTCATTGGAAAAGTTGGTCAAATTGTATTTGGATGAGATTGTGATGTGTCACGGAGTTCCTGTATCTATCGTGTCTGATAGAGATATAAGATTCAACTCGAGATTTTGGAGACAATTCCATGATCATTTGGGAACTAAGCTAAAAATGAGTACGGCATATCATCCGTAGACAGACAGACAAAGTGAAAGGACTATTCAGACAATTGAAGATATATTGCGAACCTGTGTAATAGATTTCAAAGGAAATTGGGACGATCATTTGCCGTTAATTGAGTTTTCCTACAACAACAGTTATCACACGAGTATTGGAAAGCATGCCGCCTTATGAAGCGTTGTATGGAAGAAAATGTAGGTCCCCTACATATTGGGACGAGGTTGGTGAGCGCAAATTAATTGGCCCAGAGCTAGTTCAACAGATGAAGGAAAAAGTAGAAATGATTCGGAAAAGATTAATTGCAGCTCAAGATCGACAAGCAAAGTACGCAAATCAAGAACGAAAAGATGTGTAATTCGAATCTGGAGACAAAGTCTTGTTAAAGATATCTCCTTGGAAGGGTTTAACCCAATTCGGAAAGAAAGGGAAGTTGAGTCCTAGGTATATTGGACCATTTGAAGTACTGCAATGAGTTGGGAATGTGGCATATGAATTGGCGCTACCTCCGCAAATGCAACATCTGCACTATGTATTTCATGTATCTCTTCTAAAGAAGTATAATACGGATGCGAGCCATGTGATTGAATTGGAACCAGTGGAAATCCAACCAGATTTGTCTAATGTGGAACAGCCAGTTCAAATTTTGGACCGAAAGGAGAGGACACTTAGAAATAAAGCTGTACCTCTAGTAAGAGTGTTGTGGAGAAATCCACTAGTAGAAGAATCGACTTGGGAATTAGAGAGTGAAATGAAAGAAAAGTATCCCCATCTATTTGCTTAGACTAGATACTGGGGACAGAATCCTTTTAACGAGGGTAAATTGTGACGACTGAGAATTTTGTGACGTAATTAAGTCAATAAAGTGTGATTTATGTGAAGTGATTATAATAGTGTGATTAAGTGTTGATTAATTGTGTTTTCTATATATTAGAGTCTAGGAGCGTAAATAAAAGCGTTCCAATTTAAAGAGTCAGCTTAGGAGTTAAGCTGTGTTGTCGGGCCGTCAGGTTGAACGGAACCCGTCCTAAAAAGGGGTTAAGATATTTAAAATGTGAAGTATGTGTTTTTATGTGAAATGAAATGTTTAAGTAAAGTATTTCATCCTAGTGACGTGTCGGTCGATAATGATAATGAGAAGCATAATTGAAACGCTGAGCGTCGGGCCGTTAGGTAGAACGTGGCCCGGAACGCGTAAAAAGGAATAATATTAAAGAAGGATAAATTTTTATGATCAGACATGAGTTGAGACGTGTTCGTATGTGTGCTTACTTGTCTGCATGTATGATTATGTGATCTATTGACATTTTTATGGATTTTAGGGAATTATTTGATTTAAATAAAGGTTTATTTAACCTTCGCGCATTTTTATAAAATTATCTGAGTAAGATAAAAGTATGGGATTTGTTCTGTTATCTTCATAATAGTCCTAGAGACTTTTTAAAAATGATGAACGGATTTATTTGGTGGTCATTGCATTTTAAATTGATTTTTATGTGATAAAATGTTAATATTAAAGCGAACTTGTGAAAATCATATAAAATAAACCGTACGCTCAAAATCTTATTATGAGTAATGGTTGGAAAGCTAATTTCGAGATATACGTTTTAAAATTGTGAATCGCTATAATTTTCAAATTTCTAAGAGAGATATATTTATTATTCCACCAATATTCTATGGGAGTAAAAAGAGAAAGGAAAATCAATTTAAAAAGGGAATTAGAGAAGTACTAAATTGCCCTTGTCCTTATTATTTATAAACTCATCCTCCTCCCCTCCTTTTCTTTTTTTCTCCCGTGCACACCCTTCTCTCTTTTCTCTCTTTCTTTCTCACTCTCTGTCTCGGCAACTCTCTCTCTCTCTCTCGGCTCTCTTTTCTCTCTTGGTATACTACTTGTTCCTTTGATAAATCTCACCAATTCTTCTCAAAATCTCTTGTTAAACACATATAAGTAGGTATTATAGTGTGCATGTGTGTATATCCACTTGCATGCAAGCTCGATGTGTGTGTGTGTGTGTTCATGCTTGATGCGTGTGTACGTATATATATATATATATATATATATATATATATATATATATATATGATCCAATATGTGCATAAGGAGGTGATTTTATGATTGAAAAATGATTTTCAAAGCTAAATGAGTCTTGTATGTGCCTTGTGTGTGCATAAATTGGAGGTTTCAAGGTTGGAAACCCCGAAATGGGGCATCACTGAGAAACCACCACCACCGGTGATGAACTCCGGTGAACCGGTGGTGAGTTATGATGGTAAAACTGAACTCTAATTCCACAAAACTTAATTTTTGGTGTTTGCATGCTTGGTTTGTTTGAATTTCAAAAAGGGTTTTGATTTCTAAAAGTTAAGTTGATAATTGCTTAATAGGAATGAGTTGTTGAAGTTTAAGTCTATGAATTATGATTTGATTTGAATGATTAGATGAATTTAAAGCTAAATTAGACCATGCATGTGTTTATTTGATGTAAAAGCCGCATAGGGCTTTAGTGTATCAAAAAGGGATTGATTATAGTTGATAAAAATGATTGTTTGATGGTTGTTTGAAAATGATAAGTTAAATAGAGTGTTTAATGGAATTAGGGATGAGAAATTCGAATATAAATATGAGATTATGGGTTGCCTTGGTTCGAATTTTTATTGATAAAGGAAGAAGAATTAAATTGGTGTGTTGTTCTTGCTTAGATTCATTAGAATTTAGGATTAAACTATGGAAAGATGCTTGCATGCTATGTATGAGATCAAAAATTGAATGCATGTTGGTTGTTCTTGAAAATCCGAATGATATGGTTATTTTTATAGGGAATATTAAGTTGGATTAAGTAAATGTTTGATTGATTATATGTTATATGGATTTGGTATGAAAATTTACTTGATTTTGGGTGATGTTTGTAAAATGGCCGAATGGTTTATCGTAGTTAAAAGGGTCTAATTCTAATTTAAGTGTTTGAATTGATCATGAAGATTAGTTAAGGATTGTATGTAAGATTTTGCTTGATTTTCTATGTTTGGTTCGAATTAAAGTATAAAAGAAAGGGGATGATTGATTTGTGTTAACTATGGTTGTCGTGTTGGTTTAAAGATGACTTTAGGGTCGTTATTGTAAGTTTTGTCATTTTTTATTCGTGTAAGAATTTCAAGTATAAAGAGCTATGTGTACTAATATAAAGTATGATTTGACTTCGAGTTGAGATAAGGATGTTTATAAGTCGATTGTCGAGTATATAAAGGTGTAAAGGTTAAGAGTAAAGTATATGACGTGTGATGTGCTATGTGCTTATGTGTATAAGCTATACTCGTATATTAGAGTCAAGGGTATAATCGAGCTATCGTATTGAGTAATCGTTCCGGGAATGAGAGTTGAGAAACTAATTAAGATTTTGGTTTTATTGTAAATTCGGAGCGTGAGGGAATTCAGGCTAGGAAAGGAAAGGGTATACTAGGTGGCAGTAGTTCAACCTTCAGGAAAGCGAATTCAGGAAAGTAACTTTCATTACTTGTGAGAATTGTTATAGAGAGGTTATTGTTCATACCATATAGAGTATAGAAGTGTTAATGATTTGAGATAACCTGTTTTTGATCTTGATAAACTGTTATTGATAAGCTTACTGATTCAACCCTTTGGTAACCTGTCCTTTCTGTCCAAGTTATTTGTTAAGCCATGAATTGTATTGAACTCTATAATTAACTATACGAACCCTTTTTAATGATACCTTTATTTCTTGATCACCCTATTGATCCTTGAAACAGATATTGATCCTTCTAATTTAAGTACCTTGTTATCCCTGATTCAGAATCCTTAGAGTTGTTCCTTGCTTGTCTTTGAATCACTTCCTTAACTTTGTTTTCTTGAAATTTGACTTAAGAATGAGTTTCGACTCGAAAGAGTCTGAATGATTTCATATTCTTGGTAATGATAAAATGAATTTAGAAAAATCTACTTTTTCCAACTCAAGGTTTTCCAAACGAATTCCTGATGGATTGGATTGGGAGGTAAGAGGCTAGTGGGACTAGTCCAGTCATGGTAAGAGGCTAGCGGGGCTAGTCCAATTTAAGGCTGAAATTATGCCGATTGGTACCTTAAAGACCGGATGAAGGTCGGGTTGGGCTGATCACCCGTATTATAATGAAATGGAAAGATAAAGTGATCCAATCAAGGCTTCTATATTGATTATTTAAAATGGAACTAAAACATCTTGTTCAAAAATTGATTCTTGAAAATGAAAATGGTTTATATCGTTTTGAAAAGAGTTGATTGTGATATTGTGAAGCTTAAAGCTCGTGAACCCTGATCTTAATCTGTTGATCATATAATTGGTTTCATATAGTGAAATACTGTTGCTTTCCTTTCTGAAAGATCTGTTCTGATCCTTTAATGATTTGTGATGAATGTCGACTTTCACCCTGCTTTGAGCCTTATTCCTTGAAAGCCCCACATTTTTTCCTTCATAACCCTTCCTTAACCCAAAAGATGGAAATCTGCCACCTAGAACAAATAAAGTCGAATGCCCTGAGATTGGTAAAGTATATTGTGGATTTCATATCGTAGAACTGCTTCATAGTTACTTGCTGAGTTTTATACTCATATGTATTATTTCAATCGAACTATGGCAGTTAAGCAAGAAGATGGCGATGCTTAGGCGCACTGCTCGTAAGAGCGTACCTGGTGGTCCCTATCGTGTTGAGGGCTTCCGGTTGCCAGAGCAGGTAGTGGTATTTCTGAGTGAGCAAGCGCTTAGCCAGAGAATTGTAAAGATACAATGTGTTATCAGTCGGTTCCAAGCCGGAATCGATTATGTTTATTTAATATTATTTTAGGGTTGTAAGTTATATTTTATGATTGGTAGTTGTAATCGTGTCTCATACTTTATCCTGTTTGATCTTGTTAGTAGTTAATCGGGGTTTATGCTTATTTAATTATTAGATTAAAGGTATGTGGGTCCTCATTTCCTAACCCCGAGATTGAGGGCATCACATGTATCCCTGTTCTTCCCATGATAGCGTTATAAGTTGAACTAGACTTCACCACCACGAAGTCCAACATATGTGTTGATTGCCTTGGTTCCTGACCTATGGTTATTGGCAACTTGATTATTCCTTCCACGGGGCACTCTACTCCCGCAAATCCATATATCGGCATATCGGTTGGGGTCAATTGGGAATCATTGTAACCCATCCTTAAAAAGGTATCATGGAGTAAGATGTCGACTGAGGCACCGTTATCTACGAGGACCCTCTTCACCGGGATGTTCCCTATTATTGGGGTTATGACCAACGGGTCGTCATGGGGAAATTTCACACCCTCCAGATCAGAATCATCAAAATCTATTGTTATTCCTGTCCTGGCCCTCTTCGGGGCTTCTCCAACAATATGCATAACTTCTCGGGTATACGATTTCCTGGAGTTCTTGGATAATCCAGCAGCGGTTGGTCCTCCAAAAATTGTGTTTATCACAGGCCCTCGAGGCCGCGGTCCTCTAAAGATTGCATTTATCACCGGTCCCCTAGTTGGGGATTTCGCCCTTGATCATCTTGATCTCTTCTTTGATCATCAAAGTTCTTTCTCACGTTATTGCTCCTATCTCCTCCATCTCTAGTGTACTTGTAACAACCGAGAATTTTGTGTCGTAATTAAAAAAGTAAAGTATGTGTTATGTGATGAAATTAAGTGGTGATTATTTGTCTTATCTGTATACTAGAGTTAAGGATCGTGGATAAAAACGTTCCAATTTAAAGAGTCAGCTTAGAAGTTAAGCTTGGTGTCGGGCCGTCAGGTAGAACGGAACCCGTCATAATATGGAATTAAATATTATAAAACGTGAATTATATGTGAAGTGAATGAATAAAGTATTTCGTCTTAAGAGACGTGTTGATTGGCAAAGATAATGAGAAGCGTAATCGAAACGCTGAGCATCGGGCCGTCAGGCTGAACGTGACCCGGTACGAGTAAAAGATGATAAAGATTAAAGAGGGATAGATTCTATGATCAGACCTGAGTTGTTATGTGACTATATGTGTGTGATTGCTTGACTGTGTGCATGACTATGTGTTATGTGTCAATTTTGTGAATTTTAAAGGAATTACGTGATTTAAGTAAAGGTTTAATTAACCTTCGCGCATTTTTATAAAATCATCCGAGAAGGATAAAAATATGGGATTTGTTCTGTTATCCTCGTAAAGACCTTAGAGACTTTTTAAAAATAATAAGTGAATTTGATTGTGGATCTTTGCATTTTTAAATTGATTTTATGTGAAAAATGTATTTATTAAAGCAAGTTTGCGAAATTCATATAAAATCAACCGTTCACTCAATTTCTTATTATGAGTAATGGATAAAAAGCTAATTTCGAGACCTACGTGTTAAAGATTTTTATTCAAGACAATTTCATCTTTCCGAGAGAGAAATATTTTTATTTTGAATTTCGTTGCATTTAAGTAAAAAGAGAAAGAAAGTGCAAGTCAAAAAGGAATTATTGAATTACTATTTTGCCCTTAATCTTGGTAGAGTATAAAATACTCCTTCCTCCCCCATTTTCTTCTTCTTTTCCGTGTACCCACTCTTTTCTCTCTTCTTTTTCTCTCCTCTCTCTCGAACACTCTCTCTCACTCCCTCTCGGCTCTCTCATCTCTCACCTCTCTCACTCGCATGCAACCATTAAAACACACTCAAACACCGAGATATTGCTTCCATTAGTTGTTATTCTTGGTATATACTTCGATTCTTACTTACATGTACGTGATTATAAAGTTTTTGTTGAAGTGATCACTATGGTTGTGTTTAAGAAAAACTATTTCTTGAAGCATAACTAAGAGAGTGAATTTAAGCGTGATTGGAGGTCATACACTCGAGAAGAGATCCGTTATGGACTCTCTCAAGTTCGACCACCACCGGCCATGATCCAAAGGAGAGCCGGTGGATTTTCCATGATGTGATCATTGGATTTTAGTGTTGCATGCTATGATTTCTTGAAAATTTAGAAAAGGGTTTTGCTTCTTTGATGAAATTCAAGTGTGTGCTTGATTAAATGATTCCATTGATTGTGTTAGGAAGAAAATGAATGTGTACATGTGATTATTGCTTAGAAAATCAAAAATTGAGGATTTGCATGTGAGTTTTTGCTTCGGATTTTTGCTAATTAAGAAGGAAAATTTGGTTTTGTGGGTTAATCTTGTTGAACACTAGGATTATGTGGCTTAAAAGTGATTACATGATAATTTTAAAGAAGATCAATTAGTGCATGTTATTGATTAGACCTTGAGTTGAAAATTATGTTCTTGCCGAATGAAAACAAGATAAAAAGGGGTTAAATATTGATTGAGCAAATGCATGTTGGTTGAATGAGTTAGGTGTTACATGATTTGGTGTTTAAGTGAATGGAATGACCTAGTTAAGAACTAAAATAAGTGGGAAATGTGATGTATTGCCTTGCATGTTAAAATCCATTCTTGTATGTTGATTTATGGAAAAATCCGAATGGATTCTTAGGAATAAAAAGGTGAATTAAGTGGATTGAATTGCTAAGTAAGAGTTGGATGCATGATAAAGATCAAGTAGTGTTGTGTTCGAATTTTTGATGATTAAAATAATCGAGTTAATACGATTCATAAATGTAAAGACTATACCAATCAACATTCGTATGCTCGAGTCAAAGATATAATCGAGTTATCGTATAGAGTGATCGTTCCGGGAACGAGAGTTGGGAATCTAATTAAGATTTTTGGTTTTATTGTAGATTCGGAGCGTGAGGGCATTCAGGCTAGGAAAGGAAAGGATTTACTAGGTGGCAGTAGTTCAACCCTCAGGAAAGCAATTTCAGGATAGTAACTCTGATTACTTGTGTAAATGATTATAAAGGAAATATTGTTCATACCATGTAGAGTATTGAACTGTTAAAGTATGAAACCCTTGCTTTATGAAACCCTGATATTGATTTGAAGTACCCTTGTTCTTGATAACGTGTTATTGATAATCCTATTGAATTCACCCTTTGATAATCTGCCTTTCTATTCAAGTTACCTATAATGCCATGAATCATATTGAACCTATTGATTACCTTGGTTAACTCTGTTTAATGATACCCTGTTTCTCTTGATCACCCTATTGATCCCTAAGTTATTGCTGATCCTTCAAATTCAGTGCCTTGTTGTCCCTGATACAGAATTCTTGTGAATTGTTCCTTGCGTATCTTTGATTCACTCCCTGAACCTTGTTTCTTTAAAATCTGATTTAAGAATGAGTTTTGACTTGAAAGAGTCTGAATGATTTCAAATACTTAGTAATGATAAAATGGATTTTAGAAAACCTATTTGTTTTTCCAATTCAAGGTTTTCCAAATGAATTCCTGATGGATTGGATTGAGACGTAAGAGGCTAGTGAGACTAGTCCAGTCGTGGTAAGAGGCTAGTGGGACTAGCCCAATTTAAGGCTGAAATTATGCTGATTGGTACCTTAAAGACCGGAATGGAGGTCGATACGGGCTGATCACCCGTATATAATGAAATGGAAAGATAAAGTGATCCAATCAAGGGTTCTAAATGATTATTTAAAAAGGGAACTGAAAATTTTATTCAGTAAATTGATTTTTTGAAATGAAAATGGTTTATAATGCTTTGAAAAGAGTTGATTATGTTATTGTGGAGCTTAAAGCTCGAGAACCCCGATTCTTGAAATTGTTGATCATATGAATGATTCTATATCTTGAAATACTGTTTCTTTCCTCTATTGAAAGATTTATTTTGATCCTATAATGATTTATGATGAATGTCGGCTTTCGTCCTGTTTCGAGCCTTGTTTCTTGAAAGCCCTACTATTCTTCAGATACCTTTCCTTATTCTAAAAAAAAGAAGGAAATCTGCCACCTAGATTAGTTAAAGTAGAATGCCCTAGTTTGTTCAAAGTATATTGAGATTTAATATTGTAGAACTGCTATATAGTTACTTGCTGAGTTTTATACTCATTTGTTTTGTCTTAATCTAACCATGGCAGTTAAGCAAGAAGATGGCCGGGCTTAGACGTACTGCTCGTAAGAGCGTACCTGGTGGTCCCTACCATGTTGAAGGCTTCCGGTTGCCAGAGCAGGTAGTGGTTTGTATGAGTGAGCTCGCGCCTAGAAAGAGGTGTATAAAGATACAATGGGTTATCTGTCGGTTTCCATCTGGAATCGATATTGTTTATTTAATAGTATTTTGGGTTTGTAAGTTATATTTTATGATTGGTAGTTGTAATCTTGTCTCATACTTTATCCTGTTGATCCTGTTAGTAGTTAATCGGGGTTTATGCATATTTAATTATTAGAATAGAGGTGTGTGAATCCTCAATTCCTAACCCCGAGATTGAGGGTGTCACAAGTTGGTATCAGAGCTACATGATCTAGTCCCTGAGACAAGTTAGGTTTTAAAAAGGGGTATTTTGGGAATATATCTATATCGCGAGAGAGTTCGACTCATGTAGAGTTGAGTTAGACTATTATGGATAGTCTAAGGAAAGTGTTGATTGGTAAAGTGGAAACTAGAGTTAGGGTGTGAGTTAGCTGGAAGCTTTATTTAACCCTAACATTGTTTCTTGGTTACTGTTTTGTGTTTTCTCTCAGGATCCTAGTAGTGGTAGTGACTCAGACTCAGAGATTAGCTTGACTGGTACCCCTGTGGACCCTATTCCACCCTCTCCAGAGGAGCCTGTATATGTTAGTTCAGACCCAGAGGAGGACCCTTCTGAGAGTAGTGAGATCCCCATACAGATTTCACCCTTGAGGCCTGGTTCAGAGACCCCTGCCCCTGAGCCAGAGTCGGAGATGCCTAAGACTGTTCCTGTCAGTGTTGGTGGCAAGTTAGCCCAGGACCGAGACTTTGTGTACTCCCGCATTCCTGAGTTGGGAGCTTTGGTAGATAGGTTGATTCGAGACTCTAGGCAGAGGACTTCTGTGGTGATGGAGGAGTGGAGAGCTAGGATTCAGTTGGTGGAGCAGGTTTCCAGGAGGAGATTGGATGAGGGACCATCCACTAGCGATGCTGATGCTGAGGCCCGGAGGCTGCATAAGATCATTCGCTGGATGTTGGTTGTGTTAAGAGAGATTCTAGATGATTAGACGGGACTGTTGGTTGAGCCCGTAGATTGTTGTTGTTGTTTTCAGCGCTGGTAGGCTTTGGGATACTTGGTCAGATGCCGGGATCCCTTTTTCATTTATCTTATTGTATTTCAGACCAGTGTAGTAGTAGTAGTTGGAAGTTAGGGGTAGATAGGGGGATGTTTTCCAGTTTTTCCTCTGTTTAACCCTGCTATTTATTGTACCTTGTTTCAGAACCTTAAAATCCAGAATATTTCCTATGTAACCTTTGATTAAATAAATCTATTATCTTGCTTTCCTTTGTGCAACTTGATTATCTTATAAACTGTTCTCAATGCCATGTTTTAAATACAACCATATTTTCGTATAACTATGTTTAAAGATCGTAAAACCCTATTCCGTGCCATGATAAAATAACACTGATATGAGAATTATGTTGTAATAGCATTGCATGTGCAAATTGGGTAAAACTTAAAATCCACAAAAGAGATTTCATAAAAATTGTTGTTATATATATGCCATGCTATCGTATTGCTAAATAATTGCTCAGCTAGGTTTGTAAGAAATGGCCAACTCACCAGATCACCAAGAAGAAGAAATGCCTACCCAAGACCCAGAAATAAACCCAGAAACCACTTTGATGAGCAGACTTGCTCAACTTTTGCAACAACCTGTGGCCCCAAAAGTTGGAAATTTCAAGTACTTTCAATATGTTCATCCTCCAGAGTTCTTAGGTTTGCCAGATCCGATTAAAGCGCAATCGTGGTTGAGAGAGATGGAAAAAGCCTTTGAGTTAGCCGAAGTTAAGGATGATAAGAAAGCTCAGTACGCAAGTTATTATTTGGGGGATGAAGCAAGTTTCTGGTGGGAGTCTTCTAAGGCGTTGTTGGAAGGCAAAGACTTATCTTGGGAGAAGTTTACCGAGATGTTTCTGGAAAAGTATTTGCCAAGTTATATGCAAGATCAGTTGGAGATGAAATTTTTGGATCTTAGACAGGAGGAAATGTCGGTAGCAGAATATGAGGTGAAGTTTTCGGAATTGTCAAGGTTCGTACCAGAGTATGTGAATACTGAAGCGAAGAAGGCTAAGAGGTTCCAGCAGGGACTTAAGCCGTGGATTAGGAGTCAAATAGCAATGTTGGAGATCAAGAACTATGCTGCTTTGGTTCAGAAAGCAATGATAGTGGAAGGTGAGCGGGAAGCTGCTCGAAGAGAAAATGAAGGAAGAAAGAGGAAGTTTGAAAGCTCTGAGCAAGAGCAAGGAAGTTCAAAGTTTAGAGGAAAGTTTGGGAAGAATGGTGGAGGTTAGAACCAGAAGTTCCAGAAGTTTAGACCCGGGAATGGAGCTCAGAAGAACCGTTTCCAGAAAGCTGGACAACCGGGAAAGGAAAGCAGACCCCAGATGCAAGAATGTAGGAACTGTGGAAAGAGACACCCGGGGAGGTGTAATAAGCTGGATATAACATGTTTTAAGTGCAACCAGAAGGGGCATTATTCTTCAGAATGTTCAAATGGAGTAAGGAAGCCTGATTTGGCTTGTTTCAAGTGTGGCAAAATAGGCCATATGGCTAGAAATTACAAGGAGCCTGTGCAGAAGGCTAATGTTCTCAGAATTGCTGGACCGCCGTCACTCCCAGCACCATCAGCTCAACCCAGAGCTAGGACCTTTAGCATGTCAATGAAAGATGCGGTGCAAGATGTGGACGTGGTAGCAGGTATGCTTGTTATAAACTCAGTAGAAGTAAAAGTTTTGATGGATTCTGGAGCAACCGGATCTTTTATCTCTGAAAGTATTCTTAATAAAGTAAAATGTGTTGCGTACCCTCTAGAGCCTAATTTGATTATAGAGGTAGCAAATCAAGAGAAAGTTGTTGTTAATAAGATTTGTCCTGACTGTGATGTGTCTATAGAAGGTCGGCACTTTTCGGCTGACTTAATTCCTTTTAAGTTGGGAGAGTTTGAGGTTATACTAGGAATGGATTGGTTGTCAAACCATGAGGCGCAAATAGAGTGTAAAAGTAAGAAAGTGAAGTTAAGAACCAAGGATGGTGAGGAAGTGATATTTAAAGGAAAGAGACAAGAGAAGAAATTTCTAACGGCTATTGAGGCAAGAAGAATAATACGTCAAGGATGCGAAGTTTATTTGGCACATGTCGTGGACGTGGAGAAAGAATCTGTAAAGATCGACGATATTCCGATAGTAAGAGATTTTCCGGACGTGTTTCCTGATGAATTGCCTGGACTACCTCCAGACAGAGAGATCGAGTTTATGATTGACTTGGCTCCTAGTACGGAACCAGTGTCGAAAGCTCCCTATCGCATGGCGCCGGTTGAAATGAAGGAATTGGCAGCTCAGTTGCAAGAGTTGTTGGACAAAGGAGTAATCCGACCGAGTGTATTCCCGTGGGGCGCACCGGTGTTTTTTGTAAAGAAGAAGGATGGAAGTATGCGATTGTGTATCGATTACCGTGAGCTGAATAAGTTGACAATTAAGAATAAGTACCCTCTACCGCGGATTGATGACTTGTTTGACCAATTGAAAGGAGCTTCATGTTTCTCAAAGATTGATTTAAGATCTGGGTATCATCAACTAAAGATCAAAGCGGAAGATATACCCAAGACAGCGTTCCGAACAAGATACGGACACTATGAGTTTTTGGTGATGGCATTTGTCTTGACGAATGTGCCAGCTGCATTTATGGATCTTATAAACAGAGTGTTCAAGCAGTATTTGGACGAGTTCGTGATTGTGTTTATCGACGATATACTGATTTATTCCAAAACGGAGGAAGATCATAAGGAGCATTTGAGGATTTCCTTGGAAATTCTGCGAAAAGAGAAGCTGTATGCAAAGTTTTCAAAGTGTGAATTTTGGCTAAAGGAAGTGCAATTTCTTGGTCATGTAGTGAATAAAGAAGGAATTAAAGTGGATCCAGCCAAGATAGAAGCTGTAATGAATTGGGAAATGCCCAAGACTCCGACGGAAGTTAGAAGTTTTCTGGGATTAGCCGGATACTATAGAAGATTTGTGCAAGATTTCTCAAAGATTGCCGTTCCATTGACAAAGTTGACGAGAAAGAATGAGAAGTTCGTTTGGACAGAAAAGTGTGAGGAAAGTTTTCAAGAGTTAAAGAAGAGATTGGTAACCGCCCCAGTGTTGGTATTACCAGATGATAAAGGTGAATTTGTGATATTCAGTGATGCTTCATATAAAGGACTTGGATGCGTGTTAATGCAACACGGGAAGGTAATAGCATATGCGTCAAGGCAACTCAAGCCGCATGAGCAAAAGTATCCAAGGCACGATTTGGAATTGGCAGCAATTGTATTTGCCCTTAAGATTTGGAGGCATTATCTGTACGGGGAAAAGTGCGAGATTTATACGGACCATAAGAGCTTAAAGTATATCTTTACTTAGAAAGAACTGAATATGCGACAAAGAAGGTGGTTGGAATTGATCAAAGATTATGATTGTGCGATAAACTATCATCCTGGAAAGGCAAATGTGGTAGCTAATGCTTTAAGTCGAAAGGAAAGGTTGAATATGTTAACGTCATCGGAAGAATTAATCAAAGACTTTGACAAGATGGAAATAGATGTGCAGACTCCAAAATGTGGAGCTATTTATGCAATGTGGTTTCAACCTGAAATTTTGGAAAAGATTAGATGCTGTCAAGAGCAAGTGATGAATCACGAAAGGAATAAGTTGACGGGAGAAGAAATTAAAGCTCAAAAGGATGGAAAAGGGATATACCATGTTAACTCACGTATTTGGATACCTAATGTTGTGGAACTAAAGTACGAGATTTTGCAAGAAGCGCATAACTCGAGATTTTCAATTCACCCTGGGAGTACGAAGATGTACCAGGATTTGAAAGAAAATTTTTGGTGGCCAAACATGAATAAGGAAATTGCGGAATGGATAAGTAAATGTTACACATGCCAAAGAGTTAAAGCGGAACATCAAAGGCCAAGCGGACTACTTCAGCCACTGGACATACCTGAATGGAAATGGGAACATATCGTGATGGATTTCGTGGTAGGATTACCTAAAACCAAGTCAAATCATGATGCGATTTGGGTGATAATCGATCGATTAACAAAGTTAGCACATTTCTTGCCGATAAACGAAAGGTTTTCATTAGAGAAGCTGGTCAAATTGTATTTGGATGAAATCGTGATGCGTCATGAAGTTCCTGTATCTATCGTGTCTGATAGAGATCCAAGGTTTAATTCGAGATTTTGGCGACAATTCCATGATCATTTGGGAACGAAATTGAAAATGAGTACGGCATATCATCCGCAGACAGACGGACAAAGTGAAAGGATAATTCAGACAATTGAAGTTATGTTGCGAACGTGCGCAATAGATTTCAAAGGAAATTGGGACGATCATTTGCCCTTAATTGAGTTTTCCTACAACAACAGTTATCACGCAAGTATTGGCATGCCGCCTTATGAAGCGTTGTATGGAAGAAAGTGTAGATCCCCTACTCATTGGGACGAAGTTGGTGAGCGCAAGTTAATTGGCCCAGAGCTAGTGCAGCAAATGAAGGAAAAGGTTGAAATGATACGAAAGAGATTAATTACAGCTCAAGACCGACATGCAAAGTACGCGAATCAAGAGCGAAAAGATGTGCAATTTGAAACTGGAGACAAAGTCTTGTTGAAGATATCTCCTTGGAAAGGTTTAACTCGATTTGGAAAGAAAGGAAAGCTAAGTCCAAGGTACATTGGACCATTTGAAGTATTGCGACAAGTTGGGAAAGTAGCGTATGAATTAGCGCTACCGCTGCAAATGAAACATCTGCACAATGTGTTTCATGTATCTCTCCTGAAGAAGTATAATGTCGATGCGAGCCATGTGATCGAGTTGGAACCAGTAGAAATCCAACCAGATTTATCCTATATAGAACAGCCAGTGAGAATTTTGCGTCGTAATTAAGAAAGTAAAGTATGTGTTATGTGATGAGATTAAGTGGTGATTATTTGTCTTATCTGTATACTAGAGTTAAGGATCGTGGATAAAAACGTTCCAATTTAAAGAGTCAGCTTAGAAGTTAAGCTTGGTGTCGGGCCGTCAGGTAGAACGGAACCCGTCCAAATATGGAATTAAATAATATAAAATGTGAATTATATGTGAAGTGAATGAATAAAGTATTTCATCTTAAGAGACGTGTTGATTGGAAAAGATAATGAGAAGCGTAATCGAAACGCTGAGCGTCAGGCCGTCAGGCTGAACGTGACCCGGTACGCGTAAAAGATGATAAAGATTAAAGAGGGATAGATTCTATGATCAGACCTGAGTCGTTATGTGACTATATGTATGTGATTGCTTGACTATGTGTTCTATGTCAATTTTGTAAATTTTAAAGGAATTACGTGATTTAAGTAAAGGTTTAATTAACCTTCGCGCATTTTTATAAAATCATCCGAGAAGGATAAAAATATGGGATTTGTTCTGTTATCCTCGTAAAGACCTTAGCGACTTTTTAAAAATAATAAGTGAATTTGATTGTGGATCTTTGCATTTTTAAATTGATTTTATGTGGAAAATGTATTTATTAAAGCAAGTTTGCGAAATTCATATAAAATCAACCGTTCACTCAATTTCTTATTATGAGTAATGGATAAAAAGCTAATTTCGAGACCTACGTGTTAAAGATTTTTATTCAAGACAATTTCATCTTTCCGAGAGAGAAATATTTTTATTTTGAATTTCATTGCATTTAAGTAAAAAGAGAAAGAAAGTGCAAGTCAGAAAGGAATTATTGAATTACTATTTTGCCCTTAATCTTGGTAGAGTATAAAATACTCCTTCCTCCCCCATTTTCTTCTTCTTTTCCGTGCACCCACTCTTTTCTCTCTTCATTTTCTCTCCTCTCTCTCTCGAACACTCTCTCTCACTCCCTCTCGGCTCTCTCATCTCTCACCTCTCTCACTCGTATGCAACCATTAAAACACACTCAAACACCGAGATATTGCTTCCATTAGTCGTTATTCTTGGTATATACTTCGATTCTTATTTGCATGTAAGTGATTATAAAGGTTTTATTGAAGTGATCACTATGGTTGTGTTTAAGAAAAACAATTTCTTGAAGCATAACTAAAACAATGAATTTAAGCGTGATTGGAGGTCATACACTCGAGAAGAGATCCGTTATGGACTCTCTCAAGTTCGACCACCACCGGCCATGATCCAAAGGAGAGCCGGTGGATTTTCCATGATGTGATCGGTGGATTTTAGTGTTGCATGCTATGATTTCTTGAAAATTTAGAAAAGGGTTTTGCTTCTTTGATGAAATTCAAGTGTGTGCTTGATTAAATGATTCCATTGATTGTGTTGGGAAGAAAATGAATGTGTGCATGTGATTGTTGCTTAGAAAATCAAAAATTGAGGATTTGCATATGAGTTTTTGCTTCGGCTTTTTGCTAATTAAGAAGGAAAATTCGGTTTTGTGGGTTAATCTTGTTGAACACTAGGATTATGTGGCTTAAAAGTGATTACATGATAATTTTAAAGAAGATCAATTAGTGCATGTTATTGATTAGACCTTGAGTTGAAAATTATGTTCTTGCCGAATGAAAACAAGATAAAAAGGGGTTAAATATTGATTGAGCAAATGCATGTTGGTTGAATGAGTTAGGTGTTACATGATTTGGTGTTTAAGTGAATGGAATGACCTAGTTAAGAACTAAAATAAGTGGGAAATGTGATGTATTGCCTTGCATGTTAAAATCCATTCTTGTATGTTGATTTATGGAAAAACCCGAATGGATTCTTAGGAATAGAAAGGTGAATTAAGTGGATTGAATTGCTAAGTAAAAGTTGGATGCATGATAAAGATCAAGTAGTGTTGTGTTCGAATTTTTGATGATTAAAAGAAGTTGATTTTGGCCCTTAACGTGGTTATAATTCGGATTTTTGATTAAAAAGGATAAGGCTAAAAGTGAATAAATGAATCTTGTGAATTTCATTAGTTGTGCATGAATGTGAGATTGAAATTGAATATATGTGAATGTGTTTTGTATGTATGGTTCGAATTAAGGAGCAAAAGAAAAGGAAATTAAGTTGATTGATATAAGTGATAGTACATACGTAAATGTTTGGTTGTAAATGGGTCTTGTACTCATAAAAGAGAGTCGTGTTAGTGTGAATTGAGACATAGCCAAGGTCAAGCGAGTACGCTTTGATTGCTAGGTATATAAGGATTATGCTATGTGCTAAGTGCTATGTGCTTATATGTATAAGCTACATTCATATGCTCGAGTCAAAGATATAATCGAGTTATCGTATAGAGTGATCGTTCCGGGAACGAGAGTTGGGAATCTAATTAAGATTTTTGGTTTTATTGTAGATTCGGAGCGTGAGGGCATTCAGTCTAGGAAAGGAAAGGATTTACTAGGTGGCAGTAGTTCAACCCCCAGGAAAGCAATTTCAGGCAAGTAACTCTGATTACTTGTGTAAATGATTATAAAGGAAATGTTGTTCATACCATGTAGAGTATTGAACTGTTAAAGTATGAAACCCTTACTTTATGAAACCCTGATATTGATTTGAAGTACCCTTGTTCTTGATAACGTGGTATTGATAATCCTATTGAATTCACCCTTTGATAATCTACCTTTCTGTTCAAGTTACATATAATGCCATGAATCATATTGAACCTATTGATTACCTTGGTTAACTCTGTTTAATGATACCCTGTTTCTCTTGATCACCCTATTGATCCCTAAGTTATTGCTGATCCTTCAAATTTAGTGCCTTGTTGTCCCTGATACAGAATTCTTGTGAATTGTTCCTTGCGTATCTTTGATTCACTCCCTGAACCTTGTTTCTTTAAAATCTGATTTAAGAATGAGTTTCGACTTGAAAGAGTCCGAATAATTTCAAATACTTAGTAATGATAAAATGGATTTTAGAAAACCTATTTGTTTTTCCAACTCAAGGTTTTCCAAATGAATTCCTGATGGATTGGATTGAGACGTAAGAGGCTAGTGGGACTAGTCCAGTCATGGTAAGAGGCTAGTGGGACTAGCCCAATTTAAGGCTGAAATTATGTCGATTGGTACCTTAAAGACCGGAATGGAGGTCGATACGGGCTGATCACCCGTATATAATGAAATGGAAAGATAAAGTGATCCAATCAAGGGTTCTAAATGATTATTTAAAAAGGGAACTGAAACTTTTATTCAGTAAATTGATTTTTGGAAATGAAAATGGTTTATAATACTTTGAAAAGAGTTGATTATGTTATTGTGGAGCTTAAAGCTCGAGAACCCTGATTCTTGAAATTGTTGATCATATGAATGATTCTATATCTTGAAATACTGTTGCTTTCCTCTATCGAAAGATTTATTTTGATCCTATAATGATTTGTGATGAATGTCGGCTTTTATCCTGTTTCGAGCCTTGTTTCTTGAAAGCCCTACTATTCTTCAGATACCTTTCCTTATTCCAAAAAAAAAATGGAAATCTGCCACCTAGATTAGTTAAAGTAGAATGCTCTAGTTTGTTCAAAGTATATTGAGATTTAATATTGTAGAACTGCTATATAGTTACTTGCTGAGTTTTATACTCATTTGTTTTGTCTTAATCTAACCATGGCAGTTAAGCAAGAAGATGGTCAGGCTTAGGCGCACTGCTCGTAAGAGCGTACCTGGTGGTCCCTACCATGTTGAGGGCTTCCGGTTTCCAGAGCAGGTAGTGGTTTGTATGAGTGAGCTCACGCCTAGAAAGAGGTGTATAAAGATACAATGGGTTATCTATCGGTTTTCAGTCGGAATCGATATTGTTTATTTAATAGTATTTTGGGTTTGTAAGTTATATTTTATGATTGGTAGTTGTAATCTTGTCTCATACTTTATCCTGTTGATCCTGTTAGTAGTTAATCGGGGTTTATGCATATTTAATTATTAGAATAGAGGTGTGTGAGTCCTCATTTCCTAACCCCGAGATTGAGGGCGTCACAGTACTTGTTTAATCTTCCTTTTCTAATGAGGAATTCAATTTCATCTTTCAATTGTCTACACTCATCGGTGTCATGACCAATATCCTTGTGAAATCTACAATATTTGCTCTTATCTAGCTTGGTAGGATCAGCCTTCAAAGGTTTAGGCCATCGAATATCTCGATCTTTCTCAATTTTCATTAAAGTCTAGATTCTAGGAGCATTCAGCTTAGCATACTTAATGAACTTTTATCCAGGTCCTCCCTTCTTCGGGGTTGAGTCATTGCTTTGCTCAGTTCTAGGATACTTGTCCTTTGCAATATATTCCAGATCGGTTTCCGTTTCTTGCCTCCAGCGGTCTCATTACTTACTATAGTCTTCCTCATGCTCTCTTCCACCTTGATATACTTCCCAGCTCTATCTTGGAGCTGCAACATGCTTTCAGGGGGCGCTTGGCCAAGGACATCTTGAAGAATTCATCCCTAGTTCCCTGTTGCAGTGCTATCATAGCCACCTTGTCATCAAGGTCTGGGACTTTTAAAGTTTCTTTTGTAAAACGATTCAGGTAATCTCTTAAGGATTCCTTCGCTCCCTGCACAATGCTCATGAGGGATGCTGAACTTTTCTCATGCACTCTCCCGCTGATGAACTGCTTAATAAAAGCCTGACTTAATTCTTTGAAGGACCCAATAGAGTTCGGGGGCAAATGACTATACCATCTTTGAGCCATACCCGACATGGTTTGAGGAAAGGCCTGGCACTTAATAGCATCATTCACGGGCTACAACAACAGTGCATTAGAGAATGTCCTGACATGATTGGCAGGATCTCCAGGATCTCCAAGGGGAAGAAGATTTCTTGGATCAGCCTTTGGAACAACAGCCCTTCTCTGTATTGGACCCTCCAGGTCTATGATAGGAGGAGGATTCCTCCCCCTTGGAGGTACTGGGGGTCTGGTGTTCTGGTGTGCGTCTAAGTCGCGCTTCAACCTTTGAATCTCAGCATCGTGAGCCCTGATCCCTTCCTGCACTTCTTGGGGATTCACCCCTCGGGTACTCCTAGGACGTTGGTTGCCATCAGCCATCGGTTCTTTGCCAGCACGTCTCCTCTTTGGGGCCACTTCATCGTCTGAAGATTCGGAATCTCTCTCAGTATAAGGACCAGAAAATTCCTGATCCTCCGGGATAAGAGCCAAACCTCGAATATAGGGGGGTGTTTTCCTTTGTGCTTCACTCCGTCCAGTATACCCACTTCCCCCAATCTCGGGGTAAAGGGGCATCCCATAAGGGGGATTAGTAGTCACAATAGTTGAATACTCATACCCAATGGGTCGAGAATTCACTGGTGTGTGTAGTTGCTGAAGTTGGAAATTCGTCCCTTGAGTAGCCGGGGGAATCGTCCCTTGAGGTTGAGGTTCAGTTGCCCCTACCTGGGCTCCTCCTTGGGTGACGGTATAGGTCGAATGCGGAGGTATCTCCACTGTTGACGAAATCGCTTGGGTTGTCGCAGCTGGTGTACTTCCATGGGTACTGTTGCCACTCCGTGTTCTTGCCATGGTTATTGTTGTGCCTTCCCACAGACGGCGCCAAATGTTATGTTTAAAAAACTAGAGTATATTAATTGTTGTGCTTATTGCTAAGGTTCGGGAGCTCAAGGCCTATAATGGCTGCTCTCGTGTTTCGTGACTTAACTCTGCCTTCACGGGATGCCTACGTATCTCTGTGAATTAGAGAATCAAGCCAAAAAACGTAGTTCTAGGTTGGTGGGGGTGAGACCCCTTATATAGATGTTGGGAGTCCTTGAATTGGACTTGGGTTAGGAGACTTGGTGGACAAGCGTTGGAATTAGAATGGACTTTGGAGTCCTAGGAAGTAGGAAGTTGATTCCTTATCCCATGAGGTTCCTTGGAGACCAATCTACAAGGATTTATATCCCCACTAGGACTCATCTTAATAGCTGTTTTTCTCCCTTATTAATTAATTACGAAATTAATTAATATTCAGGGTTTTGGGCCTTCTTTGTTCCATCAGGTCTGATCTGGTCCATCAGGCCTGATCTGGTCCATCAAGCCTGCTCAATATGTTAATCTTTTTGGTCTGAATGTCATACATCTTCTTATTGGGCCTTGTAGCCCCAATTATGTATAATTAATGCAATATTAATTACGTAATCGGGATTTATTTATTCCCTATCAACCAGCATAATACTGATCATAGGGCCGCTTTCCTGGAAGCATATCAAATGAATAACCTAACCCCTTAGGATCGGGATTACCCCCATACCACTCCACCATGTGCAATATAATCGAACTATCAATGGCAGCACTAGGGAGCTGAAGTTGTTCATGTGTGGCCCAACGAACACGAGTTGCCACACACAACCTCATCACTATGGACGCATAGGGTATGGAACTCGTAGTGCTCCCTCTCAAAAATCACAGAATACCACGGTGAATAATCCTACTAATGTCCATATAATCCCCCTTCAGAATACCCCATAATAAATGTGCTCACTCTACAGTCACCTAATGTATATGAGACGATGGCAGAATATTAGCACAAATAAAGGCATTCCAAGCACGGGCAAATCTGTTCATACAAGAAGCAGTGAATGTGGCATAACCAGTTGTGCCCCTCTCGAATTTCCAATGAGTCTTAGGCACACATAGAGTAGCAACAATCAAATCCAAGTCAAAATCCTCCAGAGTCTTATCATTCCAAATGGTTTGACCGAATATTTTCGCGGACTAATTAATTACCCTCCTTATCGCTCCAACACTATACTCCACCTTCATCCCCCTAACCACCGTGAAACCATTCTTCTCCGCCCTCGCATTAGCATAAAACTCTCGCACAACACTCATAGGCACATCAGCGGGTTCCTCACAAAAAGAAACCCAACCCATCTCCTGAATCATTTCCAACAGTTGATCATCCTTCCCTGATGGCAGACAACCTCGCTCCTTGATGATTGGCTTCGAAAGAAGCCTAGTATACTCCACTTCAACCTCGGGAGTAGAGAACCTTGGACTTACACCACCCACACTTGATGAATCGGTGGTCCTGCTATCGACTTGTGTTCTTTGTCTATTATTGGAAGTGAGAAGAGAGAATAAGAGTTATATTTGAGAGAGAATTTGTGTTTGAGAATTTGTGAATTGGTGAAGAAGTTGTGTATGAGGTGTATGTATATATAGGTGGTGAAAGAGAATTATATATGGAATAGAAGTGGGAATTGATTATGGGAATAATGGGAGTATTGGGTTTGATTTGGAGAGGGAATTATGGGATGTGGGGGAGTAAAATTAGGTTGGGAATTGATTTTGGAACAAAATTCCCGTTTTTTCCCCTTTAACTGCCTTTTAATTTTTTTCTGAGTCAGGACCCGGCGCGGCCGCGCGCTGAGACAGCACGGGCGCGTGCTGAGACAGCGCGGGCGGGCGCTACTTCTGCCAAATCGGCGCGGCCGCGCGCTATAACAGCACGGGCGCACCATGTTTCCATGAAATCAGCGCGGCCGCGCGCTAGGACAACGCGGGCGCGCCATGCTTCTGAAGTGGGCCCTGAATTTTTTTTCTTTTTCTGATTTTTTTGTGATTTTCTCCTTTTTTCTTGCTTCTTCTACTTACTAATGTACAACAAACTTGGGTTGCCTCCCAAGAAGCGCTTCTTTTACGTCGCTAGCTCGATGTAGAATCTCGAGATCAAACGGACAATAGAACGGCACTCACCACCTCGCGGTTTGCCATGTCACCATAGTAATGCTTCAACCTCTGACCATTTACCTTGAATGGTGGCCCAGATCATTCTCAAAAATTTCCACCGCTCCATGTGGAAACATAATTTTGACAAGAAACGGCCCTGACCATCTTGACTTCAACTTTCTAGGAAAAAGACGAAGATGAGAGTTGAACAAAAGAACTTGTTGCCCTGACACAAATGATTTGAGCACTAAACACTACAAGAAATAGTGCAAAAGACATCACGCTTTTAACAACGATCTGAAAAGCCACCGATGTTAACAAGTTTTTTAACATCGCTTAGTTTTTATTCGATGTTAAAGGGTTTGTAGACATCGGTTTCAAACTTAACTGTTATCTAATCTCAATTTTTTAAAAAAAATAAAAAAAGAACTACTACAGTACAATATACGTTCCCCCTTAACTAAAATTCTAATTCCCCCACCCCAAAATTTATTCCACATTTCCCCCTTTCTTCTCCCCTATCTTCGCCTATCTCTCTCTCTACTCTCCACTCCTCTACTCTTCTCTCATCTGCTCTAGCTCACTATTCAAGCTTCAGAGCCTAAATTTACCATTAATTTCACAACAGAACCCCCATTTTAAGAATATGTAAACCCTAATTTCAATTAGTTACAAATGGAGTAAAATTAGTTCAACACATCTTCAATTTCTTAGTTTAATTTCTACAATCAGTGGAACCCATCTTTAATTACCAAGATTGGGTTAATATTTCTTTATATTTTGTGTAAATTTTCTTTTTTCTCCCAACAGATTTGAGAGTTACGGAGAAAGAGAGTGGAAGAAAATAAGAAAAGAATGCAAGAGCTCAATCTCAACAAGCTGACTGAGGCTCTAAAACCCGTCTATTCTGTGATGAAGAGGTTCTTTGTTCATTTGTTGTAACATTTAATAAAGGGGCTTTGATGATTTTATATGATTTTGTTTGTTATTGATGGTATAGGTGATGAAGAAGCCCCAGACTCCACGCCAAGATGTTGATCTATTGCCTGTCCGGAGGTCTACTCGTGTTGCTGATTTGCCGCCTCCTAATTACAAAGAAGTAAATTTATATACCCTTTTAGCAAACTATTTGTTTTCGTGTTTTTTGAATTTATTGGCATGTGTTATTTTGGGGGTTTTATGTTTATTATATATTTTTATATATTCCATTTGGTAGACTAGTTTTGAGTCTACGTAGTAACGTAGAACCCGGTTTGGGTGTACGAAGAAGAGTATAAGACCTTACCCGTTACCTTACTCAGAAAAGTAGAGTAATTGTTTCTGTGAAGATCTCCCTTCTGAAAGCATTATGGGAAAAAGTGCAGAAGAAGAGCTAATTCTGGATGAAGAACCCCAGGTAAAACTGTTTGATGCATATATAAAATCCTTAGTTATTTACTGTTTTTGAAGTTTATTTACCGTGTTTTCAGAATATGATAGAAGCTGAACTTGGAGAAAAATTGCTAGCTTCTATTTCGAAATTGCCAAATAAGAGTAGACCTGCCAGTATAGTTATGAAGGCAAGTTAGGTCACCGTATTTTCAGTTACTGGATACTAATTCTTTGATGTTTTGTGATCAATTTTGCGCATGTTTCTTGTTCAAAAACAGAAAGCACACATTGTATTTCCAGCACACTTGATAGCTGTGGCCATATCAACTCTACATAATCTTGATTTAAGATGGTCTGGATCGATCATGCCTAATGAGTATTTTCTGCGTATATGAATTTGGATAAGCTTGAAGCATTAAACTCTTCTAAAACTGGTGACAAGTAGGGTATAGAAAATCGCGAGGATATAAACAGTAAAGTAAGTGGTACCAAGACAAATGGCGATAACAGTGATAATGAAGCTACAAGCAGTGTAAATGAAAGTGATAACAGTATGCAAAGACCTGGAATCTCATCATCTACTAAAAAAAGGGAAGGGCTCAAAAGAAATGCTGGAGGGGATATTGCTCCAACGAGCAGACACTATAGAAGCATCTCAATTTACTCGGGATGGTAGGTTCTTGGGGCATTTTAAGCCACTGGATGGAAAACCTGAAGTCTGGGAGTTGGATACCACCCAGTGTTATAGTGCATATCGCTATGGTCAACAATACGCTGATGAGAATGGAAGGTATGGACTAGCTGAAGTAACTATGAAGCTAATGGATATTGTTCTTAGTTTACTAGTAACCTGCAATATGCATAAGAAGTTGTGTACTTGTCTTATAAAGCTGATGTATTTGCTCTTCTCTAATATCTTGCGGATGCATTTTGCCTTTTTTCTAATTAGTTATAGACGTATATTGTGTTGCTCTAATTACTCGTGTTCTGCATATTAGGTCATTCATCCACAGATCGTTGTCCGAGAATATACTTCATGAAAACAGATTCCTGATGTCGAACTCGAACAACAAGGGTTTATCTAAATCTGCCTCGTCTGATAGATGCCAAGACGGAAGCAAGGTGTTTGGTAAGTCAACAACAGATGTTTCAGCTTGTGAAACTAACCTAAGTTTCTCAAGGTTTGTTTAATTTTAAAGAAGTTGTATTGAATATAAGTAATTGGGTTATTGATCTAATTACATGGTTAGCTGATAATAAGATAAGAGAGGGAGGATGATAAGAAAACGAAAACCATGAAAAGATGCTATGGATAGTAATGTTGCACAACCCTGAGGGCACTTGCAAATAAAATGCTGATGTGTGGATGTATGAGCACAATTGTTTACATGTATTTCATCACCCAATTTCCCTAGACTTCAGGTTCCATCCAGTGGTAAAAAATCTTCTTCATTTGTTCGAATTAATAAGATTCTTATTCCTCTGATTTAGTGAGAATCAGATTTTGTTTGTTTGCATGCCTTTGTGTAGAACATATTTCCCCTAAATGTTATATGTTATGTGAGTTATGTGTCTCTGTAAATATTCTTCCTTAAATGTGCTAGTATAACAGATAACCTTTTTGATTTTCTTTATTTCTTGGCATCAACTAGACTGGCTTGTTTTATACTTGGTTAAAATAGTAGCTTTTAAAACTAAAAAATTCTTCAAGCTGTTTAAAATGTATGGTTCCGTGCCTTGTGGACTTGAAGAGCTCAAATAAATACCATTCCATCTGACAGCACTCTTGTATTATACAAGATTTTGAGTGTTCTCTAGATAGTCTACTACTCTCCTTCAACCTTATTTCCAACGACTTGGAAATGAAAGTAGAAAGAATTCTTCAAGCTGTTTAAAATGTATGGTTCTGTGCCTTATGGACTTGAAGAGCTCACATAAATACCATTCCATCTGACAACACTCTTGTATCCT
Organism: Apium graveolens; assembly: GCF_009905375.1. Classification (NCBI taxonomy): domain Eukaryota; kingdom Viridiplantae; phylum Streptophyta; class Magnoliopsida; order Apiales; family Apiaceae; genus Apium; species Apium graveolens. Next base: position 146,733,063 of record NC_133656.1, on the reverse strand, counting down.
ACAAGATTTTGAGTGTTCTTTAGATAGTCTACTACTCTCCTTCAACCTTGTTTCCAACGACTTGGAAATGAAAGTAGAAATTTTGTTTCCTTCCTATAGTGACTGGTCTTCTTCCTACATTCCCACTGTATATATGGCCTGCGGACGTAGCATGATGAGATATTTTGTGTTGCTGAAGTGTTTGATAAATTATATGTAACTTATAAATTATTGGATGTGATGCCAACTACTAAACTTGTGGAGGTATTCAATTTCTTGTTTGAATTGGCAGGTGCATGATGCAGGTCATATGGTACCCATGGATCAGCCCAAGGCTGCACTTGAAATGTTGAGAAGGTGGACTCGAGGCTTACTTTCCGAGGAAACAAGTGATCCATAAGATTTGGTTGCTTCAATATGATCTTTAACAAAAAATTATAATCTAATAATAGCTTGTAAATATGTACCAAAACTTGAATCTTAGATTTGGTTGTATTATTGTTTGTTCTAAATAAACCGATTATCTGATACAAAATAAACATGCCTACAAAACCGATGTCTGGGACAGTTATTAACATCAGTTAGAGAAAACAACGATGTTAAAAGGGCTTATTTACAACGTTTATTTTAAATAAATATTGTCTTTATATTTTTTTCCTTGTGTGAGACATGCTTAAAGTGATATAATTTGCAATATATCACTATATTGAACTGGTGATCATAAGTTAAAATGTGAGATACTAAGAAAAAAGACATCAGCTTGTTAACTAGAACCGTTGTATATTGGTCTCTTAGACATCGGTTCCTAACTGATGTCTAAAATTATGGACCTTTCTCTACACATGCAAAGACATCGCTTTCAAAAAGTTTTAACATTGGTTTATAACTGATATCTTTTGACATGTTTCTTGTAGTGAAACCCCGATCGTGCCACCTCTTGACTTTCTCCTTATACATTTTGTTCTCATAAGCTTGAAGTCGAAACTCGTCGAGTTCATTCAATTGAAGCATCCTCTTCTTTTCAGCCACATCCAAGTCCAGATTCAACTTCTTCAAAGCCCAATATGCCTTATACTTGAGCTCCACAGGCAAATGACACCCTTACCATAAACCAACTGAAACGGCGACATTCCCAATTGAGTCTTATATGCTATTCTATAAGCACAAACAGCTTCATCAATCTTCAAAGACCAATATTTCCTTGATGGACACACAACCTTCTCTAAAATGCGCTTGATCTCTCTATTAGATACCTCAGCTTGACCATTTGTCTGAGGATGATAAGCCGTAGCAATGCGATGATTCACATTATACCTTTTCATCATAGCAGTAAACTTGCGATTGCAAAAATGCGATCACTCATCACTGATTATGACTCTTGGAGTTCCAAACCTTGTAAATATCTGCTTGTGAAGAAAATTAAGCACCACTTTCGCATCGTTCGTTGGCAACGCCTTAACTTCAACCCATTTCGACACGTAATCAACTGCCAACAAGATATACTGATTGTTACAAGATGAGACAAATGGCCCCATGAAGTCAATTCCCTAAACATCGAAGACCTCAACCTTGAGAAGCACATTAAGAGGCATCTCATCCCTCTTAGACATATTACCCACTCGTTGACATTGATCACATTTCAAAATGAACTAGTGAACATCTTTAAACAATGTCGGCCAAAAGAAACCTGCTTGAAGAACACGAGCTGTTGTCTTTTCTCCACCATAATGTCCTCCATAATCCGTTGAGTGGCAATCTCGCAAGATCCCCCCCCCATTTCGCTGTAAGGAATACATCTCATGATGATTTGGTCAGCTCTTTGTCGAAAAAGAAACGGGTCATCCCACATATACCACTTCACTTCATGTAGAAACTTCTTCCTTTAAGCATAAGATAAGTCGGGAGGGTAGTTCACAATATCTGCGAACCACGATTCTTCTTCTTGCACTCCAAGCAGCTGCTCATCAGGAAAAGATTTATTTATCAATGTCTTATCTAATGAAGTAGCATTAGGATTCTATAAACGTGAGAGATGATCAGTGACTTGGTGTTCAGTCCCATTTCTGTCCCTGATCTCTAGTTCAAATTCTTGAAGCAAAAGAACCCATCTAATCAATCTAGAATTCGAGTCCTTCTTTGAGACTAAATATCGAATTGCAGCGTGATCAGTGAAAACTGTCACCTTAGTCCCAAGTAGATACGATCGAAATTTCTCAAAACCATAGACAATAGCTAAAAGTTCTTTCTTAGTAGTAGTATAATTCAGTTGAGCACCATTTAGGGTCTTACTAGCATAGTAGACCACATGAAATATGTTGTTCTTCCTCTGCCCAAGAACTGCTCCAACTGCATAGTCACTTGCATCGCACATCATCTCAAAAGGTTCATTCCAATCAGGTGCAGTTATGACCGGTGTCGTGATTAAATTCTTCTTCAATGTATCAAAATCTTCAAGGCACTCATCATCAAACTTGAAAGGAACATCTTTCTCTAACAAACTGCACAATGGCTTTGAAATTTTCGAGAAGTCTTTGATGAAACGCCTGTAGAAACCCGCGTGACCAAGAAAACTGCGAATTCCCTTAACAGAAATGGGTGGAGGAAGATTCTTAATGACCCCCACCTTGGCCTTGTCCACCTCTAAACCATTACTAGAAACCTTGTGCCCGAGAATAATGCCTTGACGCACCATAAAGTTACATTTCTCCCAATTGAGAACCAGATTGGTCTCAACGCACCTCTTGAGAACATGTCCAAGATTTTACAAGCATTCATCAAAAGAATCGCCAAAGACTGAGAAGTCATCCATGAACACCTCCACATTCTGGCCAATCATGTCAGAAAAGATGGCCATCATGCATCTCTGAAATGTGGCTGGTGCACCACACAGACCAAAAGAAACTCGTCTGAAGGCGAAAGTACCAAATAGAAAAGTGAAGGTAGTTTTCTCCTGATCTTCTGGGGCGATACAAATCTGATTGTAACCTGAATAACCATCCAGAACATAATAGTACTCATGACCATCCAAGCTGTCAAGCATCTGATCAATAAAGGGCAAAAGGAAATGATCTTTTCTAGTGGCTTTGTTCAGCTTCCTGTAGTCCATACAAACTCTCCACCCCGTGACTGTTCTAGTAGAAATAAGCTCATTCTTCTCATTTGCTACCACAGTAGTACCACCTTTCTTTGGCACACATTGAACCGGGCTTACCCATGGTCTGTCAGAAATAGGGTAGATGATCCCTGCATCTAGCCACTTGAGAATTTCCTTCTTCACTACCTCCTTTATGATTGGATTGAGTCTTCTTTGCTACTCAACCGTAGGCTTGCTACCTTCCTCTAGCATAATTTTATGCATACAGTAAGAAGGGCTGATTCCCTTGATATTTGCTATTGTCCATCCAATTGCCGATTTGAACTCTCTTAGAATCCTCAATAGCTTTTCCTCATCACTACCTGAAATGTCAGATGCAATAACAATAGGCAGAGTAGATGCATCACCTAAAAATGCATACCTCAAATGCTTAGGTAAAGGCTTAAGCTCAAGAGTGGGAGCTTCCTCAATAGATGACTTGAGGCGTTTAGGAGCTTTGTTCAATTCCTCCATTCCAAGAGATTCAAAATGCATATCTATCTTCCTCTTCCAGGGAGAAGCATTCAAATACTGCAATTATTCTTCACCTTTATCATCTTCACTATCTGAATTCCCTAATAAGGCTTTTTCTAAGGATCAGACCTTAGCAATTGATCAAGTTCTGATGTGACCACCGAATCGACCAACTCCACTTTTAAGCACTCATCATTATCAGTAGGAAATTTCATAGCATTGAACACATTAAAAGTCACATCCTGATCCAGAACTCGTATTGTGAGCTCACCCCTCTGCACATCTATTAAGGTTCGACCAGTCGCCAAGAAAGGTATCCCCAAGATTATGGGAATCTTCTTATCCTACTCGAAATCAAGAATGACAAAATTAACAGGGAAGATGAGTTTATCAACCTTGACCAAGACATCCTCCACAATACCTCGCGGATATGTAATAGAACGGTCGGCTAATTGCAAGGTCATATAAGTCGGTTTTGGATCAGGCAAGTCCAACTGCTTGAAGATTGACAAAGGCATCTGTGGTGCCCCAAAATCCGGGGTCAGGAATTTCGGAGGCCACGCCATCTAAACTACTACAAACCATATACCTCACACTATAATATATAAATACTCACACTTTACGACCCCACACTTATCACACACACACTTACAGGTTATTGTCTTGGAAACGAATCATTCATAGCTAGAGTAATTCAACCATAAAGTGATAATTATTACAACCCAAAAGTAATTAAATCTTAGCGGGGAGTAACCTTTAAGTAAGGCTAGTCCGTCGGTCAAATATACGTTTCTTATTTATTACCTTACATAAGTCATACTTATATATAAGCCGAACTAAAAATAACTGAAAACCAATCCAGCTTATTCGGACTACCTGTGATACAACACCAAACAATCTACGGAACAGCTGGCCATTTCCTACCCATTTCCTGGCTGTGGTTCTCATGGTAGGCATCTTGATTCACTGTTGTGTTGTGTCAATTTAAGAAAACAAGTGTGAGCTATAATGCCCAACATAATAATGTACAGTATACTAATGACTGTATGATAACTTACGTAAAACATCATATATAATAATTATGTTCTATTCGAAATTAGTTTTCCTTGGTGATACACACCTTCTTATGAAAACAATACTTTAGGGGATTTTATTATCCTACGAATACCTTAATATTAAAACCTAGCACCTAGGCTTGGGTTACGGTATTGCATCACAATTTCAATTGGAATAATTAGGACACCTGTTGGAGCCACCGCATATAATGATCAGTCGTAATATGATAATAATAACCTATTCTACTAGTAGAAGGACGACACCTTCGTATCCCGGTTATCACCCTTGCCGCATTCGGGCTACGTGTCCCATTTTTGGGTATACATATACTTCACAAGTTCCTGAGTACACAGAGTACCTTCGCCTGCAGTACCTTTGGTAGTCCATCTAGCACACATAGTACCAGAGTCTACCCCTCCCTTGTCCTTTTAAAAAGAATTCTATTATATCTCGAGAACTCGAACCACATCGAAGTTCCCCAAGCATTTTGCTTGTTAATAGAAACAGTTTATCTTACTAAGATATGAATGTATATATATATATATACGTACTTCCGAAATTTTCGGAGGAAGTACTAAGGATGTGAGTTGACCGTTGTCAATAGATAATTAAATAATGGGAAAAGTCTCTCCTTGAAACGATATCCAAAATATTAAATAAGTTAGGATAATATTCTCCGACCATCTGAAATTATTCGAATGATTTTCGAAAATCAGAAAGTAATTTAAATCCGGTTCTATGATTTTTAAATCATAAATAAACCCTTTGATTAATAGTAAATAGTTAAATAATTAAACCTCGAAGGAGTTTACTTTTAAAAAAAATAAAATAATATTCCTCAACTAATTTATGTTTAATACATTAATAACTTTAATATTTAATCGAGATTGAAGTAAATATTTACTGGAGAATACTTCTCCTTAATAAATGAATACTAAGTAAATATTTCTTGTCCAAATGATAAAGTATAGTTGAGGGATTACGATCTTTGGAAATCATTTTAATAAAACCTCGAGGTATTCAATATTGGTAAGTGGACGTCGAGTCCCTTTAAAACGTACTACTATGGACTTATAATCGTCCTATAATATCATCGGAATGATTCCCGGGTTTTTATCTTGAAATCCCGACCGACTCTCGGTCTTATTATAATACTTTAAGCTTATAGCGGAATTAAACATTTCACGATATATACTTATCGTACAACATCGCTAAATCATGCAAAAATTCAATAACTACGTATCATGGCAAACATGGTACTTATGCAATGATAATAAAACAATCCTTTCACAACACAACAGTAAATAGAGTTGGGTTCATAAACTTGCCTGGGTATCTCGAGGTGGAGGATGCTTTAGGTTCCGCTCGAAAATTTATAATCATAAACACAATTCATTTTGTTAGGTCCCGTTCTAATTTACGGCGACTCGCACTCATGCGCTACTTATTATGCACCCTCTCAACTTATATTACCCTTATTATTCCTTTAAGTCCTTATTCACATCATGGTCGCTTCATTTTTCTAAGTATCTTAGGTTCATTTTTATTTTCGTCGTCGGCTCCGCTTATGGATTCTACTGTTTCTAATCGCGCGGTCTCGGCTCCAATATTTTTATAAAACTGAAAAATCATTATTTTCACTTGAAATTTTTATGGCAGTTAGGAACTCAAAATACTACTCTCTGTAAAAATTTCATGATTTATGAACATTCTTAAGTCGATCCTTTATATTTTCAAAGTTCGTAATTCGTAGCAGTTTTTGTCGCGTAAATCACTTTTAGTAAAACAACTATAACTTTTTATCTGTAAATTAGAATCAAGCGATTAAAGCACCTAAAAGATCCTTATAACATTTTCTATCACAATCAAGGGTTATTTTTCAATAAACTATAGTTTACATCTTCGGGACTTTCTGCAGAAACTTAAAGTTATGTTTTGTTCATTTTAGCGAGATTACATTTACGATTGAAGTTTCGTTTACGCCTTAAATCTTATAATACCACCAACAATCATCATATCATCATCAACACACTAACTCCTCTCAAGAACATCATGTTCTTAAGGCAACAACAATCAACCTTAAATCTACTTAGCTAAACATCAAGATTTCAACAATATCACCTCTAAAACTAGGTTTATAACTACATACTAAAAGGATCTTGAAATTGAATCTTAAATAAATTTGGGTCAAAGAGTTTTACCTTTCTTGAAAGCTTGAGATGTTTTCTTGAGGATGGTGGAGTCTTGGGAGTGCTTGGTATGGTTTTTGGAACCTATAACCACCATTGAAATCAAGAAACCAAAGAAGAGTTACTATTCATACTATTCATTCTCAACTTTCTTAATTTTATTACACCCATCAAACCTTGATAAAAAGAGATCAAAGAATTATCTTATCTTAGTTTGGTTGTTAGGAAGCTTGAGAATTAAAGGGAGGATTTAACCATGGCTAGAACTTGAGGTTTTGAATTTGATTTCTTGGCTTGAAGATTAAGGGCCGAATGAAGATTGATGAAGAAGGGGGCGAGAGTTTTTATGCTTGCTCCTTGGTTGCTTCTAGGAAATGATGTTGGTGATATCTTATATTGATTTGATATTCTCTAGTTTAGGATCCTAGGTTTATTCTTGTTGCCAAATCCAAGGCAAATCTAAGTAGCTTCCTAGTTTACAAGCTAAGCTACTTGTTTTAGCTTCCTTAGCACACTATTTGATTAGCCTTGGTTGATCATCCTATATCTAGCTCACTATTTGATAAAGTAACCATGGTTACTTTCTTACCATGGTTAGTTAGTGTGTTACATTTATTTAATCATTTACGTGTTCGCTCGGTCGCTTAAACATTTTCGTAATACTTTCTCGTAAATGGTTCGCGATATAATTCCTTTCGCATGTATTCCTTATGTTTTAAATTATCATACTTGGATATAAATCTGTAGGGTTTTAATCTTGTAATTACATTGGGATTCCCGTAATCCTCGATGAGTCATAAATATGGTCGTTTTTCAAAGTTCATTTATTTCAAAAACTATTAACATTTACATATACTCATTTGGTGTGTATAACCGTAATATCAACTCCGAGACTCATTTTCTCATGTACTACATAGTGTGGGCTCAAAAGTTTTTCCCGCCCGTTAGGGTTACTATTCATTAAACGTTTTACAAGGTCTCAAAAATTCGAGTTATTACAGTCTTCCCCTCTAACAAGGATTCCGTCCCGGAATCAGTTGGAAAATAAGTGGGGGTATTTATTCCTCATTGCGTCTTCAAGTTCCCAAGTTGACTCCTAGACATTTTGATTCCTTCACAAGATTCTAACCAGCTTCACAGTCTTGTTCCTCAGCACTTGTTCTTTTTAGTCCATTATCCTTACTGGCTGCTCGATGTAGGTCAGGTCTGGTTGTAAATCTACCTGCTCGTATTCTATTACATATCGTGCATCTGCAAGGTACTTCCTTAACATGGACACATGGAACACGTTGTGCACTTGTTGCAGATTAGGAGGCAAGGCGAGCTCGTAAGCTAAAGGTCTTATTCTCCTCAAAATTTCAAAGGGTCCTATGAATCTGGGACTTAGCTTCCCTTTCTTCCCAAATCTCATCACTCCTTTCCACGGAGATACCTTCAATAGCACATAATCTCCTACTTCATATTCCCTATCCTTCTTGGTATGGTCGGCGTACTTCTTTTATCTATCCTGACCTGCTACAAGTCTTTTCCTGATGAGTCTCACCATTTCCCTGGTCTGTTGGACTAACTCTGGTCCTAATATCTTGTGTTCTCCAACTTCATCCCAACATAGGGGAGAGCGAAATCTCCGTCCATAAAGAGCTTTATACGGAGGCATTCCTATGCTAGCGTGATAACTATTGTTGTAAACAAATTCGATCAAGGGTAAGTGGTCATCCCAATTTCCTTTGAAATCAATGGCACATACTCGTAGCATATCTTCTAGGGTCTGAATAGTCCTTTCGCTTTGTCCATCAGTCTGGGGGTGGTAAGCGGTACTCATGTTTAGTCTGGTACCTACGCATTCCTGGAAGCTTCTCCAAAATCAGGAATTAAACCTTGGGTCTCTATCTAACACTATGGCTACAGGAACGCCGTATCTCACTACAATTTCCTTCATGTAAATATCCACCAACTTGTCTACGGTGTACCTTTCGTTGATTGGTAGGAAGTGTGCGGACTTGGTCAATCTATCTATGATAACCCATATGGCGTCGTGATTGGTCTTTGTCCTTGGTAGGCCTGTCACAAAATCCATGGCTATATGCTCCCATTTCCATTCCGAATTTCCAGGGGGCGTAATAGTCCACTAGATCGATGATGTTCCGCCTTCACTCTCTGGCATGTCAAGCACTTTGTGACCCACTCTGATACTTCTCTCTTCATGATAGGCCACCAATAATATTCCTTAAGGTCACGGTACATTTTCATACTTCCTGGGTGGATTGAATATCTGGAGTTGTACCTTTCATGCAACAGCTCATCCTTTAACTCTTGCACATTTGGAATTCAAATTCGGGACGCATACCTCATGATCCCTTTCTCATCCTTCTTGTATCTCACTCCTTCATCGGTCAATGTTTCTCATTCTTCACCCGCCTTCTTTTCCTGACACACTCGTATCTTTTCAGTCAGTTCCGGCACTAGCTTAATTTCAAATAATCCTTCCATTCCTTTACCGATCATTCTCACGTCAATTTCCATTTTCTCAAATTCTTTAATTAACTCCTCTGATGTCATTATCATTTTGAGTCTTTCCTTCCTACTAAGGGCGTCAGCCACCACATTGGCTTTACCTGGGTGATACAAAATTTCACAGTCGTAGTCCTTTATCAACTCTAACCATCTCCTATGTCTCATGTTCAGTTCCTTCTGAGTGAAAATATATTTGAGGCTTTTATGGTCTGTGTAGATCTCGCATTTCTCATCGTATAGGTAGTGTCTCCAAATTTTCAGGGCAAACACTATGGCTGCTAGTTCTAGATCATGAGTCGAGTATTTGCTATCATACTCCTTCAATTACCGAGAGGCATACGCTATAACTTTGCCATGCTGCATCAGTACACATCCTAATCCTTTAAGCGATGCGTCACTGTATATCATAAACTCTCCCTTTCCATCGAGAAGAGCGAGCACTGGTGCTGACACCAGCCTCCTTTTCAGTTCCTGAAAGCTTTTCTCACATTTCTCTGTCCATATGAACTTTTCTTTCTTTCGGGTAAGTCTAGTCAGTGGACCGGCTATCTTAGCAAAATCTTGCACGAATCTTCGGTAATATCCTGCTAAACCCATAAAACTCTTAACCTCTGTTGGGGTAGTTGGTCTTTCCCAGTTGGATACCGCCTCTATTTTGGCAGGGTCAACTAAAACTCCTTTTCTACTCACCACATGTCCTAAAAACTGAACTTCTCTTAACCAAAACTCGCACTTCGAGAACTTGGCATACAATTTCTCATTCCTCAAGATTTCTAAGACTATTCTCAAATGTTCTGCATGTTCTTACTCTGTCTTTAAGTAGATCATAATATCATCTATAAAAACTATCATGCATATATCTAGGTACTTTTTGAACACTCTGTTCATCAAATCCATAAAGGATCCGGGTGGATTGGTTAGCCCAAACGACATGACTAAGAACTCACAGTGCCCATACCTAGTGCAAAAAGCAGTCTTCGGTATATCCTCAGGTTTGATTTTTAATTGGTGATATCGTGTTCTCAAATCTATTTTGGAAAAATGTACAGCTCCCTTGAGTTGGTCAAATAGGTCATCAATCCAGGGGAGAGGGTACCTATTCTTAATAGTCAGCTTATTCAATTCTCGATAGTCTATGCATAATCTCATACTGTCGTCCTTTTTCTTTATGAACAGTACTGGCGCTCCCCATGGCGACACACTGGGTCTTATCATTCCATTATCTAATAACTCTTGCAGTTGAGAAGCTAGTTCCTTCATCTCAACTGGGGCTAGCCTATATGGGGCCTTGGATACTGGTGCCGTTCCTGGTGCTAATTCTATAGCGAATTCTACTTCCTGTCAGGTGGCAACCCTGGTAAGTTCTCTGGAAACACATCCTCGAATTCATTCACTATGGGTATGTCCTGTATATTAGGGACTCCCTTCTTGGTATCTACCACATAAGCTAAATAGGCCTCGTTACCTTTCCTTAATAACCTTTTTGCATGTAGCATGGTCAGAAATTTCTGGTTCCGTCGTCAACCTCTAAACACTACTTCTTTCCCATTTTGCACTCGTATCTTTACCCTCTTCTGTTCACAATCTATTTACGCTCCATTACTGGATAACCAATCCATTCCTAAGATTACATCAAATTCTCCTAACGCAAATGGGATAAGGTCAACCTCGAAGACCTCCCCTTCTAATTTCAACTTGCACTTAGGGTGTACTTGATTCACAAGAATTATTTCTTTGTTTGCTATTTCCACTTGTAATACCTCACGTAAGGGTACGGTGTTAAGTTTTAACTTTTTAGAAAAATCTTGAGATATAAATGACTTGGTTGCTCCGGAATCAAATAGGACATTTGCATGTTCGGAATTTAACAAAAGGGTACCTGCTATCACGTTCGTGTTTCGGACAGCATCCTGAACAGTCATGTTGAAGGTCCTAGCAGCTGGGGGTCAGTTGGATGCAGCTCTGCTCATCCCTGAGGCTGGGGGCTTCAGTGTCGGGTAATCCTTCCTCATGTGTCCTACTTTCCCACATTAGAAACATGTTAAGTTGGGTTGGTTGCAGTTATTGGCAAGGTTTCCGGTTTGACCACACCTATAGCATTTCAAAGGGGCTCTCGCCTGGCTGCATACTCCAAGGTGCCTCCTCTTACAGGTTTGACACTCCGGTATTGGGGCGCGGGGTTGGCTATGAAATGTTGCCCTAGATTGTCCGCCGCTCTGGCCAACACTTTCACTTGGGGATTTTCTGAATCCGGGGCCTCGTGCAGGTTGGGACACCACTCCCCTGACGAACCTACTTGGAAGGCTCCTGTTCCTGGTTCCTATTCCTTGGTTTCCTATCTTCCTCTTCTTATTTTCCTTTTCCTTCACACTCTACTCACTGCCAGCTTCAACAATCGAGGCTTTTTGTACTAAGGTGGCATACTCTGTCAGCTCTAACACCGGCACTCAGTTTTGCATCCACTGTTTCAGACCAAGCTGAAACCTTCGCGCTTTCTTCTCTTCGGTATTCACAAACTCAGGCACAAATCTCGACAACTCAGTGAACTTGGCCTCATATCCGGCCGCAGTCATCTTATCCTGTTTCAACTCCAGAAACTTAATCTCCATTTGGGTCTCCATAAACCTAAGGAAATACTTGTCTAAGAACAGTCGGGTAAATCTATCCCATGGGATCACAGTATAAGTCTCTAGGTTTCATTTGGACTCCCACCAGTAGTTAGCTTCTCCGTTCAGCATGTAAGAAGCGAAAATGGTCTTGTGTCGTTCCTCTACACCTAGTATCTCGAAGGACTTTTCTATCTCTTTGAGCCAGGCCCGTGCTTCAACGGGGTCGGCAGATCCTAGAAACTCCGGGGGTTTGAGAGATTTGAAGGCCCTAAAGGCAGTGGCTGCAGTCTGTTGGGCAGCATGTGGCTGTGTTGGAATAGGCTGTTGGTTCAGATTTGCTCTTAACAGTTCCATAAATTCATTCATGGGGTTCTCTCCCTGATGGGTATCCTCAGTCTCTTCTTCTACATAGTCTTCCTCGTCATATTCATTATAGTCTAGGTCCTCTTCACTTTCCTCATTTACTACAGGGTCAGATTCATGCTGTTGTTGGTTAACAGATTCTGCGGGCTGTGCCCTGATTCCTCTTCTACGGGGTGGCATTGTTCTGATAATGAAAATTTGTCAATATAGTTGTAATATTTTATAATTGGATTAATTTATTCATATGTAAGCATGTCATCTATTATCTAGCATGTTTTTTATAAAGTACAATAATATGGACATCAATTTCTTAATAACTGCTAGATATATATTTCATAAGGTCTCCCACTTACATCTGGGGGACAAAAGAACTAGTTGAGTTCATACATGCCTGATTATAATACATCACTACTTGTCCTGAATACTGAAATGCAATTACATAAGCCGTGTACCCTGAAGGGCTAGGAACGCTATCTACTACTAGCTATCCTATCAAAATTGGTGACAAGTCACCCAGCCTTCTTCAAGGTCTATATCTAGTCACTAGTCCCTCAGTCACTGTCACTGTGCGGGAGGTCACGCACCCTCATCATCGCTCCTGCCAACATCAGCTCTGCATCAACTACCGAAATGTACCCTCCAATCATTGTCATCCTCATCTGAACCCGCGTACGGAGCTCGATCCCATAACTCTCCCTGCGGGCTATGGCTGGGGAAGCAGCTCTGAAGTCCCCTGGGTATCCTAGTCTGATGGCTCTCTCAGCTGTCAGTGCCTGGCGTAACTCCACGATGCGAGCAGATGTCGTAGTGATCTCAGCGTTAAGCTGAGCCACCATCCAGTCGTGTACAGCTACATGTATGGTCGTCGGGGGAGGTAGAGGTGAGTTTGGGTCGCTAGAGGATATGTCGTAAGCCTCGTAGACCTGTGCATATATCCCATCCTCGTCATCATCATCAATATAGGGCATATGGCTCTGAATCCCTGGGGGTGGGGTAGGAGAGCGAATGGTCAGGTGAGGGTACATCTCTACATCCCTCCAGGCTAAGCCATCTCCCTGGGTCATCTTAACGTCATCAGCTATGGGGACAGGAAGGACGGTCTCCTCCTCCGGGACATCCTCAGTAGGGTCATCATCTGAGTCATCAATGGGTGGGTCCTCTGGCTCGGGAGTAGGGTCATGCTCAGGAACCATGAAAGGCATATGTCATAGCCTATTTGTTTATTCGAGGATTTAACTCAACTCAAATAAGACTGTAACAAGTAAATAGTAGTTCTATCGTCAAAGAGGTCTCTCAAAGTAACATCTGTCAAAGGATTAAGAAACATTGTTCATCTACAGACTTGAGGAATTAATTCACTGGAAGAAGTTCAAGGAATTGATCAAGCCTCAGTGATATAAATTAAGATTGTGGATTTAATCAAGTAACAGAGATCTTGTCAGGGTATCGGATAATTACAGGGATTTAATCTGAAGAAAATCAAGTTATCAAAGTCAAGACATGAAGAAACGTCACGGAAGTTAGTCACTCATGAACCAGATAGTACATCGAGTGTCAACATTGAAGTGGTGAAATTGATTCATAATTTTCAGAAGATTTTCAGAAGAGTGGTTGATGTTCAAGAGTAGTATTAATTCTCTATTAATTAATTAAGTCATATAATTTAATTAAGAAAATAAATTATATCTACAAAGATTAATTTATTGATTAATTGAATTAATTGATTAATTAATTCTGAATTAATATTATGAATTTTCAGAATTGATTTTGAATTTATATTCAATATTAATTCAGCATTACAATCAATTGAACCAGTATGACAATCAATTGTCATACCGAAAGTCATGCTAGTTCAAATGGATTGTCATACCGAAAGTTCTACCAGCTATGGAATTGTCTTGCTAGTTCAACAGATTGTCATGCTGATTGTCTTGCTAGTTCAAGCAATTGTCATACCAATTGTCTTGCTAGTTCAACAGATTGTCATGCCGATTGTCATGCCAGTTCAAGCAATTGTCATACCGATTGTCTTGTCAGTTCAAGTGGATTCTGTTGATTGAATTATAAAAGAAACGAAGCAGCAGACATTCAAGACATTGATTAAAAATTCAACAGACATCAACCATTTCAAGAACAAAAGAAAAGCAGCAGCAGCAAAATATTTCATCTCTCAACTGCATTCAAAATCATTAATTTCTAGTAACTAAAGTTAAATCCAAACCACTAGAAATCATTCTCTAGTTCTTGTGTAACTATCTAGCGGATCAAAATCCCTAGAACTTAATCTCAAATTGTTTTTAGCATTTGATCTTTTTATTACAAAAATAGAAAAAGTTCATGTCAAATTTATTCTAGATTTATGATAATTTATTTGAGATTAATCCCTTGTAAACGATATCATTGTTGTAACACCTTTCAAGTTTAATAATAGTTTTATTTAACTTGAATTTTGTTTCACTTTTTTATTCCGCATTAGATTCGATTAAACGGTATAGTTTGTATTCAACCCCCCTTCTACAAATATAATGGGATCTAAAAATTGGTATCAGAGACTTCTGATTAATGAACAAATTAAGATCCTAGACTTTTGTGATTTTTCAACTCCTTGAAATTTTATTTCTTTAAGAATTCATAATGATTTCATGAAAAGTTGGAACCGTTAAAATTCCACTGTTTGATAAAGAAAAATATATTATGTGGAAGAAGAAGATGCTCTTGTTTTTACAAGTTGCAAATCCCAAATATCTGGATGTGTTAAAGAAGGGTCCAAAAATTCCGATGGTTATTGAACCAGAGGTTATAGAAGATAATGTTGTAATTACCAAAGCTAGAACCTATGCAAAAGAGCCTGAGGATTTTACTCCTGCTGAAAAGGAAGAAGCCTCATTGGATGCCAGCCTTCAATTAATTTTAGTTGATTCCCTTGATCCCTTGATGAACAGACATGTGATGAACTCTAAAAATTCCAAACACATCTGGGAAACTATTGAGGTGATTAATGAAGGCACAGAGGAAGTTAGGGAGAACAAGTTAGAGATCATAACCTCTGAGTATGAACATTTTAAATCCAATCCAGGAGAAGGAATTACTGAAGTGTTTGAGAGGTACAATGCATTGATCAACAACCTGAACATAAATGGAAAATATTATTCAATTAGGGAGGTCAACAAAAAGTTCCTTTTAAGACTGCCAACTCATCTTGAACCTAGAATCATTGGCATAAGAGAAGCGAGAGATCTGAGTGAGATTTCTTTGGAAAGGCTCTATGGTGTGTTAAAAACCTATGAATTGGAGCAGATTCAGCAGAAGGAAGTCTACGGGAAAGGTAGAGTGGTCAGCACGTCTACTGCTCTAGTAGTTGAAGGTCAACAACAATAACAACAATCTCAACAGTCAGAGAGAATGGTACAGTCTTCCAAGGCTGAGGAAAATGTGATAGTAGCAGAATATGATCCTCCTACTACAAATCAATTCGGTGATGATATTTACTCCTTGGAAGACCTGGAGCAATTGGAAGATGAGTCAATGGCCCAGAATGTCAAGAGATTCTCCAATGTCAGATTCAAGAGAAATCCCAAGTTCAAGTACAAGTCCAACTACAACAGATTCCAGAAAGGTGGATCTTCATCCTCTAACACCAGCAGTGGTGGATACAAAACATGGATGGTTGATCAGAGCATCATTCGATGATTTAACTGCAATGAGTTGGGGCACTTTGCCACAGAATGCAGGAAGCCAAAGCAAGTAAGGAAGAACTCTTATGATTCAAATCAGAAGAGTAACTCTGAAAGGGCTTATTTGGCAAATGGAAGAAGCTGGGATGATACTGATAGTGAAGATGATGAAGATGGGAATCTTCCTCTTATGGCTATTGATGGAAATACTTCATCGTCAAGAAAAGAGGTAAAATTTACTAATGCTGAATTAGTTTATCATCTAGGAGCTTCCTTAGATTGTGCTCGTCGTGATAATGAACTATTAATTCAACAGATCAAAGACCTTGAGAAAGAGGTCAATGAATTAAAACTTGTGCACATTAATCAAGACAAGGTAAAAGAACAAGTATCTTTTCTAGAGAATAGAGTTAACTGTTATAGACAACTCGAAACTATTCTCAAAGACAAGATCACCGGTCTTGAGACTAAGGTTAAAGCTTACTTTAATTCTTGTTCGAAGGCTAAAGAGTTCTACAATAAGCAAGATATTAATAAAACATCTGGAATAGGTTTTGATTACAATGTTGCTATTGGAGATTTAGGCATAAACTCCCCTCCTCATGTCTGTGCTAAAGGTAGGGAAGTACCACATGTGCTTAAGGGTGTTGATAAACCCCTCTATAAAGAATCAATTGTTGAACCATTTGATGAGACCTCCTTTATTATTCAAGAAGAAATACGTGCTGAAGATCTTACTAATGAAAAGGTTATTTCCAAGCCAAGTGTGTCGAAAGTTCCAGTCAAAGTTGTGAAAGCAACTGAGACTAACTCAAACACACATGAGTTGGATAACAAAAATGCTATGTCTACCATGCATAATTTGCCTGTTGCTAATCCCTCTCATAAAGTATGTGGTGTTCCTAATTGTATGTCTTGTGTTTTTAATTTGATGTATGCTTATTTTAATGGTAAGCATGTTTCTAGTGATAAGACTACTCCTCGTCAGCATGTGAATAATAGGAAGCATGATAGGTCTAAGACTGCTAGTCCTCCTAAGGCTAGAAAGGAGACATTTGTGCCTAAGCCTAAAAAGAAATTTGTTAAGGCTGTTTACAAGGTCAAATGTCCAGTCGTTGGGAAAGTTGAGAACATAAAAAATAAGAATGTTGTTTTGCCTGATAAAGGCCAATTCTATAAGTATGCCGGACCCAACCAAGTTTGGGTTCCGAAGAAGGTCTAATCCATTTGTATTGCAGGGTATTAAATAGGTGGAACCGGCAGGGTGGATTCTTGACAGCGGATCATCAAGTCATATGACCGGAGATAGAGCCTGTAGGATTTTATACATCACAGAAGCATGGTAAAACAATTTTCTTGATATAAAATCCAAATAAAGGCATACAAATCGTGATTAAATCATATGGGATCGATTTCTAACCTTTAAAAGCGATCCAAGAACGATGAGCGGAGATCCATAATAGCTGATCCTCAAGTGTGAAGCACTCCACCGGTATCCACCAAGAGATCAATGTAATGGAGGAGGAAGGGGTGGGAGAATTAGGGTTTGCTCAACTTTTTAGGTTAAGGCAAAATTAGGGTTTATAATAGTATATTTATAGGCAAAATTTTCAGCTGAAAATTTTCCCATAAAATATTATTATTATTAACCCTTTATTCTTATTAACCAATTAACTAATAATTAAAACACCTTTTAATTATTAATCCTTTTTCTAAACACTTTAGAAATAATTCTCACACTTGATTTAATTTCCAAAAATTAAATTCTTAATTAATAATATTAAGAACTATTTCTTAATTAATTTATAATCAATTAAATCTCATTTAATCAATTATTAAATTTTCCAATTAATTGTTTATTACATAAATAAATAATTATCAGCCATTATTAATTAATTCCTCCACCATTAAATCATTCTCTTTTATGGTGTGACCCTGTAGGTTTAATACTAAGCTGGTAGTAGAAATAAATAATAATAAAACTATTTTATCATTATTTATATAAATTCTCTAATTCATTAAATATGATTAATTAATTAATCATATTTATTCTACATCATGAGGGATACTTCTTAGCATATCGCGACTATCCAGATAATACGAATTCACTGCTTAGAATACCAAGAACCCATTCAGTGAATAGTTACCATACAATCAATTCCTTCTATCCTGCAATGTCACGATTAAATACAAGGCATGAAACTTGTGTCAAGCCTATCTTATTTAATCATATGCTTTCCCATTCACTATGCTTAGTTCTAATTAATTTAAATTAGAAACTCCTTTCTAATTTCATTCATTCTGGCCAGAGATTCCTGAACTAGCATAAGTGGATCAGCATTGAACATTCTCTTCCTTCACTGGAAGGGGTAGATCCTTTATTGATCATACACTATCTTCGTGTACAAATTCTTTTACCCAGTAGAGCCCTTATAATTGTCCATGGAGACTAAGAACTAAACCAAAGCATAGTTCAGTGTACACAAGATGACTATGATGACCTCAAGTCTAAGGATACTTGTACAACTATCACTATGTGAACAACTGCTGACACGTGAGTGAACTCCATCAGTTATTCAGCTGTGTGAGTCATGTTCAGTGAACTTATTCTATAATAAGCACCTACATACTAGCTATAGTGTCTCCACACAAATGTCTATGAGAATAAACAACCTTCATAATGAAGCAAGCATAGTATTTATCGATCTTGGCGGATTATTAATTACCAGTTAGTAATCCTACGACCAGGAACTATTTAAGTTTAGATTTATCATCTTTTAGGTCTCATTATTATGATGTCATCACAATCCATAAAAAGCTTTACTCTAAACTATGGTGTATCTTATTTAAACGCTTAAAATAAATAAAGCCCGTAATAAAAACAAAACAAGTCTTTTATTAATATCAATGAAATCAAAACAAATTACATAAAAGTTATTCCTAAATCCTCATACATGATTGGACTTAGGACACATCTCTTTCAATCTCCCACTTGTACTAAAGCCAATCACTCTGGTATCTAATACCCATCTTGTCTTTATGACGATCAAAGTGACTTTGAGAAAGTGGCTTTGTTAAAGGGTTTGCTATGTTGTTATGTGTGTCAACTCTCTCCACATTGACATCTCCTCTTTCAACAATCTCCCTAATCAGATGAAAGCGCCGCAGGACATGTTTGGAATTTTTATGAGACCTAGGTTCCTTTGCTTGTGCTATTGCTGCGTTGTTATCACAATACAACATAATAGGCTCTTCAACGCTAGGAACAAATCCCAACTCAGAAACAAATTTCCTCATCCAGACGGCTTCTTTTGCAGCCTCACTTGCAACTATATATTCTGCTTCCGCTGTGAAGTCGGCCGTTGTAGACTGTTTGGAACTCTTCCAACTAATCGCACCACCATTCAGAGTAAACACGTACCCTGACATGGATTTGCTATCATCACTTTCTGATTGAAAACTGGAGTCAGTATAACCCTCTATTTTCAACTCAGATTCACCACCAAAAACAAGAAAAATGTCCTTAGTCCTTCGCAAGTACTTAAGGATGTTCTTCACTGCTTTCCAGTGGTCTTCACCTGGATTGGACTGATATCTGCTCGTCACACTAATTGAATAAGCAACATCAGGCCTAGTACACAACATCGCGTACATGATAGATCATATTGCTGAAGCATAAGGAATCTTACTCATACGCTCTCTTTTCTTAGGTGTCTTAGGAGACATCTTTCCGAAAAGGGACACTCCATGGCTCATCGGTATGAGACCTCTTTTGGAGTTTTCTATGCTAAACCTTTTAAGCACTTTCTGGATGTATGTACCCTGGGTAAGACCTATCATTCTTCTAGATCTATCTCTATAGATCTTCATACCGAGAATGTAGGATGCTTCTCCCAAGTCCTTCATGGTGAAGTTCTTTGATAGCCATACTTTGACTGATTGAAGCATCGATATATCATTTCCTATAAGAAGTATGTCATCTACATACAATACAAGAAATGTTACCGCGCTCCCACTAACCTTCTTGTAGACACATGGTTCATCTATGTTTTTGATAAAACCAAACTCTTTGATTGTCTCATCAAAACGGATGTTCCATCTACGAGAAGCTTGCCTTAAACCATATATGGTTCGCAGTAGCTTACACACTAGGTGTTCATTTCTCTTGGAAAGAAAACCCTCTGGTTGTGTCATATACACTTCCTCCTCAAGTTCCCCATTGAGGAAGGCCGTTTTCACGTCCATTTGCCAGATTTCATAGTCGTAGTAAGCAGCAATCACAAGCAAAATCCGAATTGATTTTAACAGGGCTACACGAGAAAAAGTTTCATCAAAGTCAATCCCTTGCCTTTGTTTGAATCCTTTTGCCATGAGCCTGGCCTTATAGGTCTCCACCTGGCCATCTGCTCCAATCTTTCTTTTGTTTACCCACTTGCACCCAATAGGCTTAACACCTTCAGGCGCCTCAACCAGAGTCCATACTTGGTTGGTATATATAGATTCCATTTCGGATTTCATGGCACTATGCCATTTTTCTGAGTCAACACTACTCATATCCTAATTATAGGCCACAGGGTCGTCATCATCAATGATTGACAACTCATTGTCATTCTCAATGACAAGGCCATAATACCTCTCAGGTTGGCGAGACACTCTCCCTGACCGACGAATGGGCTGTTCCACAGAAGGTTGTTCAGTCTGAACAGGTGTTTCCACTTGATCCGTAGTAGTTTGTGCTTCTTGAACTTCATCAAGTTCAATTTTGCTCCCACTGTTTCCTTCAAGGATAAACTGCTTTTCCAAGAAGGTAGCATGTCTGGAGACAAACACCCGATGATCGGTGTAAAAGTAATACCCTAAAGTCTCTTTAGAATATCCCACAAAATTACATTTTACGGATCGAGATTCCAGCTTATCTGGGTCAACTTTCTTGACATAAGCTGGACATCCCCAAATCTTAACGTGTTTAAGACTCAGTTTCCTTTCTTTCCATATCTCATATGGAGTTTGAGGAACAGATTTGGAAGGCACCTTATTCAGTAAATATGCTGAGATTTCTAATGCATAACCCCATAGGAATACTGGAAGATTCATATAGCTCGTCATGGACCGAACCATATCTAACAAAGTTCGATTTATCCTTTCAGATACCCCATTCAACTGTGGAGTATATGGAGGAGTCCACTGGGAGACTATACCATTTTCTTTGAGATAATCTAGAAACTCTCCATTCAAGTATTCACCGCCTCGATCTGATCGAAGAGTTATAATACTATGTTTGGTTTGTTTCTCCACTTCATGCTTAAATTCTTTGAACTTTTCAAAGGCTTCAGACTTGTGTTTCATCAAATACACATATCCGAATCTAGATCGATCATCTATGAAAGTAATGAAGTATGAAAATCCACCCATGGCTTGCGTAGACATTGGTCCACATACATCTGTGTGTACCAATCCTAGCAAATCTGCAGCCCTCTCTCCATGTTCACTAAATGGAGATTTGGTCATTTTACCCAATAGACAAGACTCGCATGTAGGATATGATCCTCAAGTGTGAAGCACTCCACCGGTATCCACCAAGAGATCAATGTAATGGAGGAGGAAGGGGTGGGAGAATTAGGGTTTGCTCAACTTTTTAGGTTAAGGCAAAATTAGGGTTTATAATAGAATATTTATAGGCAAAATTTTTAGCTGAAATTTTTTTCATAAAATATTATTATTATTAACCCTTTATTCTTATTAACCAATTAACTAATAATTAAAACACCTTTTAATTATTAATCCTTTTTCTAAACACTTTAGAAATAATTCTCTCACTTGATTTAATTTTCAAAAATCAAATTCTTAATTAATAATATTAAAAAAATTTCTTAATTAATTTATAATCAATTAAATCTCATTTAATCAATTATTAAAATTTTCCAATTATTTATTTATTACATAAATAAATAATTATCAGTCATTATTAATTAATTCCTCCACCATTAAATCATTCTCTTTTATGGTTTAACCCTGTAGGTTCAATATTAAGCCGGTAGTAGAAATAAATAATAATAAAACTATTTTATCATTATTTATATAAATTCTCTAATTCATTAAATATGATTAATTAATTAATCATATTTATTCTACATCGTGAGGGATACTTCTCAGCATATCACGACTATCCAGATAATACAAATTCATTGCTTAGAATACCAAGAACCCATTCAGTGAATAGTTACCGTACAATCAATTCCTTCTACCGTGCAATATCACGATTAAATACAAGGCATGGAACTTATGTCAAGCCTATATTATTTAATCATATGCTTTCCCATTCACTATGCTTAGTTGTAATTAATGTAAATTAGAAACTCCTTTCTAATTTCATTCACTCTGGCCAGAGATTCCTAAACTAGCATAAGTGGATCAGCATTGAATATTTTCTTCCTTCACTGTAAGGGGTAGATCCTTTATTGATCATACAATATCTTCGTGTACAAATTCCTATACCCAGTAGAGCCCTTATAATTGTCCCTGAAGACTAAGAACTAAACCAAAGCATAGTTCAGTGTACACAAGATGACTATGATGACCTCAAGTCTAAGTTTAGAGTTATCATCTTTTAGGTCTCATTATTATGTTCTCATCACAATCCATAAAAAGCTTTACTCTAAACTGTGGTATATCTTATTTAAACACTTAAAATACATAAAGCCCGTAATAAAAACAAAATAAGTCTTTTATTAATATCAATGAAATCAAAACAGATTACATAAAAGTTATTCCTAAATCCTCATACATGATTGGACTTAGGACACATCTCTTTCAGAGACCTGCTATCAAATGTGGTTGAGAAAGCTGCCCCAGTGGTTACCTTTGGAGATAACAACAAAGGTTTAACTGAGGGATATGGCTATTTGCAAGATGGATATGTTATCATTAAAAATATGTATATTGTGCAAGGACTTGAACACAATCTGCTTAGTATCAGTCAGTTCTGTGACAAAGGCTACTATGTTTTATTCGACAAGCTGAAGTGTCAAATCCTGCATAAGAAAAATGAAAAACCCTCCTTGATGGGAATCCGGAAAGGAAATCTGTTCGTAGCTGACATTATTACGAGGGACAAGGCCAAACTGGATGCTAGGTTATTATCAGGAAGCAGTATCTAACATTTAGCACCAGTGACGAGACTTGAGAATATTACGACATATCAGGCACCTGATGCACATTACACTTGGAATTGGACTCTAGTAGATATGTACAAGTGCACTCCTGGTTGGTGAGTCAAAAGAGGAAGTCAATGCACCACAGTTCATAGACTTTGCAGTTTTAGATCTATTGGACTATGCAATCTCTTCTTCACAATCTCACTTCAGGTTGGTATGAACTAGTGTACTACTCAAGCAATCGTCAAGGACATGGTATGGCACTCTAACTGAAGTTACAGTTGAATATGAACTAGTAGAGTCGTCATATTAATAACTCTCTTATCACTAGGCACAAACATATTATTTTAAATGTGCAGTGATATATTGATAATGTTATATGTTGGTCTACAAACAGACTTGTGCACTCGAACAGTTTTAGGAGAAAATTAAACTTCTTTCTACTTTAGTGATTTCTTATTTCATTAAAATCTTTTGAAATCACTATTGTAAATCATTTCTCTCAAAAGATTAAATGTATATTTTTTATTCATTATAGATCTTAAGTACATTTTATTTCTATTACCATATATTCTGTGATACAGGTTCAGCCTCCAATGGCCTTCTTTCATTGATAGTCATGAGGTTGAAAACCCACAACTTCTATCCCAGACTGTAAAGACAAATACGGAAACAGAACCAACCAACACTCTCTTACCACTAAAATGAAGTATGAATGAGCGTGAGGGAGATAGTGCCTTAGTGCACCACATAAGGAAGGTTATAAAGTCAACCCAGCAACTCTATCTCCTACAAAGATGAGTAGTATTTAAACCGAGATAACTGCTAGCCCCCATACATCTTCTCAAAAAGATGTAATGGCTGAAAAGGCACAAAAACAGTTACTAGATTCATCCTCTCAACAGGGTGCGTCTATTGAAATTTGTCTGTCGGCCAGGGTATCCGATGTAATGTCACCACCTCAAACATAAACAATTCTTGATGCACAAGGAAAGGTTACACACACAAAGGAGGAGTTGACGGAAACAAGAGTTTCGACCATTTTAAGGTCAGATTCGATTGTTCTAGGTTCTTTAATGGACCAATTGCCTTTATAGGTGTTAGGAGAGGATACTGATCCAATAGCCATATGTCAGTGGTCAATGTCTACTTCCTCAGGCTTAAATCCCCTGGATACATCTGCGGATAGTGGATCTGACATAGGCGCAGATCGAACACTTGTTGACAATGATTCAGATATTACCTGATGAGTCACAAGAAAATGTCTTCACAGACATTAGAAGGGAACTTTTATCTTTATGCTAAATTCGTTGGATCATTATTTACCTTCCCAGAGTTCAAATCTGGAACCCTAAAAGGGAAACTAGCAGCTTGTAGATTATTACTCATATTCATCTGACGATTTTAACAAGGATGGGGATTTGCGAACTCTCATTGCACCACATGTGACCTCCTTAAGGATGGCTAAGGTGATTTTCCTTGCAGGTATAGCTGAATTTTGGAGCTATGAGAGGAGTGATACACTTGTGAGAATGAGTGTAAACACGAGTGGAGAGAAGAGTGAAACACATGTGAGGTACACTAAACAGAATCACACATTCATAGTGGGGAAGAAAGAGAATCTACCTGTTATTTCTTTTCCAACCAAGTGAAATATGAGAACTCCTTCAGACAACGGCATACATTTCTTCTCTAAGGGGGATATAAAAGCTTACGTAATAGTTTGGAGGATTGCTCAACTAAGGGGGAGAAATAGCAGGGAGGAAAGAAAAAAAATAAGGTAAAGCACATGTACACTACACCACACCATTGTTGTTTGTAACTACGGATCCCATTGTATGGGAGAGGTGGTAAACACAAGTTGATTTCCTAGTAATCAGAAGAAGTGGTTTGGTTCATCACTATTCTTCATAAGGGAAGAAGTTGTTTTCCAAAAGGGGAGTACCATTGGTTTTTATCTGCGGATCCTATTGTACGGGAGATGTGGTAAACGAAGGTGATCTCCTTTAAGCAGTTGATTCTCATAGGGGGAGAAGCAAGAGAGATATGCGCTTCTTAACAGGAAATGTGGTTGTACAAAAGAAGCTGCTGATAATTACTTCAAGATTAAGAAGTATTATCTGATAGAGATTTGAAGAACCAAGGAAATGAAGATGAAACTATTTAAAGATATGTTCAGTCTAGAGGAACATCTATCTTAATTTCTTTTGGAATCTGGAAAATGTTAAATATAATACAGAACTTTTCTGCTATTTACTTTACATTTCTGTTTACATTTTTTTCTTATTTGTTAGTTGAGTTATCCTCTAGGTATTTGTTGTTATTGTCTAACAAACAAATAGGGGGAGATTGAAAGGCATATGTCATAGCCTATTTATTTATTTGAGGATTTAACTCAACTCAAATAAGACTGTAACAAGTAAATAGTTGTTTTATCGTCAAAGAGATCTCTCAAAGTAACATCTGTCAAAGGATTAAGAAATATTATTCATCTACAGACTTGAGGAATTAATTCACTGGAAGAAGTTCAAGGAATTGATCAAGCCTCAGTGATATAAATCAAGATTGTGGATTTAATCAAGTGACAGACATCTTATCAGGGTATCAGATAATTACAGGGATTTAATCTTAAGAAAATCAAGTTATCAAAGTCAATACATGAAGAAACGTCATAGAAGTTAGTCGCTCATGAACCAGACAGTACATCGAGTGTCAACATTGAAGTGGTGGAATTGATTCATAATTTTCAGAAGATTTTCAGAAGAGTGGTTGTTGTTCAAGAGTAGTATTAATTCTCTATTAATTAATTAAGTCATATAATTTAATTAAGAAAATAAATTATATCTGTAAAGATTAATTTATTGATTAATTGAATTAATTGATTAATTAATTCTGAATTAATATTATGAATTTTTAGAATTGATTTTGAATTTATATTCAATATTAATTCAGCATGACAATCAATTGAACCAGTATGAC
The DNA here is from genome assembly GCF_009905375.1 of Apium graveolens. Lineage (NCBI taxonomy): Eukaryota > Viridiplantae > Streptophyta > Magnoliopsida > Apiales > Apiaceae > Apium > Apium graveolens. The sequence goes on along the minus strand of NC_133656.1, from coordinate 146,706,939 downwards.
AAGTATGACAATCAATTGTCATACCGAAAGTCATGCTAGTTCAAATGGATTGTCATACCGAAAGTTCTACCAGCTATGGAATTGTTTTACTAGTTTAACAGATTGTCATACCGATTATTTTGCTAGTTCAAGCAATTGTCATACCGATTGTCTTGCTAGTTCAACAGATTGTCATGTCGATTGTCATGCCAGTTCAAGCAATTGTCATACCGATTGTCTTTCCAGTTCAAGTGGATTCTGTTGATTGAATTATAAAAGAAACGAAGCAGCAGACATTCAAGATATTGATTAAAAATTCAACAGACTTAAACCACTTCAAGAACGAAAGAAAAACAGCAACAGCAAAATATTTCATCTCTCAACTGCATTCAAGATCATTAATTTCTAGTAATTAAAGTTAAATCCAAACCACTAGAAATCATTCTCTGGTTCTTGTGTAACTATCTAGCGGATCAAAATCCCTAGAACTTAATCTTAAATTGCTTCTAGCATTTGATCTTTTTATTGCAAAAATAGAAAAATTTCATGTCGAATTTATTCTAGATTTGTGATAAGTTATTTGAGATTAATCCCTTGTAAACGCTACCGTTGTTGTAACACCTTTCAAGTTTAATAATAGTTTTATTTAACTTGAATTTTGTTTTACTTTTTTATTCCACATTAAATTCGATTAAACGATATAGTTTGAATTCAATTCCCCCCCCTTCTACAAACATATTGGGACTAACAAACCATAACATCATCAACAGGGTCAACTTCCCATATAGGCTCCACTGGTACCTGACACAATAGGCAAGGTGTTACTAACTTAGAGTCGGAATTCCCTTGAGGGTAAAAACTGTCAAGACTACCCGTGTAGCCCGACGACGAACTCGACTTGAGCTCTAATTGATTATTTATTATCTTTATTTCTTCGTATTTATATCCTATCATTTCCAAGATTTGATAACCTAAGGCTCTGATACCATTTCCGTGGTGCCCCAAAATCCGAGGTCAGGAATCTCGGAGGTCACGCCATATAAACTACTACAAACCACATACCTCACACTACAATATATAAATACTCACACTTTACGACCCCACACTTATCACACACACACAATTAGAGGTTATTAACTTGGAAACGAATCATTCATAGCTAGAGTAATTCAACCATAAAGTGATAATTATTACAACCCAAAAGTAATTAAATCTTAGCGGGGAGTAACCTTTAAGTAAGGCTAGTCCGTCGGTCAAATATACGTTTGTTATTTATTACCTTACATAAGTCATACTTATATATAAGCCGAACTAAAAATAACTGAAAACCAATCCAGCTTATTCGGACTACATGTGGTACAACACCAAACAATCTACGGAACTGCTGGCCATTTCCTACCCTTTTCCTGGCTGTGGTTCTCATGGTAGGCATCTTGATTCACTGTTATGTTGTGTCAATTTAAGAAAATAAGTATGAGCTATAATGCCCAGCATAATAGTGTACAGTATGAAAATGATTGTATAATAACTTACGTAAAACATCATATATAATAATTATATTTTATTCGAAATTAGTTTTCCTTGGTGATACACACCTTCTTATGAGAACAATACTTTAGGGGATTTTATTATCCTGCGAATACCTTAATAGTAAACCCAGCACCTAGGCTTGGGTTAAGGTTTTGCATCACAATTCCAATTGAAAGAATTAGGACACCCGTTGGAGCCACCGCATACGATAAACACCTTCGTATCCCGATTAACACCCTTGCCGCATTCGGGCTACGTGTCCCATTTTTGGGTATACACATACTTCACAAGTTCCCGAGTACACAGAGTACCTTCACCTGCAGTACCTTTGGTAGTCCATCTAGCACACATAGTACCATAGTCTACCCCTCCCTTGTCCTTTTAAAAAGAATTCTATCATATCTCGAGAACTCGAACCACATCGAAGTTCCCCAAGCGTTTTACTTGTTGATAGAAACAGTTTATCTTACTAAGATATGAATGTATATATATATATATCTATATATATATACACTTCCGAATGTGAGTTGACCATTGTCAACAGATAATTAAATAAGGGGAAAAATCTCTCCTTGAAACGATATTCAAAATATTAAATAAGTCATGATAATATTCTCCGATGATCTGAAATTATTCGAATGATTTTAGAAAATCAGAAAGTAATATAAATCCGGTTCTATGATTTTTAAGTCATAAATAAACCCTTTAATAAATAGTAAATAGTTAAATAATTAAACCTCGAAGGAGTTTACTTTAAAAAAAAAATAATATTCCTCAACTAATTTATGTTTAATACATTAATAACTTTAATATTTAATTGGGATTGAAGTAAATATTTACTGGAGAATACTTCTCCCTAATAAATGAATAGTAAGTAAATATTTCTTGTCCAAATGATAAAGTATAGTTGAGGGAATACGATTTTGGAAATCATTTTAATAAAAGCTCGAGGTGTTTAATATTGGTAAGTGCACGTCGAGTCCCTTTAAAATGTACTACAATGGACTTGTAATCATCCTATAATATCACCGGAATGATTCCCGGGTTTTTATCTTGAAATCCCGACCAACTCTCGGTCTTATTATAATACTTTACGCTTATAGCGGAATTAAACATTTCACGATATATACCTATCGTACAACATCGCTATATCATGCAAAAATTCAATAACTACGTATCATGGCAAACATGGTACTTATGCAATGATAATAAAACAATCCTTTCACAACACAACAGTAAATGGAGTTGGGTTTGTAAACTTGCCTGGGTATCTCGAGGTGGAGGATGCTCTAGGTTCCGCTCAGAAATCTATAATCATAAACACAATTCGTTTTGTTAGGTACCGTTCTAATTTACGGCCACTCGCACTCATGCGCTACTTATTATGCACCCTCTCAACTTATATTACCCTTATTATTCCTTTAATTCCTTATTCACATCATGGTCGCTTCATTTTTTTTAAATATCTTAGGTTCATTTTTATTTTCGCCGTCGGCTCAGCTTATGGATTCTACGGTTTCTAATCGCGCGGTCTCGGCTCCGATATTTTTCTAAAACTGAAAAATCATTATTTTCACTTGAATTTTTTTCTGAAGTTTGGAAAATCAAAATACTACTCTCTGTAAAACTTTCATGATTTATGAACATTCTTAAGTCGATCCTTTATATTTTCAAAGTTCGTAATTCGTAGCAGTTTTTATCGCGTAAATCACTTTTAGTAAAACGGCCATAACTTTTGATCCGTAAATCGGAATCAAGTGATGCAGGCGCCTAAACGATCCTTATAACATTTTGTATCACAATAAAGGGTTATTTTTCAAGAAACTACAATTTAAATCTTCTGGAATTTCTGCAGAAACTTAAAGTTATGTTTTGTTCGTTTTAGCGAGATTACGTTTACGATCGGAGTTTCGTTTACGCCTTAAATCTTTATAATACCACCAACAATCATCATATCATTATCAACACACTAACTCCTCTCAAGAACATCATGTTCTTGAGGCAACAACAATCAACCTTAAATCTACTTAGCTAAACATCAAGATTTCAACAATATCACCTCTAAAACTAGGTTAATAACTACATACTAAAAGGATCTTGAAATTGAATCTTAAATAAAGTTGGGTCAAATATTTTTACCTTTCTTGAATGCTTGAGATATTTTCTTGAGGATGGTGGAGTCTTGGGAGTGCTTGTTATGGTTTTTGGAACCTAAAACCACCATTGAAATCAAGAAACCAAAGAAGAGTTAATATTCATACTATTCATTCTTAACTTTCTTGATTTTATTACACCCATCAAACTTTTATAAAAAGGGATCAAAGAATTATATTACCTTAGTTTGGTTATTAGGAATCTTGAGAATTAATTGGAGGATTTAACCATGGCTAGAACTTGAGGTTTTGAATTTGATTTCTTGGCTTGAAGATGAAGGGCCGAATGAAGCTTGATGAAGAAGGGGGAGAGAGTTTTTATGCTTGCTCCTTGGTTGCTTCTAGGAAATGATGTTGGTGATATCTTATATTGATTTGATATTCTCTAGTTTAGGATCCTAGGTTTATTCTTGTTTCCAAATCCATGGACAAATCTAAGTAGCTTCCTAGTTTACAAGTTAAGCTACTTGTTTTAGCTTCTTTAGCACACTATTTGATTAGCCTTGGTTGATCATCCTATATCTAGATCACTATTTGATAAAGTAACCATGGTTAATTTCTTACCATGGTTAGTTAGTGTGTTACGTTTATTTAATCGTTTACGCGTTCGCTCGGTCGCTTGAACGTTTTCGTAATACTTCCTCGTAAATGGTTCGTGATGTAATTCTTTTCGCATTTATTCCTTATGTTTTGAATTATCATACTTGGATATAAATCCATAGGGTTTTAATCTTGTAATTATATTGGGATTCCCGTAATCCTCGATGAGTCGTAAATATTATCATTTTTCAAAGTTCGTTTTCTTCGAAAACTAATAGCATTTACATACACTCATTTGGTGCGTATAACCGTAATATCAACTCCGAGACTCATTTTCTCATGTACTACATAGTGTGGGCTCAAAAGTTTTTCCCGCCCGTCAGGGTTACTATTCATTAAACGTTTTACAAGGTCTCAAAAATTTGATTTATTACAGCATCAGATTGATGCTAGCTCCCAAGTCCCATAAGCATCTGTCAAAAGACACTTTTCCAATAGTACACGAAATAGTGAAGCTTCCTGGATCCTTAAGCTTTGGAGGTAACTTCTGTTGTAGCACAACACTGCATTCCTCAGTGAGAATGACTGTCTCTAAATCAACTAGCTTCACCTTCCGAGAGAGAATACCTTTCATAAACTTTGCATAACTAAGCATCTGCTCAAGAGCCTCAGCGAAAGGTATATTGATATGAAGTTTCTTGAACACCTCTAGAAACTTCTCAAATTGCTTGTCCAGCTTTTTCTTCTGTAGCCGCTTGGGAAAAGGCGGTGGAGGATAGATCTGCTTCTCCCCTGTATTACCCTCAGGAGGAGTGTGCTCAACAGTAGTCTTTATTGGTTCCACTTCTACTTCCTGCTGCTCTACTTTTTTCTCAGCCTTAGCTTCTTCAGTCAACACTTGAGTTTGTTCGGGATTCGCAACCTTTCTAGACCTTAAAATGATTGCCTTTACCTGCTCCTTAGCTTCCCTCTTTCTTGGCACTTCAGTGTCACTAGGTAGTGTACCAAGCTGACGATTTAGCAAGGCATTGGCAATTTGCCCAATTTGATTTTCAAAGGTCTTGATAGAAATGGCTTGACTCTTGCACATAAGCTTCAACTCCTCTAATTCAGATTTTTCATTGGCTTGTTGCAGCTGGAGTTGTTGTCTTGGTGCATATTGCGGTTACTGAAAACCAGGGGGGTTGTACTGCTTAGCTGGATATTGCTGATAAGGCTGTTGAACCGCATTCTGAGTGTTGCTCCAGCTGAAATTAGGATGATTGTGGTTGTTGGGATGATAGGTGGCTGGCACTGGTTGCTACGATAGCTGCAAGTTGCTCACAAACAGAGCTGATTCACAAGAAATTGCGCACTGATCAGTCTCGTGGGCACCAACACAAAGCTCACAGACACTAGCAATTTGATTAACTCCATAATTAGCCAAAGTATCCACCTTCATCGTCAAAGCCTTAAGTTGGGCAGCGATAGCAGTTGCTACGTCCAACTCCAGAATTCCTGCGACTTTTCCCTGAGTCAGCCTCTGGGAAGGATTCTGGTACTCATTAGCAACCATCAGTTCAATAAGTTCATAAGCTTCATCATAGCTTTTATCCTACAAGGCTCCTCCTGATGCTGCATCAAGCATGGGTCTAGAAGTAGCACCCAATCCATTATAGAGATAGTTGATAATCATCCAATCAGGCATGCCATGATGTGGGCACTTCCTTAGCATCTCCTTATATCGATCCCAAGCCTCACACAGAGATTCTTCAGTTTGCTGAGCAAACTGAGTAAGAGCATTCCTGATTGCAGCAGTCTTCGCCATAGGGAGGAATTTAGTCAGAAACTTTTACGCAAGATCCTCCCAAGTGGTGATAGACCCTGCGGTCAGAGAGTGTAACCAGCACTTAGCTTTATGCCTTAGAGAGAATGGGAAGAGGCGTAGTTTGATAGCAACTTCAGTCACATCATTAAACTTGAAGGTGTCACAGATCTCGATGAAATCCCTGATGTGCATGTTGGGGTCTTCAGTAGGAGAACCCCCAAACTGAACTGAGTTCTGTATCATTTGAATCGTGCTTGACTTGATATCAAAAGTGTTAGCCTTGATGGCTGGTCTGATGATGCTTGACTGAATGTCATTAATCTTAGGCTGAGAATAGTCCATTAAATCCTTCGGATTTTCCGCTTGATCACCCATCTTTACTAAAGCTGGTTCTTCAACTTTCTCTTCTTCTTCTACCTTCTTTTCTTCCTCAAAAACTTCCTTACGAACTACCACAAGTTCTTCCTCGGCTTTATCCAGTGTTCTCTTACGAGTGCGCGAACGCGTATGCATACACCCTCGCTAGAGTACCTGAAATAAAACAAGGAACGAATAAATAATAATGTCCAAGTCAATGAACTTTAACGACCACTGATGGAAAGCACATAAACTATAAATTAACACTGCAGTCCCCAGAAGTGGCGCCAAAAACTTGTTAGTCGCTAAACAGGCGCTAATATTACACGCAAGTATACGAGTTCACAAGTAGTATAGAATCTTTTCTAGTTCGTTCCCACAGAGACTATATTGGTTAAGTAATTAATTCATGCACTTAAGCAACAATGTATGGTTATTGTTCAATGCTAAGATGATAACAAATTGAGGTTGTTTATAACTAAGAATTATGCTAACTATTATAACTATGAAATTAAGATTGACTGAATTAATATATATGACAAATATGGGATTCTAACTTCATTAAATACTTCATTCAATAGCCTTATTGTTCTCAACCTTAGCATGCAATGGTGATGACACTAATCAGACAACACGAAACTGATAAACGTCAACTTTCGTTGCACGAGTACCATACTACCAGATATCCACAAAAGAGATAGAAGGTGAATAGACACCAATTATATTGAGACCCTATATGTCTATAGAATTTGACAACATAATGGTTTAAGCACAAGTTATTTATCTTTATTACACAGGGCAAGTAAGATGGTTAAAATTACCTAGGAATCATGTATAACAAGAACACGTGAACCTATGCTAGCATGGCAAGTTCTAAATCCTTAAATTCACTGTCGCTTTATTAAGAATTAACACCCTATCTTATAAGTTCGTGAAGCTCATAAGACGAATACGCACAACCAATACTAGGATATCAATCAATCACCACATACTAAGGTATCAAAACAATATAACTAAAGAAATCCATAAATAAATCTGCTAGAACCCCACGATAACGATTAGCCCATGATCGGACTCATCATCAACGTGGGTTCCGATGAAAGCATGATATAACAAATGTAGTCTTTATAACGAATAAATAAAACAAAGTACAAACAAAAGTAAAGGTTCACAAGTAAGAAAACTAGCATCTAAATACAACTTAAAACAAAGATTCACAAGTAAAAACAAGATCTTCTTCGCCTTCGTTGAATTGTGCTAAACGGTCTTCTTACGGCTCTCTTTGCGCTCTGGTATATCTCTCTCATAAAAACTTTCTTATTTCAATATATATAGTAGCTCTTTCCAATCTGGAAGTCTCCCCACTTAGAATCAAAATAGAATCAGGATTCAAATTTTCCGCACAGGCGTGGCCGCGCGCTATCACAGGGCGGGCGCGCTGTCATTCTGGAATCCTGGCGTGGTCGCGCGCTATCACTATGCGGGCGTGCCGTCCTTCTGGGAAGAACTCAGATTTCATCTTTTTACTTGCTGCTTCTGAAAGAGATGTGTCCTAAGTCCAATCATGTATGGTGATTTAGGAATAACTTTTATGTAATCTGTTTTGATTTTATTGATATTAATAAAAGACTTTTTTGGTTTTATTGCGGGCTTTATCTATTTAAGTGTTTAAATAAGATATACCATAGTTTAGAGTAAAGCTTTTTATGGATTATGATGAGATCATAATAATGAGACCGAAAAGATGATAACTCTGAACTTAAATATTTCCTGGTCGTAGGATTACTAACTGGTAATTAGTAATCCACAAAGATCGGTACATACTATGCTTGCTTCATTATGAAGGATGTCTATTCTCATAGACATTTGTGTGGTGATACTATAGCTAGTATATAGGTGCTTATTATAGAATAAGTTCACTGAACATGACTCACACAGCTGAACAACTAATGGAGTTCACTCACGTGTCAGCAGATATTCACATAGTGATAGTTGTACAAGTATTTTTAGACTTGAGGTCATCATAGTCATCTTGTGTACACTGAACTATACTTTGGTTTATTTCTTAGTCTCTAGGGACAATAATAAGGGCTCTACTGGGTGTAAGAATTTGTACACGAAGATAGTGTATGATCAATAAAGGATCTACCCCTTCCAGTGAAGGAAGAGAATGTTCAATACTGATCCACTTATGCTAGTTCAAGAATCTCTGGCCAGAGTGAATGAAATTAGAAAGGAGTTTCTAATTTACATTAATTAGAACTAAGCATAGTGAATGGGAAAGCATATGATTAAATAAGATAGGCTTGACATAAGTTCCATGCCTTGTATTTAATCGTGACATTGCAGGATAGAAGGAATTGATTGTACGATAACTATTCATTGAATGGGTTCTTGGTATTCTAAGTAGTGAATTCGTAATATCCGGATAGTCGCGATATGCTGAGAAGTATCCCTCACGATGTAGAATAAATATGATTAATTAATTAATCATATTTAATGAATTAGAGAATTTATATAAATAATAATAAAATAGTTTTATTATTATTTATTTCTACTACCAGCTTAATATTGAACCTACAGGGTCACACCATAAAAGAAAATGATTTAATGGTGGAGGAATTAATTAATAATGGATGATAATTATTTATTTGTGAAATAAATAATTAATTAGCAAATTTAATAATTGATTAAATGAGATTTAATTAATTATAAATTAATTAAGAAAAGTTCTTAATATTATTAATTAAGAATTTAATTTTGGAAATTAAATCAAGTGAGAGAATTATTTTTCTAAAGTATTTAGAAAAGGGATTAATGATTAAAAGGTATTTTAATTATTAGTGAATTGGTTAATAAGAATAATCAATTAAAGGGTTAATAATAATAATATTTTATGGAAAATTTTCAACTGAAAATTTTACCTATAAATATACTATTATAAACCCTATTTGCCTTAACCCAAATAAAAACCCTAATTCTAAAGTAGAAATAGAGGGAGACAACTAATTCTTTCAACCTCTTCCTCCTCCATTACATTGATCTCTTGGTAGATACCGGTGGAGTGCTTCACACTTGAGAAACAGCTGTTAGGGATCTCCGCTCATCGTTCTTGGATCGCTATTAAAGACCTCCATCTTTCCATTAACGTAAAACTTCTTAAGATAAACATACTGAACTACGAATTAAATATTATTTTTCGCATGGATCTTACGGAGGGTTTCGTTTTTTTTAAGATTTAAATTTACGTTTTCGTTGCGTTTATGTGCTAAAAACCCTTCAATGGTATCAGAGCTACTTGCGAAAAGTTTTTAATTCATTTATGTGTTTAACTGTTTTCGATATATGAGCATGTATGTGATTCGCCATGATTTGATGTTGATATAATATGCTTATATATGTATGGTTTTGAATATATGATATTCATGTGAGTTGTATAATCATAAGATGATTATGTAATCTGTATATATACTGATATATACATGATTTATGTTTGTTCTAATTATGAGAATCATATTAGATACGGATTATGAATTGGCTGCTGCAGATTTGCTGAAATCTGGGTCTGGTGTCCGATTTACACAAACGAATACTCTATTCTATAGGTAAACGAGCGTCTCGACAAAACTGATAGCTAAAGCTATCAACGAGCCGTCTGTAAGGTATTTGACGTCGTTTACTACCCGTAAATAGTGATTCTTGTTTTTCTGATTTGATTCTGATTTTTCTGATTTTTGTCATTTTTTTATGATTAGATCATGGATAATATGATATGTTAAGATCAGATTATGTGTTTTAACATGCTTTTATGTGTTGTATGAGCATGGTGGATGGTTATGACCTTTCGACCTTAGTGTAATGGTTTTGGTTTTGGTTTTAAATACGACTTGCATGTCGTCAATCTTTGTAATCATAAATCTCGAATGTAACTTGAGTTATTCTTATAAGTTCATTAGATTAGTTTTACTTTCAATCATGTAATGTAATTGAAGACTCAAGAAGGCTATCCAATGGTGGTGATACAAAGAAGAAGACGAGGCATACAAAAAGTCTAAACAAAGAAGAAGACTTATATAATAAGTAGTTGTATTTATTTCCATCACCATATTAGATTGACCTTGATCTTTATCATGAGCTTGATAAAGATCACATAGGATGGGGCCATAACCAAACACATTTACTTTATTGCACTTTACATTTACTTGTTTATTTAATTTTATATATAAGATATATGCCTATGTTTACCATGCGATGATAGATTTAGGTGAACTTAAATCAATATAAGGCGTGCTCTAGAAAATCTAGAATAGGAATCGTTTTTTGCCTTAACAATAATATTATGAATACAATCATGAGATTCTTGTGTTTATGAAACACGTAATTAAATATGAATTTTCAATATTGAGAGAAATGATGATTCTGTCAAAAGCAGATTTCTATCTGTAAGAAAGGGGTATTAAGTGACGCCTTTTGACAATGCTGCCCTTGATCTGGGAATCATCTGATTATCGATTATTGATTTGAAATATTTAATTTAAAAGGAAGAATCTCTTTATAATATGATTATGATTGTAACATAATATAATCCCTCTAAAATTAAATAATATCAAGTAGTAATTGGCCAATGACACAACGGGCTTGTGTCGGTCAAAGCCTTCCAACATGGTAGAAAGTAGTTCTTATTTTTAAATCATTGTCGTTTCGTGCTACAGCCGAGGGCTTTGATTTTGAAATAAGAAATACTTGTCTATTACATAAAGATGTGTACATTGAATTAGAATCTAAAGGTCGTTACGTGCTACAGCCATGGGCCGTTGGAGACTGATTCAATTTTACGAAATGTTGGGTTAGACTTGACTTAGAATATTGAGTTTGTCGTGCTACAGCCGTGACTCAATTATTCAAGAGGCTAAAGTTTTATAGGGAATAACATAAGATGTAATTGACAAAAGTTGTCTGCCTATTGAACATCACATGACATTTTGTGCTACAGCCGAGGTTGTGTGATGGAATGTAGGATCCCTATTCCCACTAACATTATGAATGCTTAATTTTCAATTAGGGATTGTATAAATTAGATAAACTAGTGGGAGCCACTTATAAATAAAGACCCGATTCATATAGTATTTTGAAATGAAATTGAATATTTGCTAAGTGTTGTTATGTGTTCATCATTTACAGATTTACTATGTTCGTTATGTATTCTGCACTATCACTCCGGAGTATACTAGATGCTCACAAGTTGACTGGTCCTAATTTTGCTGACTGGCTTCGAAACTTGAGAATTGTTCTCAGGGTTGAGAAGCTGGAATATGTGCTTGACTCACCTAAGCCTACTGAACCTGCTAGCGATGCACATAATGATGAACATGTTGTGTATCGTAAGTGGATAGATGATGCAAATGTTGCTCAATGCATCATGCTAGCTTCCATGAACATTGAGCTACAGAAGCAACATGAGCATATGGATGCTCACACTATCCTTATGAATCTACAAGAGTTGTATGATGTGGCAGGGAGGACAGCTCGATATAAGATATCGAAGGAGCTGTTCGGTTGTAGGATGTCTGAGGGATCATCTATGAATGACCATGTACTTAAGATGATCAATTTGATTGAACGTCTTGGACAACTTGGTTTTGCCATGGATGGGGAGCTGAGCCAAGACTTGGTCTTGCAATCACTTCCGAGTTCGTTCTCGCAATTTTTTGTGAACTTTCACATGAATAAGCTGGATGTCAGCCTGCCTGAACTCCACAACATGTTGAAGACTGCGGAATCGAATTTCCCCCTAAGAAGAGTTATGTTCTTCTAATTGATGAAGGTTCCAATCCTAAGAAAAGGAAGAAGAGCCCTTCCAAGAAGAAGAAAGTAGGTGAGAAAAAGCCGGTTCCATCAAAAGCTGAAGACCCCAAGAGCAAAGCTGTTTGCTTTCACTGTAATAAGGTGGAGCACTGGATGAGGAACTGCAAGGTTTACCTTGCAGAATTAAAGAAGAAGAAGGGTAGTGAGACTACCGCTTCTGATTCAGGTATGTTCATGATCGAAGTTGATATGTCACTAAGTCAAATTTCTACTTGGGTATTAGATACCGCCTGTGGTTCTCATATTTGTAATTCGTTGCAGGGACAAAAGAGAAGTAGGACTCTTGAAGAAGATGAGGTGATTTTACTGATGGGAAATGGAGCAAGAGTTGATGCTGAAGCTGTAGGATCATTTCATTTACATATGCCTACAGGCAAGACTATTGTTCTAAATAATAGTTATTTTGTTCACTCGACTATGAGGAATATTATTTCTATTCCATGTTAGACTTGGCTGGATTTTCGTTTGTTATTTAGAATAATAAATGTTCAATTCTTAGAGATAACGTTCTTTATGGAAGTGGTATTTTAAACAATGGTCTGTATGTATGTGACGTAGAGCATAATTTACTACAAATTGAACATACTAATAAAAGAAAAAGGGATGATGAAAATCTCACTTTCATGTGGCATTGCGGACTTGGTCATATTAGTGAAAATAGACTGCAGACATTGCATAAGGAAGGGTTACTTGACCCCTTTGATTTTGAATCATATCCTACATGCGAGTCTTGTCTATTGGGTAAAATGACCAAATCTCCATTTAGTGGACATGGAGAGAGGGCTGCAGATATGCTAGGATTGGTACACACAGATGTATGTGGACCAATGTCTATGCAAGCCATGGGCGGATTTTTATACTTCATTGCTTTCAAAGATGTTCGATCTAGATTCAGATATGTGTATTTGATGAAACACAAGTCTGAAGCCTTTGAAAAGTTCAAAGAATATAAGTATGAAGTGGAGAAACAAACCAAACATAGTATTATAACTCTTCGATCAGATCGAGGTGGTGAATACTTAAATAGAGAGTTTCTAGCTTATCTCAAATAAAATGGTATAGTCTCCCAGTAGACTCCTCCATATACTCCGCAGTTGAATGGGGTATCTGAAAGGAGAAATCAAACTTTGTTAGACATGGTTCGGTCCATGATGAGCTATGTGAATCTTCCAGTATTCCCATGGGGTTATGCATTGGAAACCTCAGCATATTTACTGAATAAGGTGCCTTCCAAATCTATTCCTCAAACTCCATATGAGATATGGAAAGAAAGGAAACCGAGTCTTAAACACGTTAAGATTTGGGGATGTCCAGCTTATGTCAAGAAAGTTGACCTAGATAAGCTGGAATCTCGATCCGTAAAATGTAATCTTGTGGGATATCCTAAAGAGACTTTAGGGTATTACTTTTACACCGATCATCGGGTGTTTGTCTCCAGACATGCTACCTTCTTGGAAAAGCAGTTTATCCGTGAAGGAAACAGTGAGAGCAAAATTGAACTAGATGAAGTTCAAGAAGCACAAACTACTACAGATCATGTGGAAACACCTGTTCAGACTAAATAACCTTCTGTGGAACAGCCCATTCGTAGGTCAGGGAGAGTGTCTCGCCAACCTTAGAGATATTATGGCCTTGTCATTGAGAATTACAATGAGTTGTCAATCATTGATGATGACGACCCTGTGACCTATAATGAGGCTATGAATAGTGTTGACTCAGAGAAATGACATAGTGCCATGAAATCCGAAATGGAATCTATGTATGCTAACCAAGTATGGACTCTGGTTGAGGCGCATGAAGGTGTTAAGCCTATTGGGTGCAAGTGGGTATACAAAATAAAGATTGGAGCAGATGGCCAGGTGGAGACCTATAAGGCCAGGCTCATGGCAAAAGGATTCAAACAAAGGCAAGGGATTAACTTTGATGAAACTTTTTCGCCTGTAGTCCTGTTAAAATCAATTCGGATTTTGCTTGCGATTGCTGCTTACTACGACTATGAGATCTGGCAAATGGACGTGAAAATGACCTTCCTCAATGGGGAACTTGAAGAGGAAGTGTATATGACACGGCCAGAGGGTTTTCTTTCCAAGGGAAATGAACACCTAGTGTGTAAGCTGCTGCGAACCATATATGGTTTAAGGCAAGCTTCTCATAGATGGAACATCCATTTTGATGAGACAATCAAAGAATTTGTTTTATCAAAAACATAGATGAACCATGTATCTACAAGAAGGTTAGTGGGAGCGCGGTAACATTTCTTGTATTGTATGTGGATGACATACTTCTTATAGGAAATGTTTTGCGACGCTTTCATCAGATTAGGGAGATTATTGAAAGAGGAGATGTCAACATCAAGAGAGTTGACACACATAACAACATAGCAGACCCTTTAACAAAGCCACTTTCTCAAAGTCACTTTGATCGTCATAAAGACAAGATGGGTATTAGATACCAGAGTGATTGGCTTTAGTACAAGTGGGAGATTGAAAGAGATGTATCCTAAGTCCAATCATGTATGATGATTTAGGAATAACTTTTATGTAATCAGTTTTGATTTCATTGATATTAATAAAAGACTTGTTTTGGTTTTATTACGGGCTTTATCTATTTAAGTGTTTAAATAAGATATATCATAGTTTAGATTAAAGCATTATATGGATTATGATGAGATCATAATAATGAGACCGAAAAGATGATAACTCTAAACTTAAATATTTCCTTATCGTAGGATTGTTAACTGGTAATTAGTAATCCGCAAAGATCGGTACATACTATGCTTGCTTCAATATGAAGGATGTCTGTTCTCATAGACATTTGTGTGGTGACACTATAGCTAGTATGTAGGTGCTTATTATAGAATAAGTTCACTGAACATGACTCACACAGCTGAACAACTGATGGAGTTCACTCACGTGTCAACAGATGTTCACATAGTGATAGTTGTACAAGTATCCTTAGACTTGAGGTCATCATAGTCATCTTGTGTACACTGAACTATACTTTGGTTTAGTTCTTAGTCTCTAGGGTTAATAATAATAATAATAATATTTTATGGAAAATTTTCAACTGAAAATTTTGTCTATAAATATACTATTATAAACCCTATTTGCCTTAACCCAAATAAAAACCCTAATTCTAAAGTAGAAATAGAGGGAGGCAACTAATTCTTTCAACCTCTTCCTCCTCCATTACATTGATCTCTTGGTGGATACCGGTGGAGTGCTTCACACTTGAGGAACAGCTGCTAGGGATCTCCGCTCATCATTCTTGGATAGCTATTAAAGACCTCCATCTTTCCATTAACGTAAAGCTTCTTAAGGTAAACATACTGAAATATGAATTAAATATTATTTTTCGCATGGATCCTGCGGAGGGTTTCGGTTTTTTTAAGATTTAAATTTACATTTTCGTTGCGTTTATGTGCTAAAAACCCTTCAGCTTCGAGCCGACTTTCCACGAGCTTTTATTTCAACACCACCTTGACACCAAATTAGCACCAAAACCGTGTTAATTTACCTGATTCATAGATTAATGCCTGAAATGCAAAAACACTAGAAAACACGTTAAAACACTCAACAACTTGAGTATAAATGCATCAATTCAGAGCTTATTAGAGCATTATAAAGTGTCATAAATGCCACTCAACAATAGTCTATACTTATTTTCACAGTAGCATCCTTATTCAAACTGAGGTCAATCCATATGGGCTCCAAAAGATAACAACGTTTATTCGCTTTTCTTGCCTGATTTGGTAATGATAGCAGGGATGTTCTGGAAGATATTGGTCGTGTTCAACGTGACTTTTTTTTGTTCTAATTACTCATTTACCTTTATTATTTATCTTAACAGTCATCTCAATGTTGGGATATCTTTTGTACCTGGTGTCTCCTTTTGGGTATCAAGTCACTGGTGTTAAATACACCTCATATTCTTGAAGGTCACTTCCTTCATCCAATTTCCTATTCTTGCTTTCATGTCTTCTCGGTCCATCCGTGTTTCCTTATTAATCCATCGATCTATCTCGAAATTTCATCGAATACTCCCAACTTAAAGGGGATTAATTATATGTATCATTTACGCTTTCAAAACTTGACTTTATCTCATGATCAGTCACCATGCGCTGATGATGACTCACTTCTCTATATTTATTACTAGGGTTTCTTAAGGTTTCATATACCTCACTCCCTTATTGCTTCTGAACTTTATTTCCTTTAAATCCATTTATACTCCTTCCATTTTCAGTCTTTTATTTTCGGGTCTGTTACAACCATTTCATGAACCAACACAACATAAGCATTGATTTCAATTATCCCGTCATTCTGGATTCGTATCCTTCAGACGAACCTTGATTACTTTCACAACCTAGATTCATGATTCATCATACATGCCCGCCTCTGGTCTGGTTCTAAAAATTCTACACTATCTCTCTATCTTCCTTAGCCTTCCACCAGTGGGTGGCCTCTCTCTGGAAGGTAAGTGGCAAAAATAGTCTTTTGCGCTTCGTCAATCATTTAGAATCTCAAATGATTCCCTATTTCCTTTAGCCAGGCTCTTGTCTCGACTGGCCCAGCTTGTTCCTTGGAACTTTGAGAGCATAGCGACTTAAAGGTCCTAAAAGAATTTCCCACCACATTGTTTCCTCGGAGTGGTGGTTGGGGATAAAAGTATAAGTTTTGTTTAGGCAGGTCCATGAATTTCCCCATAGGAGTACCATCCCGGTTCTCCCTATCTTGCTCGACTTCTGTTGTCTCGGTATGAAATATTTCATCGTTCTCCCATAATCGGAGTTATCTTATACGTTAAAATCCTTGTTTTCCACTTCCTTATATGATGGGTTCCTTCTATCTTGATGGCTACCTCCCTGATTATCACATTCAGGGTTTGCCCTAAATCTTATTCCTCAAACTATGGCTTTCATCTAAGATCTCGTCTTTAAGCTCTTGAACATTGAAACCCAATTTCTGTCGGAATACCTCATTATTCCCTTATCATCTTTCTTGGTATTAATCTCTTCTTCATTCGTTGGCTCTCTGCCTTCATTCATCACTTTTTCCTGGCACAATCTGATCTTTTCCAATAATTCAGGATGCATTGCGATCTTAAACAGCTTTTCGGTACCGGCTCCAGTTACCTTCATAACTATTTCCATTTTCTCAAAATCTCTTATCAACTCTCCTAAAGACATTATCATCTTGAGTCTCTCCTTTCTACTAAGGGCGTCAGCCACCACATTGGCTTTCCTTGGATGATAAAGAATATCATGATCGTAATCCTTGATTACCTCTAACCACCTCCTCTGGTGCATGTTGAGCTCTTTCTGCGTGAAAATATACTTGATTTCTTATGGTTTATGTAAATCTCACACTTCTCTCCATACAAGTAGTGCCTCCAATCTTTAGGGAAAAATTATTTCCATGAGCCCGAGATCATGGGTGGGATATCGAATTTCATATTCCCTTAATTATCTTGACGCGTACACGATTACCTGGACGTACTATATAAGAACGCCCCCGAATTCTTTGTGTGAAGCATCACTACAAATCATAAAATCTCTTTTTCCATCCGGAAATGCCAACATAAGGGCCATCACCAATCTTTTCTTAGTTCTTGGAAGTTGTTCTCACATTTCTCTGTTCATTCGAACTTCTCAGTCTTACGAGTATGCCGCGTTAAAGTGATTGTGATCTTTGCAAACTTGAACGAACCTACGTTAGTAACCGGCCAATCCTATCTCTGGTAGTCACCCTGACTACGGTCATTAATTCCTTAGCGATCATCTCTCCAGTCTTGTTAGGATCCTTCACGAGATCCTCCTCAGCAAAAATCCATTTTGGGATAACATCCTCACCGCTACATCCTCAATATGAACATCATCTGGTCCCTCGTTAGGGTGCTCCATTGGATCCACAATCTAATCCCCAATATATAGTAAAACATCATTGTATTATTGCTCTTGAACTTCAGGGTTCGGAGTCCCGCTACCATATACGATAACGAACTACGCTTCTATCATGATATTCATAAGGTTTCCCGTAAGGGTTTTAACTGTCAGTATTACGTTAGGTAGTCCAACTATGAACTTGGCAAGAGTTCTTATTATCTTAGTGAACTTATTATTTTAACGTCACATCATCTCTGAGGTTTATAACGCTTCGCTCTGATACCATTTCTGTAACACCCCCAAATCCGGGGTCGGGGATCTGGGTTGTCACAAGTTCCATTTCCCTTAACAACACTTAATCTAAATAAACAACCAATTACTGTGTACTGTGACCCCACAATATATACACACACACACCACAAGTTATAGTCTCAGAGATGAATACCAAAATAACACAAGTCATTTTATTCCATAATTATAAGTCGTTACACCTCAAAAGGGTTTCTGAATAAATTTACATTTTTTTGCCATTATTACAATTCATAAATATACATAAGTCTGGTACATCAAAAGTTGAAATCCTAGCCTATTGGTAGTTCCTACCTCAGCTACAGCGACATCAACGCCTACCGGAAACTGCAGAACATTTCCTATCCGCTCGCGAATTGGGAGCTTGGTCATGTTCATCTTGTCTAGCTGTTGTTGTGTGATGAAAGAATAAAGAAAGGGTGAGCAAAAAGCCCACCAAAATAACATGTATAATAATTAACAATATATGAGCATTCTCATAGTACTCATGAAAGTGTTGGTCAACCAGAATTGAACCAAGTTTGATATCTTAACACGACCAAGTCGCAAAATAATCAGTATATATGTATATATACTTTTCAAAATCTTGGAAATCCTCTTCCATGCATAATATACACGGAGTTCCAGTTTATAACTGTATAAAAATATCATTGCAAGGTGATCTCATATATCTAACCTTGTCTCAACATTTTTCTGAAAATCTTTGTCATGCATAAGATAATCATTAACTAGATATAAGTTGAAAAGATGAAGTTACAAGATACTCCAATATACTTATATCTTTTCCGAATACTACTTGAACTACCACCATTCAAGGTATAATCAGTTTCAAAAGTTCACCACATAGATGAGACTACAAGATTAGACTTGAATAAAATCAATCTTTAAAATATCATTCAAAAAAATAAAGTTACGAGATACTTCATTAAGTCCTGATATATATACACCTATATATATACATTTCATACACTCCTTGAAAACCTTTGTTATGAAAATTATAAACAGAGTTGAAATATCCAATGAATTTGGAAAGGAGAAAACCTTGGCATAAACCTGATATCTTGCTGATCAGGCAAAGATACCAATAAGTAACCTTTTCTACTAGTAGATGGACGAATTCCCCACTGGTCATCACCCTGGCCACATTAGGACCTATGCTGGACTGCCACTCAGCCACTTACGGATTGATGGACTTCCACTGAGCCACTTACACTTTCATGGACGCCCACTGAGCCCATGTTGCTTATGCCGACTCAAATAGATGGACTTACTTCCCGAACGTTGGGTAAGTAATCAATTCATTTATCAAAACAGCAACCTCATTGCGAATATAAAATACACCACAGAGTCGGATCCCTTAGATTTTTGAGCGAGTATTCAAGTCCCCTTCAAAAAGGAAGATCTTAAATTTGAAAACGAGTTTTGGGATCCGCTCTAACCTTTCAAAATCATTTTGAAGACTCGAAAATATTTTTAAGAATGTTTGGAGTAATGCTGATCTAATGAAATAAATCAGTCCTGATATATTAGAAAATATCTGAATATTATTATTAAATAATATTCCCATAAAGGATAATCTTTATAAAAATAATTGAAGTAGAAGTTTTAATCTTATACATGAAATGAATAATAAATAACCAAAGATATAATTATATGAAAGTACGATCTTTATTTGAATAATCGGAAATAAGTTTGATTATCGAAACATTATTCTTTAATAAAATAAAGAATAATATTTAATAAAAGGAGCGGAGTCATAAGCCCTCAAATGAATATTCAAAATAATATTCATTAAATAAAGTAAGCGGAGTCATAAGTTCTCGAATGAATATTCAAAATAATATTCATTAAATAAAGTAAGCGGAGTCATTAGTCCTCGAATGAATATTCAAAATAATATTCATCAAATAAAATAAAGTTATTGAATAAACCTTATTCGATTAATAGTTTTGAAAACTATATCAATATATATATAAATATATATATATTATACTCGGGAACATCGACTCCCGGTTTAGAAAATATTCGCCTTTGGGTCCCTTATACTAAGGGTATACGCAACTACTGCTTATCTCTAGCATAGGTATTATGCAACTTATAAGCATTTGAATCAACAATTAGATATCAAGATTACGAAACAGACATGCATATATACCATATCAGCATGCTCCAATATATCGCAAAATTTTGCTAATAACAATCATGCACTTATCACAAGATAATGCATATACATATATATACATCACAACAACAGTATAACGGGTAGAAAACTTGTCTGAGTGCTCCGGGGTAGACTTAAGCTTAGAGTGGGTCCGGTAACCTATGAACAACAACATAAGCCGGAATTAATCCACAGTCGCTTAAGAAACTAGACTTTAACCAATTGAACCCTAACGTTTGCTTATGGTCATTTCTAAGCTTAACAAATCACATAAGTCGTTCGAGTACCCTCGGCTCCACCATTTTCAACAAATTAACCGTTACGAATTCTAATGCGACGCTTTCGCGAATACCCTACCAACTGCTTAGTCCACTTTACATAATTGTTGCATACTCCAATTAGTCATTTAAGGGCCTTAACCAAGGTTTCAAAGTAAGGCGAGGGGTAATGGTTCGTTCGCGAAACGCCGTTACTTAAAACGGTCGTTTCTCTTAAACCGTACATCAAGTGAACCACATATCAAAACGAAGCTCGTAACATGAACTATCTAAACATGGCAAAGGTTAGAATTTTTCAGTGAGTTCACGGGTCCTAAAGTTAAGAACAGAACAGTTAAGGAAAATCGGGCATTATGACGCTTATGTTTACGCGATTTCCAATTTTTAAACCACTCCAAACAACCACCATTCAACTCACAACCAACAATACAACCAACCCTCATCCAAACCTTACTACATCAGTCCCCAAACCTCAAGATTTTCCAATTTATACAACCCCACACATGAACTACTAGCTATACTTAAGTTTCATTAACTATAAACAAGATTTCAACATCCAAATCACTACAAATCCAATCCAAACTCTTGACACACAAGCATCATGCTTCTCATTTACTATAACCATCAAAACCATCATAATACTCAAAGTAAAGTTAGGTTTTGGAGGTGTTATACCTTCCTTGGAGTGATTAGAGTAGCTAGGAAGTCTTAGGGAGCCTCCTACAAGCTTGATCTTTCCAAAGAAATCAAGAACACAAAGTTAGGTTTTGAAGTTTCTAAAAGTCATATTGAAAGAACTGTCAAAACGAGGGTATTACCATGCTTATTTGGACGAGACTTGTGAACAAGAGTTGTAGGCCATATCAATACCTTTCCAAAGAGCTATAGAACATACTATTTGAGTGAGTATTGAAGGAGATATGGTAGTTTGAATTTGCTGCTCTGGTTTTGGCCGAGAGCTTTTTGAAGGAAATGAAAGTCAACTTGTATTTTGTGTTTTTGATTTGTTTTGGCTTGGTTGCTTTGTTTTGTTTTGTTAATTATCCTTTTACCATGGTAAAAAATGAATGGCTTAAAATCAACCAACCAATCCCTCCATTTGTCATGCTTATATCACCATGCCTATGTCATCCATTTGCCATATATCTCTTCCTTGTGGTTTGATGATGTCACAATCCTTGGCTTCTTGTACAAGCTTGTCTCTTGGTCGCTTATTTGTTTTACGGTTCGCTTAACTTTCGTTCTCGTTCGTCGTTTGAGGGATCATATCCGGGATCTTATTACTTGGGTTCCCCTAAACCTTTCTCAATATTTTATATTCCTTTTATGATCCTCTCTTATAATCCTTGAATTTAAATCCTTTTAATCATGTTACCTTATACTCAATTCTTTCGGTATCTGGTGGATTTTCGGGAAAAATCAAAGTGTTCGAATTTGGATTCTGACGATCTTTACATACACTTATTTACTTTATGGAGTACTAATACGATCTTAGAATTTCCATAACAGTACTCCTATATAGCGTGTTCTGATAATTTTCCTTAATCAGCATCATCAGCAAAAGTTAATATTCATCCGTGTTTCAAAAATTTCCAAAAATTGGGGTTATTACAGTCTCCCCTCCTTAAAAGGATTCCGTCCCGGAATCAGATAGAAAATGAATAGGAATGCTCTCCTAGCATTGCACTTTCTAAGTCTCAAGTAAATTTTCCCACATTGTGGTTCTACCACCAAATTCTGCCTAGTTTGATAACCCTACTCCTAAGCACTTGTTCCTTTTCGATCTATAACCCTTTCTGGTTGCTCCATATAGGTTACGTCTGGTTGCATGCCTATGCGCTCATATGCCCCTATTTGTCTGGCATCCGAATTATACTTCCTTAACATTGATACGTGGAACACGTTATGAACTTGCTACATGTTCGGGGGTAGGGATAGCTCATATGCTAACTTCCCAATACGTCTTAATACCTCAAAGGGTCCAACAATTCGTAGGCTTAGCTTTCCTTTCTTTTGGAACCTCATCCATCCTTTCCCAGGGAATACCTGTAACAACACTAGGTCCCCTACTTCCTATTCTTTGTCCTTTCGTGTCGAATCCACATACTTCTTATGTCCATCTCGGGCTACTACCAGCCGTCCTCTGATTAGATCTATTATATCCTTGGTCCTTTGGACTACTGTGGGTCCGAGCATCTTGCGCTCTACAACTTCATTCTAACATAAGGGAGATCGACATTATCTTCCCTCAAGGATCTCATAAGGCGATACCTCGATACTGACATACGATCGATTATCGTAAGAAAACTCAATCCGCGTTAAGTGATCATTCCAAATTTCTTTCAAGTCTATTATACAGACTCTCATTATCTAATCTAGATCTACAGCTTTTGCTTCTCAATACCCACTCTTTTCCAGTTCGTAATCGTTACTACCTTCCGTACCAAATTTTATACTGATTACACTTTTGCTCGTTAGCGTTCTATAACCTTTTAATAATCGCGTCAACCTTAGTATCACGAACGCGTTAGAATCGGAATACCACCATACTTGGTACCACTTCATCTCTAGCTGCCTCCATCTTCGAAAGCTTGGTCCTTCATATAGAAGTAAAAGAATTTATTAAGAGAACACTATGATCATGAACACTTGTTACATTGCATAGTTAGTACATAAGGTGGTTAGCCTTTAGTACTTGACAAGCAATTAAACAATAGATGGTATCCTACTAGGCTTCTATCACACAGATAGATAGTCATTCGGTAATACCTCCCCTTCTGGAAGGGTTGTTCTTCTCAGCTTATATGAAATGAAAAGGAGAGAAAAGAACGAATTGAAGAGAATTGTATATATATAAAATATACTGCCACAAAATATCTGGCTTGGAATCTACCTCTGAACTATAGAGGTTTGTCATAGGAGAATAAAACATATATGTATATATATCAACATCAAGTATTATAGCATCGTATTTCACGTGTCTGAATATTTACTATTCCGTCCATCATTCTATGGACCCATGCTCTTGCTCGAGCTTATAAACAATCACCGTTAAAACTCCCTCGACAGCGAAAATCGAATCTGGGATTTCATTCTAGACCTCCTCTTTACTAGAATTTTATGCTTTCATCGCAACCTTCCTCGTATAGTAATACGACTCTCTATTGATAAGAAGAAATAAATATTCAATAGGTAGATAATCGACTTAATTAGTCTATCAATGATAACTTATACATCACCACGACCCGATTAGTGGTACTTAATCTCAACATCCATTACCATACAACTCTCGCGGTTGTAATCGGCTCATTATTCAAAGAATCGTTGATGCATTACTATAGTCCACCACGGACCTACGATAGTCATTCGTTTTCCTTGGAATCTTAATAGCTAACCATAGGGAGTCCATACCTGTCGTATCAAATTCTTCTAAGGAGGTAACATGATCACCGCTCATAATTCATGAAGAACACTCCTGAACTTGACGCACATATGACATGAAGCAGATAAAATTTCAAAAGAGTTTCAATGAAAGCAACGATAGCAGGTTAATACCATTATTAACCATATGTCTTTATTAGTAGACATGAAGCTCACAGGTTCATTTAGTCCTCTCGTAACATGGTCCTGGCTTATCTCAAGATAGGACCTTCTAAAATAGATAGCCCTCTCACAGTGCTAACATCAATTAAATCTTTACCAAACTACTATTACGGTTGAGTATCGTACAATCATCAGAAGAAATGTCAATCTTTCAAACCATAATACAACCTTCACGGCTTTAACCATCGTCACTGTATTCCTCTGGCACGTGTGCTTATAATTGTTCTCTTACACTTAAAGTGTCAGCCACCTCTTTGACCTTTCTTGATAGTAAAATTTCCTTACAGTCAATGTCATTTTTTTTAACCACCTCCAAATAAATTTTCTACCTCATTTCAATCAATGCTTATGTGAAAATGCTTTTCTTAAGTCCTGGTGAGAAGAAAAAAAATCACCATTTTTTTCCATAAGTCATTGCCTTAGTCTTTAGATGTGAACATTGCCACGACTGACTCTCGATCATACTTAGGACGTCTCTTATCTTGGGTCCTTCTTGTTTTCACCAATCTCGACCCTCATTGGGTCGATCTATACTTTCTTATGGTTCAACATGTGCCCCACCCGGCATTATTATAATTACGTCATATTTCCTTTATCAAAATTTGTATTCTTGAGAACTTTGAATATTACCTTTTCTCCTTGTAAGACCTCTAAGGTTATCCTTAAATCCTTCATCAGGTACACCCTAGGCACAGGGCATATCAAGATACCATTTACTAATACCAGAATCATTGTCTATATACTTCTGAAAAATTTCTCCAATGATCCTTAAAGGTTGTTGTTACCTTAATCCTTTCCAATTCATACTGTCAAAACTCATGCTTTCCCTATTAAGGGTGAAATTCCAACCTTTTTGCATTCTCCTAGGATTCATTTCAAGTTATCGGGGTTTTATCCTTAATTCCACCTTCACAAGATACTTACACTCTTCCATGGATAAATCAAGTCATATATACTTGATACATTACCTAATTCAATCATTCTCACTTCGATAGTCTATACTTAATTTCATAATAGCATCCTTATTGAAACTGAGGTCAATCCATATGGCCTCCAAAAGATAACAATGGTTTTTTTTCCGCTTTGCTTGCCTAGTTTGGTAATGACAACAGGGATGTTCTGGAAGATATTGGTCGTGTTCAACATGAACTTCTTCTTAATAATTCCTTATTTACTTTTGTTGTTTATCTCAACAGTCATCTCAATATTGGGATATCTTTCATACCTGGCGTCTCCCTTTCTGGGTATCAAGCCACCGGTCTTACACTTCACATTCTTGAAGGTCACTTCCTTCATCCAATTTTCCTAATTTCTTACTTCCTTTTCTCCTCAGTCTATCCGCGTCTCATTATTTATCCTTCGAACTATCTCAAGGTTTCCTCGAATCCTCCCAACTTATAGGGGATAAAATATATGTATCTCTTATGCCTTCAACCATCAATTTTAACTCATGGTGAATCACCCTCATCCTGAGGATTACATACTTTTCTATTTCTATTGCTACGAGTCTTTAGGATTTCCTCATACCCAACTCCCTTATCATTCCTCAAACTCTATTGCCTTTATGTTCCTTTCCACTTCAGTTTCTTTTTATTTTCCTTTCTTTTATCATTATTTCATGAACCAACACAACATAAGCATTGATTTCAAACATCCCGTCATTCTGGATTCGTGTCCTCAGAACGAATCTTGACAACTTTTACAACTTAGATTCATAATTCATCATACTCGTCTGCCTTTGTTCTGGCTCTAAAGCTTTTACACTATCTCCATAACCTTGGGAAGTACTTTCCTGAAAACAATTGACTGAACTTAAATCAGTTTATTATAATCTCTTGCTCCGTGCCTTCCTTGGCATTTCACCAGCGGCTGGCCTCTCTCTTAGGAGGGCAAGTGACAAAAACAGTCTTTTGTGATTCATCAATCATTTAGAATCTCAAATGATTCATATATTTCCTTTAGCCAGGCTCTTGCCTCGACTGGGTCAGCTTGTTCCTTGGAACTCTGAGAGCTTAGCGACTTAAAGGTCCTGAAAGAATTTCTCACCGCATTGTTTCCTCAGGATGGTGGTTGGGGATAATAGTCTAAGTTCTGTCTAGAAAGGTCCATAAATTATCGTATAGGAGTACCGTCTCGGTCTCCTTTCCTTACTCGACTTCTGTTTCCTTAGTCTGAACATTCCCTCCTCCTGCCCATAATCGGGGTCATCCTACATGTTTTAAATCCTCATTTTCCACTTCATTATGTTATGGGTTCCTTCTATCTTGATGGCGACCTCTCTGACTATCACGTTCAGGGTTTGCTCTAAATCTTATTCCTCAAACTAGCTTTCATCTAAGATCCCATCTTTAAGCTCTTGAACATTTGGAACCCAAATTCTGTAGGGATACCTCATTATTCCCTCATCATCTTTCTAGGTATTAATCTCTTCTCCAATCATTGGTTCTCTCCCTCTATTCATCACCTTTTTTTCTTGGCGCAATATGATCTTCTCCAATAATTCGGGCTGTATTGCAATCTCAAACAGCTTTTCGGTACCGGCTCCGGTTACCTTCACTTCTATTTCCATTTTCTCAAAGTCTCTTATAAACTTTCCCAAAGACATTATCATCTTGAGTCTCTCCTTTTTACTAAGGGCATCAGCCACCACATTGGCTTTCCCCGAATGATAAAGAATCTCCCAATCAAAATTCTTGATTAGCTCTAACCGCCTCATCTGGCGTATGTTGAGCTCTTTCTATGTAAAAATGTACTAGAGCTCCTATGGTTTGTGTAAATCTTGCACTTCTCTCCATACAAGTAGTGCCTCCAATCTTTAGGGAAAAACTATTTCCACGAGCCCAAGCTCATGGGTGGGGATATCGAATTTTATATTCCCTTAATTGTCTTGACGCGTACGCGATTACCTTGTTGTGCTGTATAAGAAGCACCCTAATTCCTTATGTGAAGCGTCACTACACATCACAAAATCTCCTTTTCCATCCGACAACGCCATCATAGGGGCCGTCACCAATCTTTGGTTCAGTTCTTAAAAGCTGATCTCGTATTTTTCTGTCCATTCAAACTTCTCAGTCTTACGAGTAAGCCGCGTTAAAGGGGCTACTATCTTTACAAACTTGAACGAACCTCCGGTAGTGACCGGCCAATCCTACCTCTGGTAGTCGCCCTAACCATGGTTATCAATTCCTCAGTGGTCCTTTATTCATTATTGTCAGGATCCTCCACGGGATCCTTCTCAGCAATAATCCCTTCTAGGACAACATCCTTAACCGCTACATCCTCAATATGAACATCATCCGGTCTCGTGTTAGGACGCTCTATCGAATCCACAATCTGATCTCCAATAATTAATAAAACATCATCGCGTTGTTGCTCCTCAACGTCAGGGTTCGGAGTCCCGCTACCATATACGATAATGAACTACGCTTCTATCACGATATTTATAAGGGTTCCCATAAGGGTTTTAACTGTCAGTACTACGTTAGGTAGTCCGACTATGAACTTGGCAAGAGTTCTTATTATCTTAGTGAACTTATTATTTTAACGTCATTTCATCTCTGAGGTTTATAACACTTAGCTCTGATACCATTTCTATAACACCCCCAAATCCGGGGTCGGGGATCCGGGTTGTCACGACTTCCAATTCCCTTAATAACACCCAATCTTAATAAACAATCAACTACTCCGTACTGTGACCCCACAATATACACACACACGCCACAAGTTATTGTCTCAGAGATGAATACCAAAAATAACACAAGTCATTTTATTCCACATTATAAGCCATTACACCTCAAGAGGGTTTCTGAATAAATTTACATTTCTTTGCCATTATTACAATTCATATAGATACATAAGTCCGGTACAATAAAAGTTGAAAGCCTAGCCTACTGGTAGTTCCTACCTCAACTACAACGGCATCAACACCTACAGGAAACTGCGGAACGTTTCCTAACCGCTCACGAATTGGGAGCTTGATCCTGTTCATCATGTCTATCTGTTATTGTGTGATGAAAGAAGAAAGCAAGGGTGAGCAACAAGCCCACCGAAATAATATGTATAATAATTAACAATATATGAGCATTCTCAGAGTACTCATGAAAGTCTCGGTCAAGAAGAAATGAACCAAGTTTGATATCTTAACGCGACCAAGTCGCAAAATATTCAGTATATATGTACATATACTTTTCAAAATCTTGGAAGTCCTCTTCCATGCATAATAAACACAGAGTTCCAGTTTATAACTGTATAAAAATATCGTTGCAAGGTGATCTAATATATCTAACCTTATCTCAATGTTTTGGTGAAAATCTTTGTCATGCATAAGATAATCATTAACCAGATATAAGTTGAAAAGATGAAGTTACAAGATACTCCAATATACTTATATCTTTTCCGAATACTACTTGAACTACCACCGTTCAAGGTATAATCAGTTTCAAAAGTTCATCACATAGATGAGATTACAAGAAAAGACTTGGATAGATTCAGTCTTTGAAATATCATTATAAATAATGAAGTTACGAGATACTTCATTAAGTCCCGATATATATATACACCTATATATATACATTTCATACACTCCTTGAAGACCTCTGTTATAAAAATTATAAACAGAGTTGCAATATCCAATGAATTTGGAAAGGAGAAAACCTTGGCATAAACCTGATATCTTGTTGATCAGGCAAAGATACCAATAAGTAACCTTTTCTACTAGTAGATGGATGAATTCCTCACTGGTCATCACCCTGGCCACATTAGGACCTATGATGGACTGCCACTCAGCCACTTACGCATTGATGGACTCCCACTGAGCCACTTACACTTTCATGGACGCCCACTGAGCCCATGTTGCTTATGCCGACTCAAATAGATGGACTTACTTCCCGAACGTTGGGTAAGTAATCAATTCATTTATCAAAACAGCAACCTCGTTGCGAATATAAAATACACCACAGAGCCGGATCCCTTAGATTTTTGAGCGAGTATTCAAGTCCCCTTCAAAAAGGAAGATCTTAAATTTGAAAACGAGTTTTGGGATCCGCTCTAACCTTTCAAAATTATTTTGAAGACTCGAAAACATTTTTAAGAATGTTTGGAGTAATGCTGATTTAATGAAATAAATCAGTCCCGATATATTATAAAATATCTGAATATTATTATTAAATAATATTCCCATAAATGATAATCTTTATAAAAATAATTAAAGTAGAAGTTTTAAGACTCATACTTGAAATGAATAATAAATAACCAAAGATATACTTATATGAAAGTACGATCTTTATTTGAATAATCGAAAATAAGTTTGATTATCGAAACATTATTCTTAAATAAAATAAAGAATAATATTTAATAAAAGGAGCAGAGTCATAAACCCTCGAATGAATATTCAAAATAATATTTATTAAATAAAGTAAGCGGAGTCATAAGTCCTCGAATGAATATTCAAAATAATATTCATTAAATAAAGTAAGCGGAGTCATAAGTCCTCGAATGAATATTCGAAATAATATTCATTAAATAAAATAAAGTTATCGAATAAACCTTATTCAATTAATAGTTTTGAAAACTATATCAATATATATATATATAAAAATATATATATATATATATATATATTATACTCGGGAACATCGACTCCCGGTTTAGAAAATATTCGCCTTTGGGTCCCCTATACTAAGGGTATACGCAACTACTGCTTATCTCTAGCATAGGTATTATGCAACTTATAAGCATTTGAATCAACAATTAGATATCAAGATTACGAAACAGACATGCATATATACCATATCAGCATGCTCCAATATATCGTAAAATTTGCTAATAACAATCATGCACTTATCACAAGGTAATGCATATACATATATATATATATATATATATCACAACAACAGTATAACGGGTAGAAAACTTGCCTAAGTGCTCCGGGGTAGACTTAAGCTTAGAGTGGGTCCGGTAACCTATGAACAACAACATAAGCCAGAATTAAACCACGGTCGCTAAAGAAACTAGACTTTAACCAATTGAACCCTAACGTTTGCTTATGGTCATTTTTAAGCTTAACAAATCACATAAGTCGTTCGAGTACCCTCGGCTCCACCATTTTTAATAAATTAACCGTTACGAATTCTAATACGATGCTTTCGCGAATACCCTACCAACTGCTTAGTCCACTTTACATAATTGTTTCATACTCCAATTAGTCATTTAAGGGCCTTAACCAAGGTTTCAAACTAAGGCGAGGGGTAATGGTGCGTTCGCGAAACGCCGTTACTTAAAACGGTCGTTTCTCTTAAACCGTACATCGGATTCAAGCGAACCACATATTAAAACGAAGCTCGTAACATGAACTATCTAAACATGGCAAAGGTTAGAATCTTTCAGTGAGTTCACGGGTCCTAAAGTTAAGAACAGAACAGTTAAGGAAAATCGGGCATTATGACGTTTATGTTTACGCGATTTCCAATTTTTAAACCACTCCAAACAACCACCATTCAACTCACAACCAACAATACAACCAACCCTCATCCAAACCTTACTACATCAGTCCCCAAACCTCAAGATTTTCCAATTTATACAACCCCACACATGAACTACTAGCTATACTTAAGTTTCATTAACTATAAACAAGATTTCAACATCCAAATCACTACAAATCCAATCCAAACTCTTAACACACAAGCATCATGCTTCTCATTTACTATAACCATCAAAACCATCATAATACTCAAAGTAAAGTTAGGTTTTCGAGGTGTTATACCTTCCTTGGAGTGATTAGAGTAGCTAGGAAGTCTTAGGGAGCCTCCTACAACCTTGATCTTTCCAAAGAAATCAAGAACACAAAGTTAGGTTTTGAAGTTTCTAAAAGTCATATTGAAAGAACTGTCAAAACGAGGGTCTTACCATGCTTATTTGGACGAGACTTGTGAACAAGAGTTGTAGGCCATATCAATACCTTTCCAAAGCGCTATAGAACATACTATTTCAGTGAGTATTGAAGGAGATATGGTAGTTTGAAGTTGCTGCTCTGGTTTTGGCCGAGAGCTTTTTGAAGGAAATGAAAGTCAACTTGTATTTTGTGTTTTTGATTTGTTTTGGCTTGGTTTCTTTGTTTTGTTTTGTTAATTATCCTTTTACCATGGTAAAAAATGAATGGCTTAAAATTAACCAACCAATCCCTCCATTTGTCATGCTTATGTCACCATGCCTATGTCATCCATTTGCCACATATCTCTTCCTTGTGGTTTGATGATGTCACAATCCTTGGCTTCTTGTACAAGCTTGTCTCTTGGTCGCTTATCTGTTTTACGGTTCGCTTAACTTTCGTTCTCATTCATCGTTTGAGGGATCATATCTGGGATCTTATTAC
Organism: Apium graveolens; assembly: GCF_009905375.1. Classification (NCBI taxonomy): domain Eukaryota; kingdom Viridiplantae; phylum Streptophyta; class Magnoliopsida; order Apiales; family Apiaceae; genus Apium; species Apium graveolens. Next base: position 146,675,107 of record NC_133656.1, on the reverse strand, counting down.
TTGGGTTCCCCTAAACCTTTCTCAATATTTTATATTCCTTTTATGATCCTCTCTTATAATCCTTGAATTTAAATCCTTTTAATCATGTTACCTTATACTCAATTCTTTCGGTATCTGGTGGATTTTCGGGAAAAATCAAAGTGTTCGAATTTGGATTATGACGGTCTTTACCTACACTTATTTACTTTATGGAGTACTAATACGATCTTAGAATTTCCATAACAGTACTCCTATATAGCGTGTTCTGATAATTTTCCTTAATAAGCATCATCAGCAAAAGTTACTATTCATCCGTATTTCAAAAATTTCCAAAAATTGGGGTTATTACAACTACCAATTAAGTAACATTTTCTACTAGTAGATGGATGAATTCCCCACTGGTCATCACCCTGGCCGCATTAGGACCTTATGATGGACTACCACTCAGCCACTTACACTTTGATGGACTACCACTCAGCCACTTACACCTTGATGGACTCCCACTGAGCCCATGTCGCTTATGCCGACGTATTTTGATTGGGCTTACTTCCCGAATGTTGGGCAATTAATCAAACTCTTTTATCAAATTAACCACTTTGTTGCGCCAAAAATACACCACGGAGCCAGATCCCTTAGGTTTTGAGCGAGTATTTAAATCCCCTTCGAAAGGAAGATCTTAAATTTGAAAATGAGTTTTGGGATCCGCTCTAACTTTTAAAACCATTTTGAAGACTCGAAAACATATTTAAGAATGTTTGGAGTAATATTGATTTAATAAAATAAATTAGTCCCGATATGTTGGAAAATATCAGAATATTATTATTTAAATAATATTCCCATAAAGGATAATCTTTATAAAAATAAGTGAAGTAGAAGTTTTAAAACTCATACTTGAAACGTATAATAAATAACAAAAGATATACTTATACGAAAGTAAAATCTTTATTTAAATAATCGAAAATAAGTTTGATTATTATTCAAAACTATCGAATATACCTTATTCGATTAATAGTTATAAAAAACTATATAAAATATACTCGGGAACCTCGCCTCCCGGTTTTAGAAAAATGTTCAACTTTGAGTCCTTTATACTAAGGGTATACGCAAATAATGTCTATCTCTAGCATAGGTATTATGCAGTGTATAACAATTGAATCGACAATGAAATATCAAGATTACGAAACAGGCATGCATATATATATATATATATATATCATATCAACATGCTCCAATATATAGCAAGACTTGCTAATAACAACCATGCACTTATCTCACGATAATGCATCAATATATTTACATCACAACAACAGTATAACGCGTAGAAAACTTGCCCGAGTGTTCCGGGGTACACTTAAGTTAGAGTGGGTCCGGTAACCTATGAATAACAACATAAGCCGGAATTAGACCACAGTCGCTTAAGAAACTAGTCAAAACTCACTCATACCCTAACGGTCGCTTACGGTCGCTTGTACGCTTAACGATTTGCGTTAATCCCTCGCGTACTCTTGGCTCCACTAATTTTAATAAATTAACCGTTACGAATTTTATGGCGAGTCTTTTGTGAGAACTTTAATAACTGCCTTATTCACTTGTCATAATTCTCTCATGTTTCAATTAATCATTTAAGGGTCTCAATTATGGTCTCAAAGTTACTTAAGGTTTCGGCGTTCGCTCACGAAATGCCGTTACTTAAAATGGTCGTTTCTCATCGCTCGTAACTCGGATTTAGATGAACAACATATCAAAACGAAGCTCGTAACATGAACTATCTAAACATGTCAAAGTTCAGAATCTTACAGTGAGTTCACGGGTCCTAAAGTTAATCACAGAAACAGTTAAGGAAAATCGGGCATTATGACGGCTAGAACTTAGCGATTTCCAATATTTTTACCACTCCAAATCAATCCCTTCCAACTACAATCCATCCACAACTTCAAGATTCAAACCTAGGATACTGATCTTAGCAAAAACAAGCTCAAGAATATAAATCTAACTCAATATTATACCATCTCCATAATCAACTAATCTACTTAACAATCAAAGTTCAATTCAAGCTTAATCATTCAAACAACTACTCATCCATCCAAACCATCCCAAAATTCAAGCAAACAAACTTAGTACTTAAAGGTCCAGAAGTTTTATACCTTTATTTGTGAGGGGAAAGTTTCTAGGATGCCTTAAAACCTTGATTAATCCTTATACAAGCTTGGATCTCACAAACAATCAAGAAAATACAAAGTTAGATTTGGAAGTTTCTAAAAGTCCAATTGAAAGAACTGTAAAAATGACGGTCTTACCTTACTTATTTGGATGAGACTTGTGAACAAGAGTTGTAGGCCATCTCAATACCTTTCTAAAGAGTTATAGAACATACTATTTGAGTGATTATTAAAGGAGATATGGCAGTTTGAAGTGTCTGCTCTGGTTTTGGCCGAGAGCAAGCTTTGAAAAATGGGGTGATGAAATGCTTCTTTGATTTGCCTTGGTTAATTGGTGTGATGTTTTATTTGTTTAGTTAATCTAAGCTTGATTTGATTAACCAAGGTCATAATACATGGCCATAAATCATCCTTGGATAAATATCATTTAAACCATGTTTATGTCATCAAGCACATGTCATCTTGCAACCACTTGTCCACACCTTGTGGTTTGATGATGTCATAATCATTGGCTTCTTGTACAAGCTTGTCTCTTGGTCACTTATTTATTTTACGATTCACTTAACTCTCGTTCTCGTTAATAGTTTGAGGGATCATATTCGTGATCTTATTACTTGGGCTTCCCTAAACCTTTATTAATATCTTATATTCCTTTAATGATCATCTGCTATAATCCTTAAATAAAAATCCTTTTAATTATGTTACCTTATACTTAATCCTTTCGATATCTTGTGGATTTTCGGGAAAAACCAAAGTGTTCGGATCCCAATTCTGATGACCTTTACATACACTCATTTACTTTATGGAATACTAATACGATCTCAGAATTTCCATAACAGTACTCCTATATAGTGTGGTCTGATGATTTTCCTTTATCAGCACAATCAGCAAAAAGTTACTATTCATCAGGCTTTCAAAGATTCCAAAAATTGGGGTTATTACATGTTGGTTATCAGGAGTTGAACCAGTTAACTAATAAGAACAAGTGTATGTTCTCAAGAATGGATAAATTATTAATTAGAGAGCTTGAATTGAAACACAAACTAGAAGAATTCTAAAATAATTTGTAATTGTAGTTAGCAGTGATATTCTGTTATAATCAGAAAATATGAGAAAAAGGTATGGTATAATAAGAATTATTCGCTATAATCTTAAGTTGAACTAAAGACATGGGTTGTACTGATTAATATTAAATGAGGTGGTGAAATGGTGAGTTTAGAAAGTGGCAGTGGATTGGTATACTTGGGGGTTAATTGTTGATTGTTTGATTGATTGTTGGTGTCGGCTTGAGCCCGACTGGTAGTCAATAATATAAAGGAGATGCTGCCCAAATTTTCAGAAATTACCCTACTTTTAAAAATAGAATGTATACTTCCGTGTGTTATTGATATTCCTGTTGATACTCCAAATAATTGTGATCTCGGTTCTTGAAAGAGGTTGCTACAACCAATTCGACTATATATAATTGGTCTTTGATTTCATTTAGCTAGTCATCATTTGGTGTAATTGATCAATTAAGTGAGTTAACTGGTTAATTTTACCAATTAATGGTCAGTTAGATGGAAATCGATTCCAATTAGATTAAGTCAAATTTTGATGTGACTTTCAAATTCGAAATCAAAGCAATGAGGAATTGGGGAAAAAGTAAGGACACCGGTAGAATTCAGAATTTGCTGCAAATGTGTGAGTTTTTACTTAGATGACTATGCCCTTCATAATGGACAAGAGAAATTAAATTTTTTGTATGGACAAGTGAGAAGAATGTTTTCAAGAGCTAAAGAGCTAAGATAAAGCAACGAGAAGGAAGGAAGGAAATGAAGAAGGGAGGTGGAATAAAGCAGAGATTAATAACTACACCAATATGGATTTTATTATATAGTCAAAGAGATTTTATCATCTGCAACAAAGATTTATCAAAGGACATCTTGTTTCCAAATTGTTTTGATAATCATACAATAAATGAATTACCAAGTATTTTTGTTTTGGATAAAGTGTGAGATATAGTCTTAACTCAGTTCCGATTGATGTCGATACATAGGTTGTTGTTAAATATCGAAAGTGGTATTAATATAGATGATTGATGTTTACTTCAGAATGGGATGTGTGAGCATCAAAGTTCGTATTAATATCTAATTTGATATGACAACAAAATGAGTATTAATGTCAAGAGTTCGGCTTTGAATGAGCTATGAGAATGAAGAACGGAGAAGAGGAACCAAAAGGGTGATAAAAAAAACTTTATAAGATGCCAGGATATAGGTAAGATATGGGTTATATGAAAGACAGAAGTAAGGTGAAAAAATTTAGGTAACATTTGTAAATTGAGATAGGGAATGTATCCCAAGAGTACGATCAAGTACCAAAGACTAAAAGAAAATATCTAGTGACCAGACGTGAAGGGAAAATGGGAGAAAACATGTAAATAAATGTTATACCTACCCAAGAATTAAGGCGGGAGATTAAATGCTAGATGGATACATTTCGCCAGGAGACGTCGTAGTGAAATCACCTGAAAACTAAAGGTGAAGAAAACGTTAATTGCATCATTATCGATAGGTTATCCAAACCTAATCATTCTCTTTTATAAATAAACAGTTCGTCCAATAAGTGGGTTAGTTTCTGCTTGAAGAAATGGTGGTACGTCATTAGATCCAGAAATTTATTATAAATGATCAATATTGTTTAATGTGAGATTTGACAGGAGTATTCAAAATATGATGAATTATGTCAAACCAGAATAGTATATACCACTCTTATATGAACAGGCATTAAGTAAGGAGGAACTAAAAGATAATAATTTGACTACGATAACTCAAGGGATTCAAGCTACTCCGAGAATATGATACGAGACATAAATGTTAAAGAAGGTGTTTTGATGGTATGGCACCAAGAAAGAATAAACGTTATATGTGAACTAGACGTCAAAGAGAGCTTTACAGTCATTTTTGTATGAAAACTTCCTAGAACCAAAATAAATGATAATATGGGTTAGAAAATGTCGGTGAAGCCTTCAGGCTAGTGCATTTCCTTCAAAGTAGTAAGAGATTTTTACTCAACAAATATACTCGATTATGATTCAAGGGAAATAAGATATGGTGATGAGTTTGTGCGTCAATTATATCCAGTCGAGATTTTCTCGTTAACTCTTAATTCTAAAGTAATTTTAAGGACATTACAAATTGAATATGCCCTGGTTTTAATATATCATTCACAGATGGACAAGAAGATTAAAGGGACGCTTAAAGAGCCTCGAATGTGATTGAAAGCAATTACGAACTAGGTTAATTGAACAGAGAAACATGTAGGAATGAGTTTCTACAACCAGTAATTATTACAAATGTTCATGAGCACGAATTATTAGAATTAGTAAGAAAAGATAATTAGTATGCATTATATTGGTCCTTTTGAGATAGTAAAATAGTTAGGATAAGTGTAAGTAAGTTGGCTTCACCGCCACACGTTTAGCAGATTCATAAGGTATTTATATGTGTATATTCAGGAAGAGTAATTTAGCTCCATTATATATAAAATGGAGACTTGAGTTGAATTATATAAGCAATAGATAGAATATGATGTCAGCAAGAGGCTGTTAAGTAATGAGTGATGCTGTGAGTAAAAATTTATGAAAAGTTGTAAGGTTGAGGGATCAACCCAAGAAAATGAAAGTAAGATACTTGAATGTATCATTATCTGATCCTTAGTGTGATTCTGAGGACAGAATCCTTTTAAGGGGGAAGTATGTAATATCCGGGACATAGCGTGTAATTATTTTTATCAATAAATGATTACTATGTTCTTATTATGTGATTTTTGGTGAATTATTTGATGATTGGTGTGGATATGTGGATGCTTATATGTGGTAAAGTATAAGTATATTAATTTTAATATGTCCAGAATAAAATATAGATAATTGTGGTATTTTTCTGGTAATTTTTGGATCGTTATATAATTTTATAATGATTTACAGATTTGTTAGGTCACACAACACTGTAGAAGGGGGTTGAATACAGTGTAGAATACAATCAAATCGATTTCGAACACAAGTAACAGTATACAGATATATTCAATATGATAAACTCTGTTACAATGGAACTGTTCTCTCTCAATGATGAACAAATATCACGAGAATTGCTGGGTTACAATGTATGATCTTCTCGATAATGATAACACCTATAGTGTAAACCTATGTCTATGTTTATATAGTACACAATTACAAGATAACTTCTAATTGATATGGAATATAATTATGTCTCCAAAAATATATCAATCAGATATCTTATACAATTCTTTCAATCCTCTAACTCTTTCCATGCATATCTTCTTTTGTATTAGTGTCGATCTTCTTTCCTGTAAATCAGCTTCCTTTCTTAGCTGTTAGTCCTCCCGTACTTAAGTTCTTATATCCATCTTCTGATATTTATCTTCTGATAATCTAAGTTCTGATATCCTTAAGTTCATACTTTCAGTAAGTATTGATTCCAGTAATTACTGATATTTCCTATTTGTTAAGATCTGAAAACTAAACATGAAACATATTAGACATGACATCTCAAATATATCTAACAATCTCCCCCAACTTGTAAATTATGCAAAATATACAAATTAATAGATTTGATGATGTCAAAAACATTTAAGTTCGAATGCAATGAGAGTTTAATAAGACTATTAACTACAACTTACAGTCCTTGTAGCTTTATCAACATCATTGGATCAATCGGAATCCATAATGATTCTTAATAAAATCTTTTACCAGCTTGTCTTCAGCTTTTCTCAGAACTTCAACTAACTGTGCTTTGACTTGCATCAGTTCTTCATCTTTACTATCACTAATTTGATAAATGGCTATTCTGAGAGCTTGAATTGATGTTCTTTCAAGTCCATCACCAAGCCTGATAACTCTAGGATGTGAAGAGTTTTCATTATAACATAAGCATTTTCCTTTCAGAATAACTTCCACCTTAGCAGAGTTCTTCAATATAGGAATTTCTCTTCCATCACCTTCAGTAATCATTGGTATATACTGAAAAGTCTTTGTACCAGAGATTCTAAATAGATCTCTTATAGCCTTCAAAATGTATTCTGACCATCTTCTTGTAACATCAGATTTTACTTCCAGAAGATAGTGAATATGTTGAAGTTCTCTGACAGACTTCTTTAGCACATCAGTATTAGCTAGTCTGTAAGTTAATCCATCATTGAGATATAAAATCAATTTCTCCATTAGATTATCCTTATCATAAGCATCTATCACAATTTGAGCAGACAGCACTTTGTCAAGGTGCTTTTGTTTGATTTGTTCATATGGTTTGTCTGTCAACATGAAAGGATCTCTTAGAGTAACTTCTACTCATGTTTGTATGTTCTCTTCATCAGAACCTAATCCAGTTCAATCTCTAGGTTCCTTGGATCTCAACCCAAATGTTGCGAGTTGATTCATCATAAGATTGGATTTTGGTTCAACTGGAGTAACTTTCTTCCATAACAGCTTCTTCTTATCAACAATTATCATCTTTTCCAAATTAACTTGATCAGAATTTGTTGTTTCTTCTGTAACTTGCTGTTCTTCATTCGGAACAACTTGAGCAGTGTCAGAGGTTGTTTTAGATTCTTCAATTATCTTTCTTTTCTTCAGAATTTGAACAGTTTCATCTTCTATCAAATCATCATCATGCATTGTTATTTGATAGACTGGAACAGAAGAACTTATCTTTTTCTCAATCTTTAAAGGATCACCAACCTTTTCTTTTCCTTTTGACTTAAGATCAATCTCAGTTTGTGATCTAGTCTTGGACTTTGAAGTCTCAGAATTTGACTTTTCCCTGATCACAATGCCTTTTTTCCTTAGTCCTGGGAGGTTTCTCTGTATTAGAAGCTTTAGACTTAAGATTTGTCTTTTCAGCTGCAAATCTAGCTTCTTCCTCCTTGAGAGTTTCCAAATCCATTCCTGGATTTTGTTTCAAAAATAATCTTCTAGCTATCTCCTCATCAAGTGTCTGGATTTTAGGATTTTTGTAATAAACAGTAGTCTGCTTCCCTTTTAGCTTCAGAGTTTATAAAAACTTCTGAGAGTCTTTAGATCCTGACTAAATCAGAATATTAGAACCTGGGATCAGACTTTATTTGTTAGAACTTAACTTCATAATTTTAACATTCACAGCATCAGAACTTGACTTTTTCTGTGTAGAAGATTTTCCTTGAACTTTTCCTTGACCTCTGCTCTTATCAGAGTTTCCCTGGTCATCACCTTTATCATCATTTTTCTTCAGGATTTGAGTAGGTGAGCATTTGGACTTAACTACCTTCTCCCCCTTTTTGGCATCATCAGGAAGTAAGAGAGAAATAAGAAGTTCAACTGAAGATTGGATTTCCTCCAATTTAGCTTTCTGAGAAACTTGGTTAGCCAGAACCTCATCAATTTGGGCCTGTTACTTCTCTTGAATCTTCTCAATGGCTTCAATTTTCTCAAGAGTAGGTCTGATATATCTGTTCTTGTCAAGCTTGATCTGTAGATCTAGCTTATCAGCATGTTCCTTTAGTGTATCAACCTTTTCATGAGTAGAAGAATGTAGACCTTGAAGATGTTTGGTAGAAAGAGCAGTGATCTTGAGTTGTATCTTTAAATCAGCATTTGTGAGCAACTCATCAGCTTTAGAAATATGCTCTGTCAGAACGTTAGGGCTTGGAATGAAATCAGTGTCATTCCACTTCTTGGTCCACTCCACACCTCTGTGAGTATCCTCCCAAGGAATAGGTGCTTCCTGTTCAACAAATTTCTTCACCAATTCTTCCTTTCCCAGAATAGAAATTGGAGTCTCAACAGAAACATTGTCTTCAGAACTTGAGGAAGACTCATTATGTTCTGACAGCACAACAGTGTGTGAAGCAACTGGAGATTCAGGAACAGCTTCATTTAAATTCTGAACATCAGAATTTATCTCCAGAGCTGGTGTGGTTGGTATAGATGGTATCTCAGCATTTAAAATTGGAAAATGAGTTGGAGATTGCTGAGCTTCTTTAGATGGAGCTTCCAGATAAAGAACATTTGGTATATTCAAATTATGAATATCTATTTCAGAAGTTGTAGCTTATTCTTTAACATCACCTGTAGCTTTAATAGGAGAAACAGGAGGTGTTGACTCAGTATTCTGAGCTTGAGTAGGGAATGGCAGAGCTTCAATTACTACAGGTTCTGATGAGATCAGAGATTCCTGATCCCCTTCCTCAGCTTCAGTTGAATCCTCAGATATAGGATTGGCCTTGTACCTTTATGCCCTCATTTTCTTTAGTCTCCTTGCCAGTGAAGGAGTTGTTTTAGCAGCTTCAGAACTTACAGATATCCTCTTTAATGTATCAGAACTTTGAGCTGCAGTTTCTTTCTGAGAAGTAACATTCTCAGCCCCAACTATCACAGGTTCTGATGCATGAACCCATGCTTCAACTGTTTCCTCAAATCATCACAATTTATTATTGACCATAATTTTAATCAAAACATTCATCAAAGGATAAAGTTCAAATAGATGAAGTAAAGATTAACAAATTACAATTAGAACATTCACAGTCACATAATATGAGAGAAACAGAGACTAAATCTTGCAATTAAGGGAAATTCCATTAATATATCAAACGAGTACATTTCACGAAATTTATAGATCATATGAAAAAATTACAAGATAGTCCTAGTCTAAGAAGCTTAACATCAACAGCCTTAGTCCTAGTCTAAGAAAACCTATCGACTAGTTCCTCCTGCTGCTGACAAAGAGCACTGCAAGACGGATTACCCGTTCTGCTGAAGGAGAGCCTCTCTCCTTTCTTCTTCCAATCGATCAAGATGGAGCTGCTAGTCCATCGAAAAGAACAAGAGGTCTGTGTGAACCTCTTGTGGAACAGAGTTCCAGATCTCTTCAGGAATGGCGGTGACATGCCACTCTTGTTACCAGTCATCACAACTCAACTCTATATTGAAAGTTTCATAGTTCATGAGCAAATTGAAAAGAACCATTTTTGATTATGAAGAAGAAAAATGATGAGAATTAAAAGAGAGAGTGAGTTTGTGAGAAAATGGAAGATGATTTTGCTGACATAAATTTTCGGTTTATATAGCCATCAGAATATCAAGCGACTCGGGACTATTTAACGATTAGGAGTAGAAATAATGATGCCTCGTCTCCCTAGACCGATGTGTAACAATCAGTAAAAAGTTATAGCAGGAGTTAATGAGCATGAGAAATAAACAATAATTACTGTGCATATGCAGTTTTTCAAGACAAACACGTTTACCACTAACCCTTAATGATTATGACTGTTTTTATCTCACCTAAATATTCTGATTAAATTTGATTGTTTCAGTTTTTATCACAAATAAGTCAAGTAAAGAATAATGCCACGTAAGCATCAGAGATTGTATCGGGATTTAATATCAGAACTTGAACTTATATCAGAACTTAATAGTCATCAGAATATGGCTTATGTACTCAAAAAGTTAATATCTTTTTCTGTGATTCTTCATACAAATACTGACTTGTTTTCTTCAGAGTTTAAACATCAGAACTTCTATCAGAACTTGTCCTCAGAATTTATGCAAATGACACTTAACTGTTTGTCAAAAACAACTTAATCACCACAGTAATTTTTATCAATCATATGGAGTGAAAGTGTGTGTATTCAGCAGAATATCAGATAAAGATTAAAGTCTGATAAACTTCAGTACATCTTAGAAATAAAACATAACTAAGAAAAGTGCTTAAAATATGTCATCAATCCTGAGGTCTACTATAGAACAAATTTATGCAAGACATAACTGTTTGTGCTCATTGTATGCATCTTTAAAATTCCTTTTTACAGTGGCTTCTCAGTGTAAGTGAGTCACGACTGCTTATCAGAATTTATGCTGTTGTCATAGTATTTCTCCAGTAATCAGAGAATGTGAAAAGTCACCAAGAAAATTTATTTGCTTTTCTAATGCATATTACTTAATACCAGCAATGCATTTGGGTCTTCCTTTCCACATATTTACTCTAGATCTCAAAGGAGTACCTGACTTATCTTTTCTTTTCTTTTCTTTTGATAAGTGAGGCTTATCAGCATTTAGTTCATCCTTAAGATTTATTGACATCAAAATTTGACAGATAAGAAGCAAGAATCTAGTTTGTGACTTAGTAATAAGATACACAAAGTAAACTTGACTAAGCTCAAAATCAGAATTTGCTTGTGTTAATGAGTTTCCACATAAATAACAAATTCAAACATGGGATTTCTAGTATGTTAAAGACTACTAGGTCAGCATCTAGCACAGTTATCCTCATTGGATTGAATAGTCACAGAACATTCAAAACACTATCAGAGTTTAAAGATCCACATCAGATAATAATCAGTATTTAATTAATTTCAATTAAAGAACATATTTCATGAAGATAAGATAATCTATAAACACTGAACATAAAGTCCGATGCATGAGAACAAAAACTAAGCAGATTTAGAGAAAGAACCTGAAACCATTCCAAGTTCATTTACCAGTCTTGTAAAAGTAGCTTCACCTAGTGGTTTTGTGAAGATATCTTCTAGTTGTTGATCTGTTGGAACAAAATGCAATTCCACTGTACCTTCCATCACATGTTCCCTTATGAAATGGTACCTAATGTTGATGTGCTTTGTCATTGAGTGTTGAATTGGATTACCTGTCATAGCAATAGCACTTTGATTATCACAGTAAATAGGGATTTTAAAAAAATCCAAACCCATAATCCAGTAACTGATTCTTCATCTAAAGAATCTGTACACAACAGCTTCTTGTAGCAATATATTCTGCTTCTGCAGTTGATGTGGAAATTGACTTCTGTTTCTTGCTAAACCAAGAAACCAGTCTACCTCCAAGAAATTGGCAGCTTCCACTAGTGTTTTTCCTATCTATTTTATATCCTGCAAAATCTATATCTGAGTAACCTATTAGCTTAAAATCTGATTCTCTAGGATACCACAAACCTGGATCAGCTGTACCCTTAAAGTACTTGAAAATTCTTTTCCCAGCTATTAAGTGAGGTTCTCTTGGATCAGCCTGAAATCTTGCACAAAACAGGTAGCATACATGATATCAGGTCTACTTGCAGTTAAATAGAGTAATGAACCAATTATACCTCTGTAGTTAGTAATATCTACTGGTGAGCCAGTATCTTTATCTAACTTGGTTGCAGTGGCCATGGGAGTGGATGCAGTTGAACAATCTTGCATTCCAAATTTCTTCAGTAAATTTCTGGTGTACTTTGGTTTGACAGATATAAGTACCTTCTTCATTTTGCTTGACTTGAAGGCCCAGAAAATAACTAAGTTCTCCCATCATACTCATTTGATATCTTGACTTCATTACCTTTGCAAACCTCTCACAGAGTTTGGCATTTATAGAACCAAATATGATATCATCAACATATATATGTACCAAAAGTAAGTCCTTTCCATGGTTGAGGTAGAACAGTGTTTTATCAATTGTACCTCTATGAAATCCACTTTCCAGAAGAAATTGAGCTAAAGTCTCATACCATGCTCTTGGAGCTTGCTTAAGGCCATAAAGTGCTTTGTCAAGCCTGTAGACATGATTTAGAAATTTTGAATCTACAAAGCCTGGAGGTTGTTCAACATACACCTCTTCTTCCAATTCTCCATTGAGAAAATCAATTTTTACATCCATTTGAAAGACTTTAAACTTTTTGTAAGCAGCATAACCCAAAAAGATTCTTATGGTTTCCAATCTAGCTACTGGTGCAAATGTTTCATCATAATCAATACCCTCCTGTTGAGAGTAACCCTTAGCAACCAGCCTAGCTTTGTTCCTTGTAATTATCACTATCAGTTTTGTTTCTCAACACCCATTTTGTGCCAACAACTGATCTATTTTTTTGTCTTGGCACTAGGGTCCAGACTTTGTTTCTTTCAAATTCATTTAACTCTTCCTGCATTGCTTGCACCCAATCAGCATCTTGAAGAGCTTCTTCCACTTTCTTTGGTTCCGTCTGAGATAGAAAAGAATAATAGAGACATTCATTTGATGTTACAGTTCTAGTTTTGATACCTGCTTCAGGATCTCCAATAATTAAGTCAGGTGTATGTGATTTGGTCCACTTCCTTGCAGATGGAAGTTGATTTCTAGAACTGGATCCTCCCCCATAATCCATGCTATCTCCATCAGCATTTTATGATGCTCCCACTGTAGTTATGCTCTTTGAGACTTCAGAATTTGTGTTGGATCGTTCAGGACTTGAAGTATCAGAGTTTCCAGAATTATCAGAATTTGGCTCATCAGAACTTGATGAATCAGAACTTGAAGAGCCAGAGACAGATTTTGATGCTTTTTGAGAGTCTTGAGTTGTGGTAGGATCTTCAGCTTGCTCCCCCTGGACAGGTGCATTTTCCTTTGGAGTTATTACCACAGTTTCAATGACATCAGAACTTTACCCGTCAGAACTTACAGGATCAGAGTTTAAGTCATCATAATTTACAGAATCAGAATTTAAGTCTTCATTTTAAAATCTCAGCTGATCGTGATCATTGAAATCTTCAAGTCCAGTAATTTTCTTATCATCAAAAGATACATTGATAGATTCCATGAAAACCCTTATTCTTAAATTGTAGACTCTGAAGGCTTTTGTGGAAAGTGGATATCCAATAAAAATTATTTCATCAGCTTTTAGATCAAATTTTGACAGTTGTTCAGGATGAGACTTAAAAACAAAACACTTACATCCAAATACATGAAAGTATTTCAGATTTGGCTTCTTTTTCTTCACCATCTCATATGGTGTTTTTCCATGCTTGTTTATGAGTGTAGCATTCTGTGTAAAACAAGCAGTCTGCACACCTTCAGCCCAAAAGTAGGTTGGTAGCTTTGCTTCATCAAGCATAGTTCGCGCAGCTTCAACGAGAGTCATGTTCTTTCTTTCTACAACTCCATTTTGTTGTGGACTTCCAGGTGCAGACTTGCTTGGATCCTGTGGTCTTTTTAAGTTTGTTTACATTTGCAGCGGATTTAATATCAGAGTTTATGCTAACATGCTGTTTATCAGAACTTATATCAGACTTTGCATCAGACTTTACACTAGAAGGAATTAAAGTAACTTTCTTCAAAGAAGGTTTTATTTGATAATAATCATAGTACAAACTATGATATTCCTTACAAGTATAAATGGAATGCCATAAACTACCACAATGAAAACAAGAGTTTTGTGGTTTAAACCTAATAGACTGACTCTTAATTCCTGACTTAGGAGGTAAAGAGTTTATATTCTTATTCTTCCTGCAAAAAGAAGCAAGATGGTTAGAGTTTCCACAGTTATAACATTTCTTTTTAGGAACATTAGGAACAGACATATAATTATTTCTTTTGTTCACACCTTCCTTTCCATTTTTATTTTTCCTCGCTGCCTTTACCTTGTTAACATTCCTAATTTCTTTCATCTTATGCTTAAGCTGCTTCTTCATCATTAAGAACTTAAGCTGGTTTATCTTGTTCTAATTTGTCAAAAGTTGACTTTTCCTTAACTTCAGCTACAGACTCTTTCATCTTTTCATAATCAGATTTTACAGTTTTAGCTACAAACTTAACAGGATTCACCTTTGGCTTAGGAGTCTGTTTAACAACAATTGGCTCAATTTGTTCAGTTCCTTTTTCACTTTTATCATCTCCATAACCTAAGCCCTCTTTCCACTTTCCACTACTTAATAAATTCTAAGTTGTTTTGCCAGAGTTAGTCCAAGTTCTGATAATCTCTCTTTCTTTTTCTAACTCAGTTTTTAGAAATTCATTCAATTTTAGCACTTCATCTCTAACATAAAAAGCATCATCTCTTTCTTCCTGAGTTTGATGGAACATAACTAACTCTTTTTCTAAATAGTCATTCCTTTTCTTATAAGCAAGATTTTCAGAAGTTAATCTTTTACATGTTAAAGTTTGATCTCTGTAACTAATAAACATGGTTTTAAGATATAATCTTAACTCAGTAATATCATCAGTATGAAAAGCATAAGTTATTTGAGGTACCTTCAATTCAGCAGTTTCAGGGCTGCCATCAGCATTTGCCATCAAGGCATAATTCACCTTATCTTCAGAATCTGAAGAGTCTATCCATCCTTTCTTCTTTATGACAAGTGCCTTGCCTTTGTCACCTTTTCCTTTCTTGCAGTCAGGAGATATGTGGCCTCATTCACTACAATTGCAGCACTTGACTTTTGAGTTGTCTCCTCTGCCAGACTTTGCACTTTTGCCTTCAGACTTTCTGAACCCTTTCTTATCAGCACTTACACCTTTCTTGGAAAACTTCTTTCCCTTTCTGAATTTCCTGTAGGCTATATTTGTGATACCCTTCACCATACTAGCACACAATTTCATCATCTCTGCATCATCATCCATTTCACGTATGCTTTCAGTTTCTGAATCATCATCATCAGAATATGTTGACTCTGAATCAGGCTTTATGATGAGAGCCTTTTCTTTACCCTTATTTGAGACAGCAACTTTAGGAGATTCCTCCTCATCCATAAGAGCAACTATTCTTGACTTTCTCCCATATCTCTTACTCCTTTGATCCATCTCAAGTTCATAAGTCTTGAGCATACCATAAATTTCATCAAGAGTAGTTTCATCAAGATCGTAGTTGTCTCTTATGGTAGTAGACTTCAAATCCCAATTTTCAGGAAGAGCTAAAAGGAATTTCAGATTTGAATCTTCAAGATCATATTCCTTGTCCACCAGTGACAGATCATTCAAGAGTTTGACAAACCTGTCATATAAATCAGTTAGTGACTCACCAGCTTTTGAGTCAAAGTGCTCATACTCTTGAGTGAGTATAGTCCTCCTGTTCTTTTTGATTGCATCAGTTCCCTGGCATCTTATCTCCAAAGCATCCCATATCTCATTTGCAGTCTTACAATTAATTACCCTATTTGACATGACATTATCAATGGCACTATGCAACAAATTCCTTACCCTTACATCCTTGGCAATAGATGAGATGTCTTCAGTTGTGTAATCACCTTTCTCCTTTGGTATGGACTTAGCTGGTTGATCTGCAACTGCAACAGGGAGCTTGGTAGGCTTATATGGTCCTTCATTAATCCTATCAAGGTATTCTGGATCTGTAGCTTCCAAAAACATAGCCATCTTCACTTTCCATATGGGATACTCAGAAGGTCTCAGTATGGGAACCCTAATAGTCTCATATCGACTGTGGATTTGAGTGTTTTTAGTTTCTTCAGTTTTGGTGGGCTTGGTTGGAGTTTGTGCTTCTTCAGACATGATTGTTTGGATCTTTACTGTATGTGTGTTGACAGATAAGCTCTGATACCAATTGTTAGGTCACACAACACTGTAGAAGGGGGTTGAATACAGTGTTATTACAATCAAATCGATTTTGAACACAAGTAACAGTAAATAGATATATTAAATATAATAAACTTTGTCAAAAATATCTTGATCTAGGCCATTAAACAGAATGTTTATGGCTTTCTTGTCCTTGTGAACCTCTTCAATATCTTCAATAGTCCATTATGCTTTTGGCTTGGGAATAGACTGTCCAACAATAACTGTTGTAGTAGCAGCTGTGGCCACTTTGTGAGGAATGTAAGGACCATTTTCAATGCAGTTGATGTAGATTTCATCTTGAGAGAGGAAATGTAAATGCATCTTCACATTCCAGTGATGATAGTTATCTCTTTCCAGGATTGGAATCTTTACACCAATATCCTTCTTACTCATGATGTTAGCAAAATAGATCTTTAAACTCTTTGTATGTTAAGAGCTTGCTCTGATACCAATTGTTATTCCAAGTGAACTAACAATGAGATTTACAGAAGGGGGG